>NW_027309840.1:244209-544998 GCF_047496795.1 Chiloscyllium punctatum | reverse complement strand
CCCCATCTCCTTCCCCCTTCCTTCCCCCCTATATCCTTCACCCATTTCCTTACCCCTCCCTCCCCATCTCCTTCCCCTCCTTCCCCCCCTCCCCCCCCCACCCCCCCCCCCCCCCCCCCCCCCCCACCCCCCCCCCCCCCCCCCCCCACCACCCCCCACCCCCCCCCCCACCCCCCCCCCCCCCACCCCCCCCCCCCCCCACCCCCCCCCCCCCCCCCCCCCCCACCCCCCCCCCCCCCCCCCACCCCCCCCCCCCCCCCCACCCCCCCCCCCCCCCCCCCCCCCCCCACCCCCCCCCCCCCCCCCCCCCCCCCCCCCCCCACCCCCCCCCCCCCCCCCCCCCCCCCCACCCCCCCCCCCCCCCCCCCCCCCCCCCCCCCCCCCCCCCCCCCCCCCCCCCCCCCCCCCCCCCCCCCCCCCCCCCCCCCCCCCCCACCCCCCCCCCCCCCCCCCCCCCCCCCCCCCCACCCCCCCCCCCCCCCCCCCCCCCCCCCCCCCCCCCCCCCACCCCCCCCCCCCCCCCCCCCCCCCCCCCCCCCCCCCCCCCCCCCCCCCCCCCCCCCCCCCCCCCCCCCCCCCCCACCCCCCCCCCCCCCCCCCCCCCACCCCCCCCCCCCCCCCCCCCCCCAGCTCCTCCCCCATCCCTCCCCCCTCCTCCCCCCTCTCCTCCCCCCTCCTCCCCTCCCTCCCCCTCACCTCCCCCCACCCCTCCCCCCATCTCCTTCCCCTATCTCCTTCCCCCTTCCTTCCCCCATCTCCTTCCCCCCCTCTATCCTTCCCCAATCCTTCTCCCCCCATATTCTTCCCCCCATCTCCTTCTCCCTTCCTTCCCCCATCTCCTTCCCCCTAGCTCCTTCCCCCTACTACTTCCCCCACTCTCCTTCCCCCATCTCCTTCCCCCCACTCTCCTTCCCCTCCATCTCCTTCCCCCTGATCTCCTTCCCCACATCTCCTTTCCCCTATCTCCTTCCCCCATCTCCATCCCCCTTCCGTCCCTCCCATCTCCTTCCCCCTTCCTACCCCCCAATTCCTTCCCCCCATCTCCTTCCCCCTTTCTCCTTCCCCCTAACGCCATCCCCCTTACTACCCCACCCATCTCCTTCGCCCTATCACCTTTCCCCTTCCTTTCCCCCATCTCCTTCTCCCCTAAATCCTTCCCCCTTCCTTACCCCCCTTCTTCCCCCATCTCCTTCTCACTTCCTTCCCCCTTTCTCCTTCCGCCCATCTCCTTCCCCCATCACCTTTCCCCTTCCTTCCCCCATCTCCTTCTCCGTTAAATCCTTCCCTCTTCCTTACCCCCTTCCTTCCACATCTCCTTCTAACTTCCTTCCCCCTTTCTCCTTCTCCCTATCTCCTTCCCCCTTCCTTCCTCCCTATCTCCTTCCCCCATCTCCTTCCCCTATCACCTTTCCCCTTCCTTCCCCCATCTCCTTCTCCGCTAAATCCTTCCCCCTTCCTTACCCCCTTCCTTCCCCATCTCCTTCTAACTTCCTTCCCCCTTTCTCCTTCTTCCCTATCTCCTTCCCCCTTCCTTCCTCCCTATCTCCTTCCCCCCATCTCCTTCCCCCTATCACCTTTCCCCTTCCTTCCCCCCATCTCCTTCTTCGCTAAATCCTTCCCCCTTCCTTACCCCCTTCGTTCCCCATCTCCTTCTAACTTCCTTCTCCCTTTCTCCTTCTTCCCTATCTCCTTTCCCCTTCCTTCCTCCCTATCTCCTTCTCCCCTATCTCCTTCCTCCTTCCTTCCCCTATGTCCTCTTCCCCTATCTCCTACCCACTTATCTCATTCCCCCTATCTCCTTCCCCCTTCCTTCCCCCATCTCCTTCTTCCCTATCTCCTTCCTCCATCTCCTTCCCCCCATCTCCTTCCCCCATCTCCTTCCCCCATTCCTTCCACCCCTATCTCCTCACCCCTATCTCCTTCCCCCTTCCTTCTGCCCCAATCTCCTTCCCCCATCTCCTTCCCCCTTCCTTCCCCTCCTATCTCCTTCCCCCCTATCTCCTTCCCCATCTCCTTCCCCCTTCCTTTCCCCCCATATCCTTCCCCCCTATCTCCTTCCCTCTATCTCCTTTCCCCTTCCTACCCCCATCTCCTTCTCCCTTATATTCTTCCTCCCTCTCCTTCCCCCATCTCCTTCCCCCATCTCCTTCCCCGTTCCTTCCCCCCATCTCCTTCCCCATCTCCTTCCCACTTCCTTTCCCCCATCTCCTTCCCCCTTCCTTCCCCCCATCTCCTTCCCCCTCTCCTCCCCCCACATCTCCTTCCCCTTTCCTTCCCCCCTACCTCCTTCCCCCCATCTTGTTCCCCCTTCCTTCCCCCCCGTCTCCTTCCCCCTATCTGCTTCCCCTTCCTTCCCCACTTCTCCTTCCCCCATCTCCTTCCCCCTTCCTTCCCTCCCATCTCCTTCCCCCTTCCAACACCCCCATCTCCTTCCCCCTTCATTCCCCCATCTCCTTCTCCCCTATCTCCTTCCCACCCTCTCCTTCCCCATCTCCTTCTTCCTTCCCCCTTTCTCCTTCTCCCCTATCTCCTTCCCCCTTCCTTCCCCCATCTCCTTCTCCCCTATCTCCTTCCCCCTTCCTCCCCCATCTCCTTCTTCCCTATCTCCTACCCCCTTATCTCTTCCCCCTATCTCCTTCCCCATCTCCTTCCCCCTTCCTTCCCCCATCTCCTTCTCCCCTATCTCCTTCCTCCCTCTCCTTCCCCCATCTCCTTCCCCTTTCCTTCCTCCCAATCTGCTTCCCCCTACCTCCTTCCCCCTTCCTCCCGCCCATCTCCTTCCCCCCTCATTCCCCCATCTCCTTCCCCCCTATCTCCTTCCTCCCTCTCCTTTCCCCATCTCCTTCCCTCCTCCTTCCCCCCCTAACTCCTTAGACATCTCCTTTCCCCATTCCTTCCCCCCATCTCCTTTCCCCTATCTCCTTCCCCCATCTCCTTCCCCCTTCCGTCCCCCCAGCTGCTTCTCCCCTATTTCTTTCCTCCCTCTCCTTTCGCCCCATCTCCTTCCCCCATCTCCTTCCCCCATCTCCTTCTGCCCTATCTCCTTCCCCCTTCCTTCCCCACCTATCCACTTTCCACCTATCTCCTTCCCCCTTCCTTCCGCCCTAATCTCCTTCCCCCATCTCCTTCCCCCTTCCTTCCGCCCTAATCTCCTTCCCCCATCTCCTTCCCCCTTCCTTCCCCTCCTATCTCCTTCCCCTATCTCGTTCCCCCATCTTCTTCCCCCTTCCTTACGCCCCATCTCCTTCCCCGTTTCTTCCCCCCCATATCCTTCCCCCCTATGTCCTTACCCCCTACCTCCTTCCCCCATCTCCTTCCCCTTCCTTCCCCCATCACCTTCCCCCATCTCCTTCCCCCATCTCCTTCCCCCTTCCTTCCCCCATCTCCTTCCCCCCTATCTCCTTCCCCCTATCTCCTTCCCCCTTCCTTCCCCACCTATCTCCTTCCCCCTCGATCTCCTTCCACCATCTCCTTCCCCCTTCCTTACCCCGCAACTCCTTCTCCACTATCTCCTTCCCCCTTCCTTCCCCCCATCTTTTATCACTTCCTTCCCCCCATCTCCTTCCCCCCTCCTTCCCCACATCTCCTTCCCTTATCACCGTCCCCTTCCTTCCCCCCTATCTCTTTCCCCCTATCTCCTTCCCCCTTCGTTCCTTCCCTATCTCCTTCCCCATCTCCTTCCCCCTTCCTTCCCCCCATCTCCTTCCCCCATCTCCATCCCCCTTCCTTCCCCCCCATATCCTTCCCCACTATCTCCTTCTGCCTTCCTTCCCCCCATCTCCTTCCCCCATCTCCTTCCCCCTTCCTTCCCCCCCATATCCTTCCCCACTATCTCCTTCTGCCTTCCTTCCCCCCATCTCCTTCCCCCATCTCCTTCCCTCTTCCTCCCCCATCTCCTTCTTCCCTATCTCCTTCCTCCCTCTCCTTCCCCCATCTCCTACCACTTCCTTCCCCCCAATCTCCTTCACCCCATCTGCTTCCCCCTTCCTTCCCCTTTCCTTTCCCCAATCTTCTTCCCCCCTCCTTCCCCCTCTCCTTCCCCCTATCTCCTTCCCCCTTCCTCCCCATCTCCTTCTTCCCTATCTCCTTCCCCCTTCCTTCCCCCTATCTCCTTCTCCCCTATCTCCTTCAGCCTTCCTTCCCCACTATCTCCTTCTCCGCTATTTCCTACCCCCTTATCGCCTTCCTCCCTATCTCCTTCCCCCATCTACTTCCCCCTTCCTTCCCCCATTTACTTCTCCCGTATTTCCTTCCTCCCTCTCCTTCCCCCATCTCCTTCCCCCTTCCTCCCGCCCATCTCCTTCCCCCCTCATTCCCCCATCTCCTTCCCCCCTATCTCCTTCCCTCTTCCTTCCCCTCTATCTCCTTCCCCCATCTCCTTCCCCATTCCTTCCCCCATCTCCTTCCCCCATCTCCTTCCCCATTCCTTCCCCCATCTCCTTCCCCCCATCTCCTTCCCCATCCTTCCCCCTATCTCCTTCCCCCCATCTCCTTCCCCCTTCTTTCCCCCATCACCTTTCCCCTTCCTTCCCCCATCCCCTTCCCCCATCTCCTGCCTCCTTCCTTCTCCCATCTCCTTCCCCCTTCCTGCCCCCTCTCCTTCCCCCCCATCTCCTTCCCCTTCCTTCCTTCCCCTCTCCTTCCCACTTCCTATTCCCCTATCTCCTTCTCCCCTATCTCCTTCCCCCTTCCTTCCCCCTATCTCCTTCCCCCTATCTCCTTCCCCCTATCTCCTTCCCCCTATCTCCTTCCCCCTTCCTTCCCACTATCTCCTTCCCCCTATCTCCTTCCCCCTTCCTTCCCCCTATCTCCTTCCGCCCTATCTCCTTCCCCCTATCTCCTTCCCCCGATCTCCTTCCCCCCTATCTCCTTCCCCCTATCTCCTTCCCCCTATCTCCTTCCCCCATCTCCTTCCCCCCACTCTCCTTCCCCCTATCTCCTTCCCCCTATCTCCTTCCCCCCACTCTCCTTCCCCCTATCTCCTTCCCCCTATCTCCTTCCCCCCTATCTCCTTCCCCCTATCTCCTTCCCCCTATCTCCTTCCCCCTATCTCCTTCCCCCCACTCTCCTTCCCCCTATCTCCTTCCCCCTATCTCCTTCCCCCCTATCTCCTTCCCCCTATCTCCTTCCCCCTATCTCCTTCCCCCTTCCTTCCCCCTATCTCCTTCCCCCTATCTCCTTCCCCCTATCTCCTTCCCCCTATCTCCTTCCCCCCACTCTCCTTCCCCCTATCTCCTTCCCCCTATCTCCTTCCCCCTATCTCCTTCCCCCCTATCTCCTTCCCCCTATCTCCTTCCCCCTTCCTTCCCCCTATCTCCTTCCCCCTATCTCCTTCCCCCTATCTCCTTCCCCCATCTCCTTCCCCCCACTCTCCTTCCCCCTATCTCCTTCCCCCTATCTCCTTCCCCCCACTCTCCTTCCCCCTATCTCCTTCCCCCTATCTCCTTCCCCCCATCTCCTTCCCCCTATCTCCTTCCCCTATCTCCTTCCCCCTATCTCCTTCCCCCCACTCTCCTTCCCCCTATCTCCTTCCCCCTATCTCCTTCCCCCCTATCTCCTTCCCCTATCTCCTTCCCCCTATCTCCTTCCCCCTATCTCCTTCCCCCTATCTCCTTCCCCCTATCTCCTTCCCCCTATCTCCTTCCCCCCACTCTCCTTCCCCCTATCTCCTTCCCCCTATCTCCTTCCCCCTATCTCCTTCCCCCCTATCTCCTTCCCCCTATCTCCTTCCCCCTATCTCCTTCCCCCTTCCTTCCCCCTATCTCCTTCCGCCCTATCTCCTTCCCCCTATCTCCTTCCCCCGATCTCCTTCCCCCCTATCTCCTTCCCCCTATCTCCTTCCCCCTATCTCCTTCCCCCATCTCCTTCCCCCCACTCTCCTTCCCCCTATCTCCTTCCCCCTATCTCCTTCCCCCCACTCTCCTTCCCCCTATCTCCTTCCCCCTATCTCCTTCCCCCCCTATCTCCTTCCCCCTATCTCCTTCCCCCTATCTCCTTCCCCCTATCTCCTTCCCCCCACTCTCCTTCCCCCTATCTCCTTCCCCCTATCTCCTTCCCCCCTATCTCCTTCCCCCTATCTCCTTCCCCCTATCTCCTTCCCCCTTCCTTCCCCCTATCTCCTTCCCCCTATCTCCTTCCCCCTATCTCCTTCCCCCCACTCTCCTTCCCCCTATCTCCTTCCCCCTATCTCCTTCCCCCTATCTCCTTCCCCCCTATCTCCTTCCCCCTATCTCCTTCCCCCTTCCTTCCCCCTATCTCCTTCCCCCTATCTCCTTCCCCCTATCTCCTTCCCCCATCTCCTTCCCCCCACTCTCCTTCCCCCTATCTCCTTCCCCCTATCTCCTTCCCCCCACTCTCCTTCCCCCTATCTCCTTCCCCCTATCTCCTTCCCCCCATCTCCTTCCCCCTATCTCCTTCCCCTATCTCCTTCCCCCTATCTCCTTCCCCCCACTCTCCTTCCCCCTATCTCCTTCCCCCTATCTCCTTCCCCCCTATCTCCTTCCCCCTATCTCCTTCCCCCTATCTCCTTCCCCCTTCCTTCCCCCTATCTCCTTCCCCCTATCTCCTTCCCCCTATCTCCTTCCCCCTATCTCCTTCCCCCCACTCTCCTTCCCCCTATCTCCTTCCCCCTATCTCCTTCCCCCTATCTCCTTCCCCCCTATCTCCTTCCCCCTATCTCCTTCCCCCTATCTCCTTCCCCCTTCCTTCCCCCTATCTCCTTCCCCCTATCTCCTTCCCCCTATCTCCTTCCCCCTATCTCCTTCCCCCTATCTCGTTCTCCCCTTACTCCTTACCACTTCCTGCCCCCCTCTCCTCCCCCTTATCTCCTTCCCCCTTCCTTCCCTCCCATCTCCGTCCCCCTTACTATACCCCATCTCCTTCTCCCCTATCTCCTTCCCCCTTCCTCTCCCCCTCTCCATCCTCCCCCCATCTCCTTCCCGCTTCCTTCCCTCCCTTCTCCTGCCCCCTTCCTACCCCTCATCTCCTTCCCCCATCTCCTGCCTCCTTCCTTCTCCCTTCTCCTTCCCCCTTCCTGCCCCCTCTCCTTCCCCCCATCTCCTTCCCCATTCCTTCCCCCCATCTCCTTCCCCCTTCCTTTCCCATCTCATTCTCCCCTATCTCCTTGCCCCCTCTCCTTTCCCCCATCTCCTTCCCCCCATCTCCTAACCCCTTATCTCCTTCCCCCCTCTCCTTCCCCTTCTCTTCTTCCCCCTTATCTCCTTCCCCCCTCTCCTTCCCCTTCTCTCCTTCCCCCTTATCTCCTTCCCCCATCTCCTTCCCCCTTATCTCCATCCTCCCATCTCCTTCCCCCTTCCTTCCCCCCACCTCCTTCTCCCCTATATCTTTCCCCCTATCTCCTTCCCCCCATCTCCTTCCCCCCATCTCCTTCCCACCATCTCCTCCCCCCATCTCCTTCCCCCTTCCTTCCCTCCCATCTCCTTCCCCCTTACTATTCCCCATCTCCTTCCCCCCATCTCCTTCCCCCTACCTCCTTCTCCCCTATCTCCTACCCCCCATCTCCTTCTCCCCTATCTCCTTCCCCCTTCCTCTCCCCCTCTGCATCCTCCCCCCATCTCCTTCCCGCTTCCCTCCCTCCCTTCTCCTGCCCCCTTCCTACCCCCCCATCTCCTTCCCTCCATCTCCTGCCCCCTTCCTTCCCCCATCTCCTTCTTCCCTATCTCCTTCCTCCCTCTCCTTCCCCCCATCTCCTTCCCCCTTCCTTCCCCCCATCTCCTTCACACCATCTCCTTCCCCCTTCCTTCCCCCTTTATCCTTCCCCCCGTCTCCTTCCCCTTTCCTTCCCCCCATATCCTTCCCCTTTCCATCCCCCCATCTCCTTCCCCATCACCTTCCCCCTTCCATCCCCCATCTCCTTCTCCCCTATCTCCTTCCCCCTTCCTTCCCTCCCATTTCCTTCCCCCCATCTCCTTCCCCCTTCCTTCCCTCCCATCACCTTCCCCCTTCCTACACCCCATCTCCTTCCCCCTTCATTCCCCCATCTCCTTCCCCCTTCCTTCCCCCCTGTCTCCTTCTCCCCTATCTCCTTCCCCCTTCCTTCCCCCATCTCCTTCTCCCCTATCTCCTACCCTTATCTCCTTCCCCCCTATTTCCTTCCCCCATCTCCTTCCCCCCTCCATGCCCCATCTCCTTCCCCCTATCTCCTTCCCCCATTCCTTTCCCCCATCTCCTTCCCAACTATCTCCTTTGCCCATTCCTTCCCCCCATCTCCTTCCCCCTTCTTCCCCCATCTACTTCACCCCTATCTCCTTCCCCCTTCCTTCTGCCCCAATCTCCTTCCCCCATCTCCTTCCCCCTTCCTTTCCCACCTATCTCCTTCCCCCTCGATCTCTTTCCACCATCTCCTTCCCCCTTCCTTCCCCCACTCTCTTTCCCCCATATCTCTTTCCCTCTTCCTTCCCCTCCTATCTCCTTCTCTCCCATCTCCTTCTCCCTTACTTCCCCCAATCTCCTTCCCCCCTATCTCCTTACCCCCTACATCCTTCCCTCATCACCTTCCCCCTTCCTTCCCCTATCACCTTTCCCCTTCCTTCCCCTCCTATCTCCTTCTCCCCTATCTCCTTCCCCCTCTCCTTCCCCCCATCTCCTTCCCCCATCTCCTTCCCCATTCCTTCCCCCTTCTCCTTCCCCCATCTCCTTTCCCCTTCCTTCCCTCCCATCTCCTTCCTTATCCCCCATCTCCTTCTCCCCATCTCCTACCCCCTTAACTCCTTCCCCCTATCTCCTTCCAACTATCTCCTTCCCCCTTCCTTCCCCCCTGATTTCCTTCCCCCCATCTCCTTCCCCCTTCCTCCCCCCTCTACTTCCTCCCCATCTCCTTCCCGCTTCCTTCCCTCCCATCTCCTGACCCCTTCCTACCCCCCATCTCTTTCCCCCCATCTCCTGCCCCCTTCCATCCCCCATCTCCTTCTACCCTATCTCCTTCCTCCCTCTCCTTCCCCTATCTCCTTGCCCCCTCCTTCCCCCAATCTCCTTCCCCATCTCCTTCCCCCTTCCTTCCCCCCACCTCCTTCCCCCTATCTCCTTCCCCCTTCTTTCCCCCTCTCCTTCCCCAATCTCCTTCCCCCTTCATTCCCCCATCTCCTTCCCCCTTCCTTCCCCCCCATCACCTTCCCCCTTCCTTCCCCCATCTCCTTCTCCCCTATCTCCTTCCCCCTTCCTTCACTCCCATTTCCTTCCCCCCATCTCCTTCCCCCTTCCTTCCCCCTCTCCTTCCCCCATCTCCTTTCCCCTTCCTTCCCTCCCATCACCTTCCCCCTTCCTACACCCCATCTCCTTCCCCCTTCCTTCCCTCCCATCACCTTCCCCCTTCCTACACCCCATCTCCTTCCCCCTTCCTTCCCCCCATCTCCTTCCCCCTTCCTTCACCCCTGTCTCCTTCTCCCCTATCTCCTTCCATCCCTCTCCTTCCCCATCTCCTTCCCCTTTCCTTCCCCCCTTATCTCCTCCTCCCCTATCTCCTTCCCCCTTCCTTCCCCCTATCTCCTTCCCCCCATCTCCTTCCCCCTTCCTTCCCCATCTCCTTCCCTCCTATCTCCTTCCTCCCTCTCCTTTCCCCATCTCCTTCCCCTCTCCTTTCCCCCATTCCCTTTCCCCATATCTCCTTTCCCCATTCCTTCCCCCATCTCCTTCCCCCCATCTACTTCCCCCTTCTTCCCCCATCTACTTCCCCCCTATCTCCTACCACCTTCCTTCCACCCCAATCTCCTTTCCCCCCATCTCCTTCCCCCTTCCTTCCCCTCCTATCTCCTTCCCCCTTCCTTCCTTCCCCCCCATCTCCTTCCCCCTACCTTCCTCACCTATCTTCTTCCCTCTCAATCTCCTTCCACCATCTCCTTCCCCCTTCCTTCCCCCACTCTCCTTCCCCCATCTCCTTCCTTCCCCCTCCTTCCCTCCCCCTCCTTCCCTCACCTCCTCTCCTTCCTCCCCCTCTCCTTCTTTCCCCCCCTCCTTCCCCATCTCCTTCCATCCCCCTCTCCTTCCCCCTCCACCCCCAATCTCCTTCCCCCCTCCTTCCCCCCAATGTCCTTCCTTCCCCGCCTCTCCTTCCCCCTTTCCTCCCTCCTTCCACACCTACTTCCTTCACCCCCTCCTTCCCCCATCTCTTTCCCCCCTCTCCTTACCCGCCATCACATTCCTTTCGACCCCCCCTCCTTCCCACCCTCCTTCCTCCATCTCCATCCTTTCCCCTCTACTTCCCCCTTCCCCCAATCTCCTTCCTTCCCCCCCTCTCCTTCTCCCCTCCTTCCCCACCTCTCATTCCCCACCTCCATCCTTCCCCACCTCCTTCTCCCCCTCCTTCCCTCTCATTACCTTCCTTCCCCCCATCTCCTTCCTTCCCCCACATCTCCTTCCTTCCCCCACATCTCCTTTCCCCCCTCCTTCCCCCCCTTCCCCCATCTCCTTCTCCCCTTCCCCCCATTTTCCTTCCCCCCATCCCCTTCGCTCCCTCCTTCCCCCCTCCCCTTTCCCCATCTACTTCCACCCTCTCCTTCCCCCTTCCTTCCCCCTTCCTTCCCCCCTCCTTTCCCTTCCTTCCACACCTCTCCTTCCCCTCTCTCTCCTTCCCCCCTCTCCTTCCCCCTTCCTTCCCCCCTCTCCTTCTCCCCTCTTTCCTTCCCCCTTCCTCCCCCCTCTCCTTCTCCCCTCTCTCCTTCCCCGTTCCTTCCCCACTCTCCTTCCCCCCTCTCACCTTCCCCCTTCCTTCCCCCCTCCCTTCCCCCCCTCACTCCTTCCCCCTTCCTTCCCCCCTCTCCTTTCCACCTCTCTCCTTCCCCCTTCCACCCCCCTCCTTCCCCTCTCTCTCTTTCCCTCTTCCTTCCCCCTTCCCCCCTTCCTTCCCCCCTTCTTTCCCCCCTTCTCCTTCCCCCTTCCTTCCACCTTCCTTCCCCCCATCTCCTTCTCCCTTCCTCCCCCACTCCTTCCCCCATCTCCTTCCCCCCATCTCCTTCCCCTATCTCCTTCCTCCCCTATCCCCTTCCCCCATCTCCGTTACCCCCCTCCATCCCCCATCTCCTTCCCCCCCATTTCCTTCCCCCTTATCCCCTTCCCCCGTCTCCTTCCCCCTTATCTCCTTCAACCCCCCTCTCCTTCCCCCTCTCACCTTCCCCTTCCATCCCCCTTCCCCTCTCTCTATTCCCCCTTCCTTCCCCCTTCTCCTTCCCCTTCCTTCCTCCTTCCTTCCCCCCATCTCCTTCCCCATTCCTTCCCCCTATCTCCTTCCCCATTCCTTCCCCCATCCTTCCCCCCATCTCCTTCTCCCTTCTTTCCCCCCTCTCCTTTCTCCCAGTCCTTTCCCCCTCTCTCTTTCCCCCTTCCATTCCCCCTTCCCCTCTCTTTATTCCCCCTTCCTTCCCCCTTCTCCTTCCCCTTCCTTCCTCCTTCCTTCCCCTCCATCTCCTTCCCCCATCCTTCCCCCATCTCCTTCCCCCATCTCCTTCCCACCCATCTCCTTCCCCCCATCTCCTTCCCCCCTCACTTTCCCTCTTATCTCCTTCCCCCCTCTCCTTCCACCTTATCTCCTTACCCCCTCTCCTTCCCCTATCTCCTTCCCCCTTCCTTCCCCCCATCTCATTACCCCCCTATCTCCTTCCCCATCTCCTTCCCCCTTCCTTTCCCTATCTCCTTCCCCCCTCCTTCCCCCCTTATCTCCTTCCCCCTTCCTTCCCCCCTCTCCTTCCCCCCATCTCATTACCCCCCTATCTCCTTCCCCATCTCCTTCCCCCTTCCTTTCCCTATCTCCTTCCCCCCTCCTTCCCCCCTTATCTCCTTCCCCCTTCCTTCCCCCCTCTCCTTCCCCCCATCTCCTTCCCAATCTCCTTCCCCCTTCCTTCCCCCATCTCCTCCCCCGATCTCCTTCCCCCCATCTCCTTCCCCCATCTACTTCCCCCTTTTTTCCCCCATCTCCTTCTCCCCATCTCCTTCCCCCATCCTTCCCCCTTCCTCCCCCATCTCCTTCCTCCTTCCTCCCCCCATCTCCTTCCCCCATCTCCTTCCCCCCTCCTTCCCCTTATCTCCTTCCCCCTTCCTACCCCCTATCTCCTTCCCACCTCCTTCTCCCCCATCTCCTTCCTCCTTCCTCCCCCCTTCCTTTCCCCCCTTCCCCCTATCTCCTTCCCCCTTCCTTCCCCCTCCTTCCCCCATCTACTTCCCCCTTCCTTTCCCCCCCCTCCTTCCCCCTCTCCTTCCCCCCCTCCTTCTCCCCTATCTCCTTCCCCCTTCCTTTCCCCTCTCTCCTTCTCCCCTCTCTCCTTCCCCCTTCCTTCCCCCCCTTCTCCCCTCTCTCCTTCCTTTTCCTTCCACCCCTCCTTCTCCCCTCTCTTCTTCCCCCACTCCTCCCCCCTCCTTCTCCCTTCTCTCCTTCTCCCCTCTCTCCTTCTACCTTCCTCACCCTCTCTCCTTCTACCCTCTCTCCTTCTCCCTTCCTTCCCCGCTCTCCGTCAGCCCTCTCTTCTTCCCCCTGCCTTTCCTCCCCTCTAACCTTCCCCCCTCTCCTCCCCCTTCCTTTCCCCTCTCTCCTTCTTCCCTGTCTCCTTTCCTTCATTTACGCCCCCACCCCCCACCCCCGCCTTCTCCCTTCTCTCGTTGCCCCTCTCCTTCTCCTCTCTCCTTCCCCGGTTCTTCCCCTCTGTCCTTTCTCTCTCCCTCCTTCCCACCTCTCTCTTTCTCCACCTCTCCTTCCCACTTCCTTCCCCTCTCTCCTACCCCCTTCCTTTACGCCCCTCCTTCTTCCCTCTCTCCTTCACCCTTCCTTCCCCTCTCTCCTACCCCCCTTCCTTTAACCCCTCTCCTTCTCCCCTCTCTCCTTCCCCCTTCCTTCCCCTCTCTCCTTTTCCCCTTTCTCCTTTCCCCTTTCTTCTGCTCTCTCTTTCTCCCCACTTCCTTTCCCCTCTCATTCTCCCCTCTCTCATTCTCCCCTTTCTCCTTCCCCCCCTTTCTTTCTCCCGTCTCTCCTTCTCCTCTCTCTCCTTCCACCTCCCCTTCCCCTCCCTCCTCCCCACTTCCTTGCTCCTTCTTCCCGCCTCTCTCCTTCTCCCTCTCATTCTCCACTCTTACTTCTCGTCTCTCTCCTTTCCTCTTCCTTACCCCCTCTCCTTCTCCCCCTCTCCTTCCCCCTTCCTTGCCCCTCTCCTTCTCCCCATCTCCTTCCCCCCCCTCTCCTTCTCCCCATCTCCTTCCCCCTTCCTTCCCCCTCTCCTTCTCCACTGTCTCCTTCTCCCGTCTCACCTCGGCCCTTCCTTCCCCTCGCTCCTTTACCCCCTCTCTCCTTCCCCCTCTCCTCCTTCCCCCTTCCTTCTCCCTCTCTCTTTCCCCATTCCTTATCCTCTCTATTTCCCCCCTCTCCTTCCCCCCTCTCCTTTCCCCGTCTCCTTCTCCCCTCTCTCCTTCCCCCTTCCTTCCCTCTCTCCTTCTCCCCTCTCTCCTTCCCCCTTCCTTCCCTCTCTCCTTCCCTTCTCCCCTTCCCCCTCCTCTCATTTGCCCCTGTCTCCTTCCCCCCTTGCTCCTTCCACTCCTCTGTCCTTCCCCACTCACTACTTGCCCCCTCTCTCCTTCCCCCTCTCCTTCCCTCTTCCTTTTCCCTCTTTCTTTCCCCATTCCTTATCCTCTTTCCTTCCCCCCTCTCCTTCGCCCTCTCCTTCCCCGCCGTCTCCTTCTCCCCTCTCTCCTTCCCCCTTCCTTCCCTCTCTCCTTCTCCCCTCTCTCCTTCCCCCTTCCTTCCCTCTCTCCTTCCCCTCTCCCCTTCCCTCCCCTCTCTTTCGCCCCCATCTCCTTCCCCACTCTCTACTTCTCCCCCTCTCCTTCCACTCTCTCTCCTTCCCCACCTCTACGTTTCGCCCTCTCCTTCGCCCCCCTTCACTCTATCTCCTTCTGACAACCCTCCTACCCCTCTCTTTCACTCCCTGTCCATTTGCCCTTCCCCCCACTCCTTCCACCCTTCCCCTCTCTCCTTACCACACTCTTTCCCTCACTCTTTCCCCCTCTCTCCTTCCCCCCTCATCATCCCCTCCCTTCCCGCTCCTTCCCCCTCTCTCCTTCCCCCAACTCATTCTGACATCTCTCCTCTCCACTCTCTGCCGCCGTCTCTTTGCCCCTCTCCTTCCCCCTCTACTTCCCCCCTTTCCCCTACTCACCTTTGCCCCCTTCCCCCTCTTCTTCCCCCCTCTCCTTCCCCCGGTCTCCTTCCCCCGACTCTCAAACCCCCTTTCTCTCCCCCCCCTCTCCTTCCCATCTATTCTTCCCCCTCTCCTTACCCTGTCTCTACTTTCACCCTCGCTCTGTCCGCCCCCTTCCCCCACTCTCCTTCCCCCCTCTCCTTCCCCCCTTTCCCTCCCCCCTTTCCCTCCCTCTCCTTCCCCCCTCTCCTTCCCCCCCCTTTCCCTCCCTCTCCTTCCCCCCTCTCCTTCCCCCTCACCTTACTCCGTCTCTACTTTCATCCCCTCCCCTTCCCTTTTCCTTGCCCCCCTCTCCTCACCCCCTCTCTCCTCCCCCCCTTCCCCACCTCTCCTTGCTCCCTCTCTCCTTCCCCACCTCGCATTACACCCCTTCCCCCCTTCTTTTCCACCCTCCCACCTCCCCCTCCTCCCCCCTCCCCCCCCTCTCCTTCCCTGCTCCTCCCCCCCCAATCTTATCCCTCTATCACTCCCTCCTTCCCCCACTCTCTCTCTGTGTATCTTGTGTTCTTTTACCTCTTTGTCTCAAAAATCACCTTATGCTGCAAAATATTTCCTTCTCTCCCATTTCAAATACCCACGAGTCTCATTGCTGTGTGTGGGACGGTTTTATTTGTTTAAAATATCAACAAAAGAAGCTGGAGAGGGTTTGAGAGAGGGGACAGAGAGAGAGAGAGAGAGAGAAAGAGAGATCCCCTCCCAGATACTCAGGGATTGGGCCAACCTGGGTCTTATTTATGTGATTATCATATTTGGTCACCCTTCTTGCAATGTAGGCCACTCTGCAGGTGGTTTGAGACACAGCAAGATCCCACAAGTAGTATAACTCTGATATTAGAACAAGTCTTTGGGTAGAGTTTCTCATTTAAGGTTTTAATTCCCTCTTTGGGGGAGTCCTGTCTGTCAGACACTCACTGGGGATTGATGTGTTGGTGTCAAATCCCAGGGCCCCAGTTATTTTAACCCCACTCTTCAAACCTGTTTTAAAACCAACAGGGCCACAATCTGACAGGAGCCAATTAACCAGAGGCCCCTAAAACCCGGGGTCCCCAAAACGAGATTAATCCTTGAGGTAAATAAACACGGAATCCCGCCCACACGGTGCAGCCTATCAACCAGGCCTCAGGCCTCAGGACAGTGTCCCCTCTGGAGAAAGCTGTTGTTCAAAGTTCTCCTGATCTTAAAGTTTCTCTCTTTGAATCTTCAAGTGGCCCGTGGGAGGAAAGAGACAGCATTAGTTGAAAAGAGGAAAATCATTACAGAATGATTGCACAGCAAGATCCCAGGTTTTCCTCTCTCAGTGACACAGACAATCTCTCAGCAACATCCAAACACAAATATATCGGGCAATGAGCTGCATTTTTATGCTAAAGCCTTGGAAAAATTTTGAAATGATAGGTTAGCTGATTAAAACACTCACTGCCTGCAATGGTAGTATTGGGGGAGCTGGTGCACAGCAAGATCCCATATGCACCAATGCAGCAGCAGCTAATGACTCTGACCATTTCCCCCCTCTGTGATGCTGCTTCAGTTTAATTATTTCCTGTCATCCTCAGAATCAAACATTGCAGCGACTTCACAATTTCAAAACGCCTCTCCCTCTCTTTCCCCTTCTGTTTCCCCTACTCTCTCAATTTTTTAAATGTTTCTCTCTCTCTCTTTCTCTCACTGCTGAATTTTCTTATCCTGCCCTCTCGATAACCCACATCACTCTGACTTTATGAGAACTCTTCAGAGAGGGTCACAGCATTTGGGTTTTAATTCTCCCCTCGGGGAGTCCTGCCTCTCACATCCTGGGAATTGATATTCCTTAACCCCAGGCTTGAAACCTGTTTTTAAAATGACAGGGCCACAATCTGACAGGAACCAGTTACCCAGAGGCCCCTAAAACCCAGGGTCCCCCAGAGGAGATTAAACCTCGGGGTAAATAAACACAGAACTCACTGTGGGACCTCACGGGGTGCAGCCTGTCGACCAGGCCTCAGGCCTCAGGCCCGTGCTCCCCCTGTGGAGATTGTTCTTTCCTGGCCTCGAACATTTTGGATCTTCACATTGCAGCTTTCCAAAGTTCCTCGGGATAAAAGAGAGAAAAGATTAGTTGAAAGGGGAAGCGAGAGCATTTTGAAGGCAAGTTACACAGCAAGATCCCAGGGTTAAAAGCACCCCTGCCCATCCCCAATGTATTAATGTATCTAACACAGTCAGCAGTTAGAATGGAACATGGTGTGGGAGCAGATCTTCCCAGGGATTGGAGGAGGATAGTGAGGGAAAGGCATCAGATTCTTACACTCTGCAGTGACCTGGGATCAATTGCCTTTTACTGAAAACAGTTCCCAACTTGTATGTGCCTGTAGCTCCCTCCAGTCTGAAACCCTCATTCCCCTCTATCCTGTCTCCTGTCTCTGAGACAATGGTGTCGTCATTCTGTTACTGACCCTTCAGTCCCACTGAGATCATTTTTTCTCACCTTCTCTCATCCACGTGAAGGAATTGGACCCTGACAATTCCATTTACACTGTCTCCCATCAATCTTCATAGGATCCATATCACAGAGGTTCGACAGTGTTCCCAGCAAACACTCCCAGGGCAGAGGGAGCACAGGGTTCCATACAACGTAAAGCTCCCATTAAACTGTCCCTATTTAAATCCCCAGGGCAGGTAGAGAATGGGGTCAGATACAGAGTAAATCTGCAGCATTTCAAATTCCCAGGCCATTTTGAGCTCGGCGTTAGGTACTGATTAAATCTCCCACTTCCCCCATCCTGTTCACATCAAACTCAATCAGGAGAGCTCCATCACTGGGTTAGATACAGAGGATGTGTCTGTTTGGATTTCAGCCCCAATCCAGTTGGTGATGATCACGGCCTTGTTAAGTGTGTTTGGGAATGCGGAGGGAGCTGGGAGCAGGGTGATGGTGGGATAGTTGGGAGCAGAGCTGCCTTCCAAGCAATTGACCCGGGTCCGATTCCCGGTCATTGCAGTGTTGCGGTTTGCAAGCAGCTTTTAAAAGGAAATGCACGAGAATGAACCGAAGAAATAAATCTTTCATTTCGTGATAAAATGGATCTCTCAGATTGCTCCTTGCTTTTCCTGGTGATGGTTCCTGTGAATTGCAGTGTGGAACCGGGCAGCATTGCTCGGCATCTCGGAAGCTTTCCCCTCTGCTGCTTCCCATTTCTTATTGAAATATTGGGTGCAGCACAAGGATGGGTTTGTTTTGTTCCATAAGTGAGAGACTGCTCCAGTCAGGAACCTGAAATAATTATAGAAGCCGCTGGAAACACTGAACAGTTCCAACAGCTTCTGTCGTGGTGGGGAGGGAGGGTTAATGTGTCAAATCTACACAAGGATAAAATAAACTCCAGCCTCAAAACAATCAGAAATCCTGACTCTGCAAACATCCTTGTAAATCTTTTCTGAATCTTTACAAGTTTCACCCCATTCTCCCGATAGCAGAAAGACCAGAATTGTGTGGTTTATGGAATGTTACTATATCCGAACAGTTGCTGTTTATAGTTAAATAATGTTCATTTCGTTCAGGTTTCCAATCGAGTTCGGTTTGTCCAATCTTTCTTCCTTATGTTTGTGTTCTAACGATAGTGTGGAGTAAAGTATATTTTGATCCAAGCCTGGCAGTTTGACCAATCACATTGTAACGCCTTACACTTCCCTTCAGGAAATCAGGAAAAGGGGTCGAGACCATTTCCTTAAGGCAGAGGAGTTTGGTCTGGTTCAGAACATCCTCAATGTCATCAATCCATGTCCCTCCAGCCCTGAGCAATGATGTTTACAGATTAATGGAGGATACACAGGCACATTAATCGGGATTATCTTGGACAGGAGTCATTTGGGAATGATATTCCTCAGACCATCAACTCTCAGCTCGGTCAAGGATAAAGGCCAGGAATCCGGCCCAATTGGGAAACAGCCCATTTCCCGGGAGACTGAGAGGTCACTAACAGAGCGGGAGCTGGAGAGTCAGGAACAGAATAACAGGGACAGTCCGCTCTGTTCACTGACCCTTCACCCCTCAGTGAATCCAGTGTCAGGAATGACTGCTATTAGTCAGACTGACAGAATGTGATCAGATACACACACTGTCCTTCCACATCATCAATATCTCCTAGCTCCCACCCTGTCTCAGCTCATCTGCCCCACTGACATCTTCAATATTTTAATCGGGGCAGCATTAAGCACCGTGCTTTGAGCTGAGTTGTCTTACCTTCTGTACTCTCTCTCTAAACGGCTCCAAATCCCCCCTGATCCCTCTCCGGTTGAAGATGCTCCTTGACATCTTCCCCAATGAATGAGGTAGACCGTCACCTGACCCAATATCCCCTTCGGTTGGTCAACATCTACTGTATTTAAAACAAGGATCTGCAGATCCTGGAGAGCTGACAGATAACACAGAAATTACTGGCGGGATTTAGTCGGAGGGGTATCATTTGTGGGAGAAATCCGAGTGAACCTCTAGAGTCCAGGGATTGTCCTTCAGAACTGAAGGGATCTGATGCTGATGCTGTCAGTCCTGCTGAGCTCCCCCAGCAGTTTCTGTTTGTATTTCAGTCCCAATCCAATTGGTCCTGATCATGGCCTTGGGAATACCTTGCCAATTACTGGGAAAGGGTTGGATATGTCTCCTTCCCAGCAGTTAACCCGGGCTCGAACCCCTGCCATCGCACTGTTGCACTTTGAAAGCAATCTTAAACGGGGAAAAACGCCGAGATGGAATGAATGAGATTGGACTCTCCGAGGTTTCCCAAACATGGCCACATTAGGGGGACAGGGTGGGTCCCACCTGCTATTACATTCTCAGAGCTGGATTACAGGATTAGGGCTCAGGTGCCTGACTGGGATAGTTCAGCTGAGACAAGATGGTCTGTAGAAATTCCCCAAGGTTCCTTCCAGAGCAGCTTCCAGACCCACGGCACTATCATGTGGAATGCTGAACACAGCAGATACACGGGAACACCACCAGGTGACAATTCCACATCAAGACACTCCCCACCCTGGCTTGGAAAAACATCCCAGTCCCACAAGTGCCATTGGTTGGAAATCCTGGAACTCCCTCCCTTACATCATTGTGGGTTTATCTGCCCCAAATAAATGGCAGCAGTTCAAGGCAATAACTCACCGTCACCTTCACCAGAGCAATTATATCTGAGCAATCCGTGGGGACCCAGCGGCAATGACCCAAACACATTAATGAATCACAAAATAAAGCTCAGTATTTGGGACCCGTGTGCTCCAGGGCTGAGTATCTGAATAAATTGGGTCTATATTCTAGAAAATTGAAAGGTGATTTCATTTGAATATCTCACATTGTGAAGAGGCTTGAGAGGGGAGATGCTTAGAAATTAATCCTGTGGGTCTGGGAATCTGAAACACAATAACACAGTCTCAGGGGTTACTGGAAAAGCTCAGCAGGTCAGGCAGCATCTGTGCAGAGAAATCAGCGTTAATGTTACAGCATCTGCAGGTCATTCGGGTTTGATTGCCACCCTCTCAGGGTAAGGGGCAGGTTATTTGGGACTGAGATGAGGAGACAGCGCTTCACTCTAAGGCTCTGTCAGACCTGCTGAGATTCCCCAGCAATTTCTTGTTTGGATTTCAGCCCCAATCCAGTTGGTGATGATCACGGCCTTGTTAAGTGTGTTTGGGAATGGGGAGGGAGCTGGGAGGTGGGAGCAGGGAGCAGGGTGATGGTGGGATAGTGGGGAGCAGAGCTGCCTTCCAAGCAGTTGACCCGGGTTCGATTCCCAGCCATCACAATATTGCGGCTTTTAAATCAGTTTCTAAAGGAAAGCCCCCGGGATATAACCGGATCTGTCAGATTGCTCCTTGCTTTTCCTGGCGATGGTTCCTGTGAATTGCAGTGTGGAACCGGGCAGCATTGCTCAGCATCTCGGAAGCTTTCCCCTCTGCTGCTTCCCATTTCTTATTGAAATATTGGGTACAGCACAAGGATGGGTTTGTTTTGTTCGAAAAGTGAGAGACTGCTCCTGTCAGGAACCTGAAATAATTACAGAAGCTGCTGGAAACACTGAACAGTTCCAACAGCTTCTGTAGTGGTGGGGAGGGAGGGTTAATGTGTCAAATCTACACAAGGATAAAATAAACTCCAGCCTCAAAACAATCAGAGTTCCTAAGTTTTACAAACATCCGTATAACATTTTTCTGAACCATCAATTCCCCTTAAACCCTTCCAATGTGGAATACCATCTTTCTGACTCTCACTTTGAGAGATGTCCCTCAGTTAGCTCCTCCACCATTCTTTCCATTTCACTGGGGACCCACTATCCACAGTCTCCAATCAAATGACCTGAACTCAGACACACAGAGATCTTAAAGAGTGACACAATGCAGATAGGAAGTTGGTTTCATTTCTGTTTCTGAGTCCAATCTTCACTCAGTGAGACAGAGTCAGGTATTCAAGGTTCAAACAAGAGCTGGATTCTGCTTCTGGTGATTGTCTTCATTCAGTGAGAAGGAGGGCCGTGGGCCAGAAGGAGCTCATCATTGTGCTTCGGGTTGTCTGCTCAGTCTGCAGCATTGCAGGCCGTGGGAGCAGGGCAGTGGGAAAGGTACCTCGTGTGGACTGTAATAGGACTTTCAACACATTGTTCCAGGGCAGTTACAGAGCTTCAGGAATTCTGAATGAGGATCGGAATAATGGATTGATTGAAGGAGGAGGATTAAGGAAACAGGATAAAGCTGATGGGATCAGCAGGATTTCTCGGTCTAACTCTGTACCATACTTTATTTACTGCTTCATAAATCTACAATCAGGAGCTCAACCCATTCAGAGCAATATAAACTCGGAAACAAATCATTCAGTCCAACACATCCATGCTGAACTGATATCCGATGTCAATCTCATCCTATTTGTCAGAATTTGGCCCATGTTCCTCTGAACCCTTTTTAATTCCTACACCCACCCAGATACCTTTTAAATGTTGTAATTGTACCAGCCTCCACTACTTCCTCTGGCAGCTCATGCCCACAGTGCCCTCTGTGTGAAAAATGTTCCCCTTAGGTCCCTTTTATGTTTCCCCTCTCAACGTTAACATGTACCATCTGCATCTGGACTCCCACACCACAGGGAAATCACCTTGACTTTTTACCCTATTGAGGGTCATTCATGATTTTGTGAACCTCTATAAGGTTACCCCTCAGCCACTGACACTCCAGGGATAATAGCCCCAACCTATACAGTCTTACCCTCCAGCACACACCCTCCAACCTTGGCAACATCCTTGTAAAACTTTTCTCAACACTTTAAAGTTTCACAACATCCCTCTTACAGGATGGAGTCCAGAATTGCACATTATATACCAAAGGTGGTCGAACCAATACCACAACATGACCTCCCAACCCCTTTACACAATTTACTGAGCAATAAAGACAAAAATGCCAAACGCCTTCTTCACCATCCTATCGAAATGTTAGTCCACCTTCAACAATCTATGAAAAAGCACTCCAGGTCTATTTGTTTCACATCATCCCTCATACCTTGTCATTCAGTGTGTAAGTCCTGCTCTCTTTTGCTTCTCCAAAATGCAGCACTTCAGACTGATCTAAATTAATCTCCATCTGCCACTCCTCAGCCCAGTGGCCCATCTGATCGAGATCCTGTTGTAATCTGAGATAATCATCTTCACTGTCCTCGACACCTCCAATTTTACTGTCATCTGCAAACTTACTAACCATTCGTCCTATGGTCACATCCAAATCATTTATATAAATGACAAAACAACAGTGGACCCAGCACCGATCCTTGTGACACACCACTGGTCACAGGCCTCCAGTCTGAAAAGCAACCCTCCCCCACCACCTTCTGTCTTCAACCTTCAATACAAAGAAGTGTTGCAAGTATCAGTTAACTGGAGATTCAGATCAGTGCGTCACGAAATGAAAAAAAAAATGCAGGGCATCATTAATTGGAGAATTCATGCAGGTGCCATTTAAATTCGAAGTGGGAGAATTGGTGCAGTTCCAGGATGTGTGCAGGATACGGAAATGGGGGAAATAGCCATAAATAGAGTCATACAATCATAGAGATTTACAACACAGAAACAGATCCTTCGGTCCAACTTGTCCATGCCACAATTAAAGAATTCTGGCAGCGCTCAAATAAATTGGAGAATCATTGCAAGGAACTACTTACTGGGAGAATTGGGGAAGGGCTTATCGAAATGTGAGAAATGTAACAGGGCATCAGTTAATGGGAGAATTGGGGCAGTGTAACACTAAATGGGAGAATTCGGGCAGGACAATACTTGATGGGAGATTGAGAGTTGGACACCCTAAATTGTTCGAGGACATCAGTCAGTATGAGGTTTGGTGTAAGGCAACACTGTGAGGAGAACTGGTTCAGGACATCAGTAATTTAGGAAAGTGGTGCTCAGCAACACTGAATTGGAGAATTGGTGTGGGGCATCAGTAAAAGAGAGACCTGCACAGGGTGCTGATAACTTCGAGAATTGGAGCAAATGGGAGAACACGGGCAGTGAATCAGTAAATAGGACCAATGTTGCAAAGGATTAGTGGTCCAGATGCAATACAGTGCACCACGAAATGGGGGAGTTGGTGCAGTTCACCAATAAAGGGAAGATATGTGTAGGATCGGTAATTTGGAGATTTCATGCAAGAATCGCAAGATTAGAGAATTCTGGCAGCAGACTACTAAATGGGAGAATTGTTGCAGGGAAATACTGAATGGAAGACCTGGTGCACAGTGGAGCTCAATTAGAGAATGGGTGCATGGCACCAGGAAATGGGAGAATTAGGGTAGCGCACCCTTAAATGGTAGAATCAGCTAGGCCATCAGTCAATGGAAGGATTAGGGGTATGAGTAAATGGGAGATTTGGTGGGAATCAATAAATGGGATATTCCGTGCACAGTGCCATTACATTAGAAAATTGGTGGGAGTGTCAATATATTAGAAAAGTGGAGCACAGTTTGTCTAAATTGGGGAATAGGGGCCAGAGAATCAATAAAAAGAAGAAATGTTGCAAGCATCGGGAAATTGGAGATTCAGTTCAGTGCATTACTGAATGAAAACAATTCAGCAAGACATCCGTATGTGGAAGAAGTGTATCAGGGAACAATTAAATGGAAGGAATTGATACAGGATAACAATAATTGGAGAATTCATGCAGATGCTATTAAATTCTAAATGGGAGGACTGGGGCAGGATAACGTCAATGGGAGAGTTGGTGAAATTCCCGAATTAGTGCAGGATTGGGAAATGGGAGAATTGGTGCAGGGAAGTAGAGCACTAATTACAGCCTTAGAGATGTACAGCACGGAAACAGATTCCTCAGTCCAACTTGTCCACGCCCAAATTTAAGAATTCTGGCAGAGCTCCACGAAATTGGAGAATCATTGCAAGAAACTACTAAATGAAAAAAAAACTGGGAAAGTGATTATGGAAATGTGAGAATTTGCAACTGGGCTTCAGATAATGGTTAATTAGTGCAGTTCAGCACTGAATGGGTGAGTCGTGCTGTGTTGCACTAAATGGGAGAATTGGGGCAGGACATTACCTCTTGGGAGATTTAGAGTAGCGCACCCCTAAATTGGGCGAGGGCATCAGTCAGTATGAGGATTGGTGTAAGGCAACACTGAATGGAGAACTTGTTCAGGACAGCAGTAATTGGGGAAAATGGTGCTAAGCAACACAGAATTGGAGAATTGGTGTGGGGTATCAGTAAATGGGAGACTTGGTGCACAGTGGAGCTAAATTAGAGAATTGGTGCAGGGCAACAGTAAATGGGAGAATTAGAGTAGTGCACCCTTAAATGGTAGAATCAGGCTCGGGCATCAGTAAATGGAAGGATTAGTACAGGGATATGAGGAAATGGGAAATTTGGTGGAAACAATAAATGGGAGATTGGTGCACAGTGCTGTTACATTAGAAAATTGGTGGGAGTGCCAATATATTGGAAAATTGGAGTAGAGCCTGTCTAAATTGGGGAATAGGGGACAGGGATTCAATAAAAAGAAGAAATGTTGCAAGCATTGGGAAATGAAAAAAAATCAGCAGGGCATCCGTACGTGGAAGATGTGTATCAGGGAATAACTAAATGGAAGGAATTGATGCAGGGCAACAATAATTGGAGAATTCATGCAGGTGCCATTAAATTCTAAGTGGGAGACCTGGGCCTTGTGACTACACCTCACAAGGACTTCAGTTGCTATGAAGCACATTCAGAAATCCTGAATGTGTGAAAATACATTTATAAATACAAATCAAGCCTTAGTAATGAATAAAGGACCCAAGAACAGGGAAGGAAATGGATATCTATCGGTCTCATCTCACGGGAGAGAAATCAGTGGGTAAAAACTGTGTTTTTGATGTGATTGCTACCTGAATAATTAAACACCAGTTCAATTAAAAAGACAATTAACATCCAATGAAGTAAACCACTGCTGACAGAATGAACACAGTCCAATTCTGGATACAATAACAGCAGAATACGATCACATGTTACCCCACTGGAATGTGTGTGTGTCACCATAGTCTTCCCAGACCATAGGGGCTGATCTCTTCATTACAGAGAGAAGCAACTCATGGTGATTTGACCAAAGGGCCCTCAGACCTCAGGCAAGCGAAGAATTTGAGAACGAGTGTCCTTCATGGTAATCTTAAACTGGCAATGGGAACCGAACCCACGCTGTTCACATCACACTGCTCTGTAAACCAACAATACAACCAACTCAGCTAAACTGGAGTGTCACGTGTGGGGATGAATAATTGAATCCCTCGCTACACACAGTGCAGGTGAACGGCTTCTTCCCACAATGTGTTTGTTGGTGTTTCATCAAATCATTACTACTCATAAAGCTCTTCTCACAGTCAGCGCATTGACATGTTCTCTCATTGATGTGAACAAAGCCATAGCTGCTGAGATTGGAGAACCGAGAGAACCCCTTCCCACACAAGGAGCAGGGAAAAGGTGGGAATGTGTTGGTGCTCACTGAGTCCAGATGACTAAGTGAGTCCCTTCCTACACTCAGTGCAGGCGGACAGTCTCTCTCTCTCTCTCTCTCTCTCTCTAGTATGGCCACACTTGTGTATTTGAGGCATTGCTGATTTAATAAATCCCTTCTCACACACAGAGCAGATGATTAGTATCTCTCCAGAGTCAACTCAACAGTTGACATTAGGCTGAATTGGGAAGTTTATTCATTCCCAAACAGAGCAGACAACGCTTCTCTCCCGATGATGAAGACGTTTGTCTGACATTAGGCTGGATCCCCAAGTGAATACCTTCCCACACGTGGAACAGCTGAATACCTTCTCCCCCATGGGAACGGGTTGATGTTAAATTATGACCATTAAATTTAAGACCTTTACACATCTTAAAGTTTCTTTTTTTCCCACAATCAGGGGAAAGTTCTCTTGTCAGTGAGAACCCACTGGTGTTACATGAAGCTGGATGACAGAGTAAATCCCTCCCAACACATAGAGCAGGTGAACAGTCTCTCCCCAGAATGTCTGTGTCGATGAGTCTCCAGCTGGTCTGGGATTTGCAATCCTTCTCACAATCCAGACATTTCCATGGTGCTGATCTCCTCAGATATCTCCAAGTTGGATGATCTGTTGAATCCTTTTCCATAAACACAACATATTTATGGCTTCTCTGTCTGTGGATTTTTAAAGAATGTTAACTCGATAATGTTAAATAATTTCTGCAGTCAGTTCAGTGGAACACTCACACTCTTGTGTGTGTGTGTGTGTGTGTGTGTCTTTACCACTCACAATGTTTTTGTGAAATCTTTGCTGACAGACATACCAGATAAACACATTCCTTTTATGTCCAAATGAATTAAGTGACTCTGTTGGATCTTTATTTCATGTTTGATTTGACTCACTCATCTTCAATTCTTTCAGTCTTTTTCTCTGTGAAATTATCTTCAAACATTATCACAGTCCATACAGGGTAAAATCTCAGAACAAACAAATCCAATTTCAAAAAGACATTGTTCCTCTATTCTATACCGCACCCAAACAAATGATCCAGTCACATCAAAAGATGCAAAAATCCCCATCAAAAGCAAAAAGGAACCTTCCTGAATAAATCAGGTTGTTGTTACAGCATACATGAGACAATGTATGTCCTGAGGTGCAAACATGTTGTGGGATGTACCTCGCCAACTGATGGACAGCACAGCCCCCTATCCAGAAGAATATTACACAAGAGATTTGCTGTGACTGTATATCAATGGGGAAGAAAGGGAATGGGGAAGGTTGTTGGCAATCAAGAGTGCTGTTTTGTCCCACCTGTTGATGAGCTTCTTGTGTTGTTGAAGCAGCATTCAACCAGGCAAGTGGAGAGGATTCCATATCACACCTGACTTATGTCTTGTAAGGTGGGCAGGCAGGAGGTGAGTTGAGCGCTGTAAGATTGTTTTGCCTCTGCCCTGATCTTGTATCAATTGCATGGCTACTCCTGTTCAGTTTCTCATCAATATTACACCCCCGGAATGCTGTTCATGGAGGATTCAACAATGATATTGCTGTGGAATGTCAACAAGGGATACTCGGATATTCTCTTGTTGAAGATGGGCTTTGCCAGGCACGGATGTGATACGGCTGTTACTTACCATTTGCGCAGATTCTAGATGCTGACTAGGTCTTGCTACATATGGATGTGTGATGTTTGAGAAAATGTATAGCTCAGGTTGAGGTTCAGGTTGTAAGATTGTTCTCAATGAGAACAAACCTACCAGCTCAGCGAGCAAACTTACAACCTGAACATATGGATACGCACTACGTCAGTGTCGGAGCAGTTGAAAATGATGCTGAATATTGTCCAATCATCAACCAACATCGCCACTTCTGAAGGGAAAGTGATTGACGAAGCAGCTGAAGATGGTTGACCCTGAGAACCTGACTCTGACCTGCTGCACTTTTCCAGCAACACAGACCTGCTGCGCTTTTCCAGCAACACATTTTCAGCCTGAGACTCCACCCTGAGGGACTCCCCTCAAACTAACAAGGCCTGGATTCTCAAGGCCCACCTCCTTCACAAGTGGGACATGACACGTCTGAACAGGTTGGTTAAAAATGTCACCTGCAGAAAACTCCAGGGGTTCAAGTAGACTGCTGTTTGTTTCAGAGATCACCTGAGGGTGAAGCTGTTATAAAGCTATCGCCCAGGACACTGCACCACCTGGGCAATGGGTTCTGAAGAAGATGCACACAGGACTGGAATGGTTTGCTCTGTTTCTCTGTCCACATCTCCTGCCAGACCCACTGACTTCCTCCAGCACTTTCTGATTTGATTTGGATGTGAGGCACAGTTAGTAAGTTTGCAGATGACACCAAAATTGGAGGTGTAGAGGACAGAGAAGAAGGTTACCTCAGATTACAACAGGATCTTGACCAGATGGGCCAATGGGCTGAGAAATGGCAGGTGGAGTTTAATTCGGATAAATGCAAGGTTCTGGATTTTGGGAAAGCAAATCTTAGCAGGACTTATATACTTAATGGTAAGGTCCAAGGGAGTGTTGATGAACAAAGAGACCTTGGAGTGCAGGTTCATAGCTCCTTGAAAGTGGAGTCGCAGATTAATAGGATAGTGAAGAAGGCGTTTGGTATGCTTTCCTTTATTGGTCAGAGTATTGAGTACAGGAGTTGGGAGGTCATGTTGTGGCTGTATATGACATCAGTTAGGCCACTGTTGGAATATTGTGTGCAATTCTGGTCTCCTTCCTATTGGAAAGATGTTATGAAACTTGAAAGCGTTCACAAAAGATTTACAAGGCTGTTGCCAGGAATGGAGGATTTGAGCAAGAGGGAGAAGCTGAACAGGCTGGGGCTGTTTTCCCTGGAGTGGCGGAGGTTGAGGGATGACCTGACAGAGGTTTACAAAATCATTAGGGGCATGGATAGGATAAACAGACAAATATTTTTCCCTGGGGTGGGGGTATCCAGAACTAGAGGGGCATAGGTTTAGGGTGAGAGGGGAAAGATATAAAAGAGACCTAAGGGGCAATATTTTCATGCACAGAGTGGTACGGGTATGGAATGAGCTGCCAGAGGAAGTGGTGGAGGCTGGTACAATTACAACATTTAAAAGACATTTGGATGTGTATATGAATAGGAAGGGTTTGGAGGGATATGGGCCGGGTGCTGGTAGGTGGGACTAGATTGGGTTGGGATATCTGGTCGGTATGGACGGGTTGGACCGAAGGGTCTGTTTCCATGTTGGACATTTCTGTGACTCCAGTCTCAGATTTTCAGCATCTGCATAAATCACCCTCAGGCCCCGCCCCGTGACGTCACATATCCGTGTGCGCATGCGTCCACGTTCCCGGCCAAGATGGCGGATTTTCACTATCGAAATTGCAAAACATTTAACCACACGTTATTTTTCAAGGTGCTCGCTTCTCTCTGGAAGGGTTTATTCTCGGTCCGAATCCCTCTGTCCAGCTCCTGCAGCCTTGCCGTCTGGAAAAGCGCGTCTTTTCCCGTTTCCCACGGAGACAGACCGGGCACTGCGGCTGCGCCGCCCTCGCCTGTAGTGAGTATAGAGGGTATTCCCCACCGCGGGGAATGCTGGGTAGGTACTCCGCCATTGAGGAGATTAACACAGAAGATTAATTCTGTTCATTAATAAGTTTCTCTTTCCTGTATTCCAATCTTCTGCTATCCAAATAATCTTTGGAAGAACACAATTAGCGGTTAGTTAAATATCTTAAAATTTGAAGCATCTATCAAATTTCTCAAGTCATCTCTACAACATAACCTTGTCATTAAAATACTAATTCTCTCAAATCATTTGGTCAATTCCCGTCAACTGATGGTGGTAGATTTTGGAAACTCCTTCAATAGGTGGATATTTAACACTCAAACCAAGGGCTTGTTTATTCTGAATGTCTCTCAACAGGTTTCTTTTGTCATCTCATTTTACAGAGAAGTGGAATTCATGAAAACGAAGTGTTTGATGCCAGTCCTGTGCTAACTTCTCAGCTACAAGCTTCAGCCAGAGAGTTGACATTGAAGTACAATGACATTGATTCAGAGGTGAATGTTTTTGAACATTCATCTATAATTCAAGAGTTAACTTGTTTTGCTGTGGTTGATTGGATAGGCACTGGTATGATCCCCTTACTGTGGATCTGAATGCATACCCATGCATTATTCTCTTTCATCCCTGTCCTTCATGACAATCTCTTTGCCATTGTCCAACCTTCACTACCTTTAATAATGAGTGTTTTGACTTTCTGTGACAGTTTACTGTTATTCTTCCAGTCATGTTCAAATGAGGGTTTCATCACTGCAGGTCCCTGAGGTATGTGCTGTTAATTTATTCCACTCGTATGTGTGGCCTCCCTGACAAACATCACTCAGACTCACTTTATGCTCCCTCTCACACACACTATTCCCTTCCCTGCTCGTACCACCCAGCCTCCTCCACAGGCTTTCATATTCTACTGTCTGAACAGCCCTCTCTATGTATATCACCTTGGGGGAACATCACAGCCGTCCCAATCAGTTTAACTCCTCCAGCCACTGCAACCTTCCCTATTACTGACACCTCCACCTAACACTCCGTCCCTCCCTATCACTGTCACCTCCTACAAACACTCCAACCATCCCAAGCATTGTCACCTCCTCCACACACTCCAACCCTCCCTATCACTGTCACCTCCTCCAAACACTCCAACACTCCCTATCACTGTCACCTCCTCCACACACTCCATCACTCCCTATCACTGTCACCTCCTACAAACACTCCAACCCTCCCTATCACTGTCACCTCCTCCGAACACTCCATCCCTCCCTATCACTGTCACCTCCTCCAAACACTCCAACCCTCCCTATCACTGTCACCTCCTCGAAACACTCCATCCCTCCCTATCACTGACACCTCCTCCATATACTCCATCCCTATCACTGTCACCTCCTCCAAACACACCATCCCAATCACTGTCACCTCCTCTAAACACTCCATCCCTCCCTATCACTGTCACCTCCTCCAAACACTCCATCCCTGCCGATCACTGTCATCTCCTCTAAACACTCCATCCCTCCATATCACTGTCACCTCCTCCAGACATTCCAACCCACCCTATGACTGTCACCTCCTCCAAACACTCCAACCTTCCCTATCACTGTCACTACATTGAAACACTCCAACCCTCCCTATAACTGTCACTTCCTCTAAACTCTCCCTCCCTATCACTGTCACTTCCTCCAAACACTCCAACCCTCCCTATCACTGTCATCTCCCCCAAACACTCCGACCCTCCCTATCACTGTCACCTCCTCCAAATACTCCAACCCTCCCTATCACTGTCCACTCCTCGAGTAACATCAACCCTCCCTCTCACTGTAACCTGCTCAATATACTCCAACCCTCCGTATCCCTGTCACCTCCTCGAATCACTCCATCCCTCCCTCTCACTGTCACCTCCTCCAGATAATCCATCCCTCCCTATCACTATCACCTTCTCTATATACTCCAACCCTCCCTATCACTGTCACCTCCTCCAGACAATGTAACCTTCCCTATCACTGTCACTTCCTCCAACCACTCCAACCCTCCCTATTACTGTCAACTCCTCCAGTAGCATCAACCCTCCCTCTCACTGTAACCTCCTCAATATACTCCAACCCTCCCTATCATTGTCACCTCCTCCAAACACTCCAACCCTCCTTACCACTGTCACCTCTTCCAAACACTCCATCCCTCCCTATCACTGTCACCTCCTCCAAACACTCCATCCCTCCCTATCACTGTCACCACCTCCAAACACTCCAACCTTCCCTATCACTGTCACCTCCACCAAATACTCCAACCCTCCCTATCACTGTCACCACCTCCAAACACTCCAACCTTCCCTATCACTGTCACCTCCACCAAATACTCCAACCCTCCCGATCACTGACACCTCCTCCAGACACTCTAACCCTCCCTATCACTGTCACCTCCTCCAAACACTCCAACCCAATCACTGTCACCTCCTCCAATCACTCCATCCCTCCCTATCACTGTCACCTCCTCCAAACACTCCAACCCTCCCTATCACTGTCACCTCCAACCACTCCAACCCAATCACTGTCACCTCCTCCAAACACTCCATCCCTCCGTATCACTGTCACCTCCTCCACACACTCCAACCCTCCCTATCACTGTCACCTCCTCCAGACACTCCATCCCTCCCTATCACTGTCACCTCCCCCAAACACTCCAACCCTCCCTATCACTGTCACCTCCCCCAAACACTCCAACCCTCCCTATCACTGTCACCTCCTCCGGCCACTCCAACCCTCCCTATCACTGTCACATCCTCCACACACTCCAACCCTCCCTATCACTGTCACCTCCTTCACACACTCCAACTCTCCCTACCACTATCACCTCCTCCAAACAACCCAACCCTCCCTATCACTGTCACCTCCTGCAAACACTCCAACCCTCCCTATCACTGTCACCTCCCCCAAACACTCCAACCCTCCCTATCACTGTCACCTCCTCCATATACTCCAACCCTCCGTATCTCTGTCACCTCCTCGAATCACTCCAACCCTCCCAATCACTGTCACCTCCCCCAAACACTCCAACCCTCCCTATCATTGTCACCACGTCCAAACACTCCAACCCTCCCTATCACTGTCACCTCCTCCACACACTCCATCCCTCCCTATCACTGTCACCTCCTCCAAACATTCCAACCCTCCCTATCACTGTCACCTCCTCCACACACTCCAACCCTCCCTACCACTGTCACCTCCTCCAGTCACTCCAACCCTCCCTACCACAGTCACCTCCTCCAAACACTCCAACCCTCCCTACCACAGTCACCTCCTCCAAACAACCCAACCCTCCCTATCACTGTCACTTCCTACATACACTCCATCCCTATCACTGTCACTACATCCAAACACTCCAACCCTCCCTCTCGCTGTCACCTCCTCCAACCACTCCAACCCTCCCTATCACTGTCATCTCCCCCAAACACTCCTACCCTCCCTCTCACTGTCACCTCCTCCAAACACTCCAACCCTCCCTATCACTGTCACCTCCTCCAAACACTCCAACCCTCCCTATCACTGTCACTCCTCCAAACACTCCATCCCTCGCATCACTGTCACCTCCTCCGGACACTCAAACCCCACTATCACTGTCACCTCCTCCAAACACTCCATCCCTCCCTATCACTGTCACCTCCTCCAGACACTCCAACCCTCCCTATCACTGTCGCCTTCTCTATATACTCCAACCTTCCCTATCACTGTCACCTCCTCCAAACACTCCAACCATCCCTATCACTGTCACTTCCTAAAAACACTCCAACCCGCCCTATCACTGTCACCTCCTCCAAACACTCCAACCCTCCCTACCACTGTCACCTCCTCCAAACACTCCTTCCCTCCCTATCACTGTCACCTCCTCCAAACACTCCAACCCTCCCTATCACTGTCACCTCCTCCAAACACTCCAACCCTCCCTATTACTGTCACCTCCTCCAAACACTCCATCCCTCCCTATCACTGTCACCTCCTCCAAACACTCCAACCCTCCCTATCACTGTCTCCTCCTCCAAACACTCCATCCCTCCCTATCATTGTCACCTCCTCCAAACACTCCAACCCTCCCTATCACTGTCACCTCCTCCAAACACTCCAACCCTCCCTATCACTGTCACCTCCTCCAAACACTCCATCCCTCCCTATCACTGTCACCTCCTCCAACCACTCCAACCCTCCCTATCACTGTCACCTCCTCCAGACACTCCAACCCTCCCTATCACTGTCACCTCCTCCAAACACTCCAACCCTCCCTATCACTGTCACCTCCTCCAAACACTCCATCCCTCCCTATCACTGTCACCTCCTCCAACCACTCCAACCCTCCCTTTCACTGTCACCTCCTCCAATCACTCCATCCCTCCCTATCAGTGTCACCTCCTCCAATCACTCCATCCCTCCCTACCACTATCACCTCCTCCAAACAACCCAACCCTCCCTATCACTGTCACTTCCTACATACACTCCATCCCTATCACTGTCACTACATCCAAACACTCCATCCCTCCCTATCACTGTCACCTCCTCCACACACTCCATCCCTCCCTATCACTGTCACCTCCTACAAACACTCCAACCCTCCCTATCACTGTCACCTCCTACAAACACTCCAACCCTCCCTATCACTGTCACCTCCTCCAACCACTCCATCCCTCCCTATCACTGTCACCTCCTACAAACACTCCAACCCTCCCTATCACTGTCACCTCCCGCAAACACTCCAACCCTCCCTCTCACTGTCACCTCCTCCAGTCACTCCAACCCTCCCTATCACTGTCACTTCCTCCAAACACTCCATCCCTCCCTATCACTGTCACCTCCTCCAAACACTCCAACCCTCCCTATCACTGTCACTTCCTCCAAACACTCCATCACTCCCTATCTCTGTCACCTCCTCCAAACACTCCAACCCTCCCTATCACTGTCACCTCCTCCAAACACTCCCTCCCTATCACTGTCACCTCCTCCAGACACTGTAACCTTCCCTATCACTGTCACTTCCTCCAACCACTCCAACCCTCCCTATTACTGTCAACTCCTCCAGTAGCATCAACCCTCCCTCTCACTGTAACCTCCTCAATATACTCCAACCCTCCCTATCATTGTCACCTCCTCCAAACACTCCAACCCTCCCTACCACTGTCACCTCTTCCAAACACTCCATCCCTCCCTATCACTGTCACCTCCTCCAAACACTCCATCCCTCCCTATCACTGTCACCACCTCCAAACACTCCAACCTTCCCTATCACTGTCACCTCCACCAAATACTCCAACCCTCCCTATCACTGTCACCACCTCCAAACACTCCAACCTTCCCTATCACTGTCACCTCCACCAAATACTCCAACCCTCCCGATCACTGACACCTCCTCCAGACACTCTAACCCTCCCTATCACTGTCACCTCCTCCAAACACTCCAACCCAATCACTGTCACCTCCTCCAATCACTCCATCCCTCCCTATCACTGTCACCTCCTCCAAACACTCCAACCCTCCCTATCACTGTCACCTCCAACCACTCCAACCCAATCACTGTCACCTCCTCCAAACACTCCATCCCTCCGTATCACTGTCACCTCCTCCACACACTCCAACCCTCCCTATCACTGTCACCTCCTCCAGACACTCCATCCCTCCCTATCACTGTCACCTCCCCCAAACACTCCAACCCTCCCTATCACTGTCACCTCCCCCAAACACTCCAACCCTCCCTATCACTGTCACCTCCTCCAGATAATCCATCCCTCCCTATCACTATCACCTTCTCTATATACTCCAACCCTCCCTATCACTGTCACCTCCTCCAGACACTGTAACCTTCCCTATCACTGTCACTTCCTCCAACCACTCCAACCCTCCCTATTACTGTCAACTCCTCCAGTAGCATCAACCCTCCCTCTCACTGTAACCTCCTCAATATACTCCAACCCTCCCTATCATTGTCACCTCCTCCAAACACTCCAACCCTCCCTACCACTGTCACCTCTTCCAAACACTCCATCCCTCCCTATCACTGTCACCTCCTCCAAACACTCCATCCCTCCCTATCACTGTCACCACCTCCAAACACTCCAACCTTCCCTATCACTGTCACCTCCACCAAATACTCCAACCCTCCCTATCACTGTCACCACCTCCAAACACTCCAACCTTCCCTATCACTGTCACCTCCACCAAATACTCCAACCCTCCCGATCACTGACACCTCCTCCAGACACTCTAACCCTCCCTATCACTGTCACCTCCTCCAAACACTCCAACCCAATCACTGTCACCTCCTCCAATCACTCCATCCCTCCCTATCACTGTCACCTCCTCCAAACACTCCAACCCTCCCTATCACTGTCACCTCCAACCACTCCAACCCAATCACTGTCACCTCCTCCAAACACTCCATCCCTCCGTATCACTGTCACCTCCTCCACACACTCCAACACTCCCTATCACTGTCACCTCCTCCAGACACTCCATCCCTCCCTATCACTGTCACCTCCCCCAAACACTCCAACCCTCCCTATCACTGTCACCTCCCCCAAACACTCCAACCCTCCCTATCACTGTCACCTCCTCCGGCCACTCCAACCCTCCCTATCACTGTCACATCCTCCACACACTCCAACCCTCCCTATCACTGTCCCCTCCTCCACACACTCCAACTCTCCCTACCACTATCACCTCCTCCAAACAACCCAACCCTCCCTATCACTGTCACTTCCTGCAAACACTCCAACCCTCCCTATCACTGTCACCTCCTCCAAACACTCCAACCCTCCCTATCACTGTCACCTCCTCCGGACACTCCATCCATCCCTATCACTGTCACCTCCCCCAAACACTCCAACCCTCCCTATCACTGTCACCTCCTCCATATACTCCAACCCTCCGTATCTCTGTCACCTCCTCGAATCACTCCAACCCTCCCTATCACTGTCACCTCCCCCAAACACTCCAACCCTCCCTATCATTGTCACCACGTCCAAACACTCCAACCCTCGCTATCACTGTCACCTCCTCCACACACTCCATCCCTCCCTAACACTGTCACCTCCTCCAAACACTCCAACCCTCCCTATCACTGTCACCTCCTCCACACACTCCAACCCTCCCTACCACTGTCACCTCCTCCAGTCACTCCAACCCTCCCTACCACAGTCACCTCCTCCAAACACTCCAACCCTCCCTACCACAGTCACCTCCTCCAAACAACCCAACCCTCCCTATCACTGTCACTTCCTACATACACTCCATCCCTATCACTGTCACTACATCCAAACACTCCAACCTACCTCTCGCTGTCACCTCCTCCAACCACTCCAACCCTCCCTATCACTGTCATCTCCCCCAAACACTCCTACCCTCCCTCTCACTGTCACCTCCTCCAAACACTCCATACCTCCCTATCACTGTCACCTCCTCTAAACACTCCAACCCTCCCTATCACTGTCACTCCTCCAAACACTCCATCCCTCGCATCACTGTCACCTCCTCCGGACACTCAAACCCCACTATCACTGTCACCTCCTCCAAACACTCCATCCCTCCCTATCACTGTCACCTCCTCCAGACACTCCAACCCTCCCTATCACTGTCACCTCCTCCAAACACTCCAACCCTCCCTATCGCTGTCGCCTTCTCTATATACTCCAACCTTCCCTATCACTGTCACCTCCTCCAAACACTCCAACCTTCCCTATCACTGTCACTTCCTAAAAACACTCCAACCCGCCCTATCACTGTCACCTCCTCCAAACACTCCAACCCTCCCTACCACTGTCACCTCCTCCAAACACTCCTTCCCTCCCTTTCACTGTCACCTCCTCCAAACACTCCAACCCTCCCTATCACTGTCACCTCCTCCAAACACTCCAACCCTCCCTATTACTGTCACCTCCTCCAAACACTCCAACCCTCCCTATCACTGTCACCTCCTCCAAACACTCCATCCCTCCCTATCATTGTCACCTCCTCCAAACACTCCAACCCTCCCTATCACTGTCACCTCCTCCAAACACTCCAACCCTCCCTATCACTGTCACCTCCTCCAAACACTCCATCCCTCCCTATCACTGTCACCTCCTCCAACCACTCCAACCCTCCCTATCACTGTCACCTCCTCCAGACACTCCAACCCTCCCTATCACTGTCAGCTCCTCCAAACACTCCAACCCTCCCTATCACTGTCACCTCCTCCAAACACTCCATCCCTCCCTATCACTGTCACCTCCTCCAACCACTCCAACCCTCCCTATCACTGTCACCTCCTCCAATCACTCCATCCCTCCCTATCAGTGTCACCTCCTCCAATCACTCCATCCCTCCCTACCACTATCACCTCCTCCAAACAACCCAACCCTCCCTATCACTGTCACTTCCTACATACACTCCATCCCTATCTCTGTCACTACATCCAAACACTCCATCCCTCCCTATCACTGTCACCTCCTCCACACACTCCATCCCTCCCTATCACTGTCACCTCCTACAAACACTCCAACCCTCCCTATCACTGTCACCTCCTCCAAACACTCCAACCCTCCCTATCACTGTCACCTCCTACAAACACTCCAACCCTCCCTATCACTGTCACCTCCTCCAACCACTCCATCCCTCCCTCTCACTGTCACCTCCTCCAGTCACTCCAACCCTCCCTATCACTGTCACTTCCTCCAAACACTCCATCCCTCCCTATCACTGTCACCTCCTCCAAACACTCCAACCCTCACTATCACTGTCACTTCCTCCAAACACTCCATCCCTCCCTATCTCTGTCACCTCCTCCAAACACTCCAACCCTCCCTATCACTGTCACCTCCTCCAAACACTCCCTCCCTATCACTGTCACCTCCTCCAGACACTGTAACCTTCCCTATCACTGTCACTTCCTCCAACCACTCCAACCCTCCCTATTACTGTCAACTCCTCCAGTAGCATCAACCCTCCCGCTCACTGTAACCTCCTCAATATACTCCAACCCTCCCTATCATTGTCACCTCCTCCAAACACTCCAACCCTCCCTACCACTGTCACCTCTTCCAAACACTCCATCCCTCCCTATCACTGTCACCTCCTCCAAACACTCCATCCCTCCCTATCACTGTCACCACCTCCAAACACTCCAACCTTCCCTATCACTGTCACCTCCACCAAATACTCCAACCCTCCCTATCACTGTCACCACCTCCAAACACTCCAACCTTCCCTATCACTGTCACCTCCACCAAATACTCCAACCCTCCCGATCACTGACACCTCCTCCAGACACTCTAACCCTCCCTATCACTGTCACCTCCTCCAAACACTCCAACCCAATCACTGTCACCTCCTCCAATCACTCCATCCCTCCCTATCACTGTCACCTCCTCCAAACACTCCAACCCTCCCTATCACTGTCACCTCCAACCACTCCAACCCAATCACTGTCACCTCCTCCAAACACTCCATCCCTCCGTATCACTGTCACCTCCTCCACACACTCCAACCCTCCCTATCACTGTCACCTCCTCCACACACTCCATCCCTCCCTATCACTGTCACCTCCCCCAAACACTCCAACCCTCCCTATCACTGTCACCTCCCCCAAACACTCCAACCCTCCCTATCACTGTCACCTCCTCCGGCCACTCCAACCCTCCCTATCACTGTCACATCCTCCACACACTCCAACCCTCCCTATCACTGTCACCTCCTCCACACAATCCAACTCTCCCTACCACTATCACCTCCTCCAAACAACCCAACCCTCCCTATCACTGTCACCTCCTGCAAACACTCCAACCCTCCATATCACTGTCACCTCCTCCAAACACTCCAACCCTCCCTATCACTGTCACCTCCTCCGGACACTCCATCCATCCCTATCACTGTCACCTCCCCCAAACACTCCAACCCTCCCTATCACTGTCACCTCCTCCATATACTCCAACCCTCCGTATCTCTGTCACCTCCTCGAATCACTCCAACCCTCCCTATCACTGTCACCTCCCCCAAACACTCCAACCCTCCCTATCATTGTCACCACGTCCAAACACTCCAACCCTCCCTATCACTGTCACCTCCTCCACACACTCCATCCCTCCCTATCACTGTCACCTCCTCCAAACACTCCAACCCTCCCTATCACTGTCACCTCCTCCACACACTCCAACCCTCCCTACCACTGTCACCTCCTCCAGTCACTCCAACCCTCCCTACCACAGTCACCTCCTCCAAACACTCCAACCCTCCCTACCACAGTCACCTCCTCCAAACAACCCAACCCTCCCTATCACTGTCACTTCCTACATACACTCCATCCCTATCACTGTCACTACATCCAAACACTCCAACCCTCCCTCTCGCTGTCACCTCCTCCAACCACTCCAACCCTCCCTATCACTGTCATCTCCCCCAAACACTCCTACCCTCCCTCTCACTGTCACCTCCTCCAAACACTCCAACCCTCCCTATCACTGTCACCTCCTCCAAACACTCCAACCCTCCCTATCACTGTCATTCCTCCAAACACTCCATCCCTCGCATCACTGTCACCTCCTCCGGACACTCAAACCCCACTATCACTGTCACCTCCTCCAAACACTCCATCCCTCCCTATCACTGTCACCTCCTCCAGACACTCCAACCCTCCCTATCACTGTCACCTCATCCAAACACTCCAACCCTCCCTATCGCTGTCGCCTTCTCTATATACTCCAACCTTCCCTATCACTGTCACCTCCTCCAAACACTCCAACCTTCCCTATCACTGTCACTTCCTAAAAACACTCCAACCCGCCCTATCACTGTCACCTCCTCCAAACACTCCAACCCTCCCTACCACTGTCACCTCCTCCAAACACTCCTTCCCTCCCTATCACTGTCACCTCCTCCAAACAGTCCAACCCTCCCTATCACTGTCACCTCCTCCAAACACTCCAACCCTCCCTATTACTGTCACCTCCTCCAAACACTCCATCCCTCCCTATCACTGTCACCTCCTCCAAACACTCCAACCCTCCCTATCACTGTCACCTCCTCCAAACACTCCATCCCTCCCTATCATTGTCACCTCCTCCAAACACTCCAACCCTCCCTATCACTGTCACCTCCTCCAAACACTCCAACCCTCCCTATCACTGTCACCTCCTCCAAACACTCCATCCCTCCCTATCACTGTCACCTCCTCCAACCACTCCAACCCTCCCGATCACTGTCACCTCCTCCAGACACTCCAACCCTCCCTATCACTGTCACCTCCTCCAAACACTCCAACCCTCCCTATCACTGTCACCTCCTCCAAACACTCCATCCCTCCCTATCACTGTCACCTCCTCCAACCACTCCAACCCTCCCTATCACTGTCACCTCCTCCAATCACTCCATCCCTCCCTATCACTGTCACCTCCTCCAATCACTCCATCCCTCCCTACCACTATCACCTCCTCCAAACAACCCAACCCTCCCTATCACTGTCACTTCCTACATACACTCCATCCCTATCACTGTCACTACATCCAAACACTCCATCCCTCCCTATCACTGTCACCTCCTCCACACACTCCATCCCTCCCTATCACTGTCACCTCCTACAAACACTCCAACCCTCCCTATCACTGTCACCTCCTCCAAACACTCCAACCCTCCCTATCACTGTCACCTCCTACAAACACTCCAACCCTCCCTATCACTGTCACCTCCTCCAACCACTCCATTCCTCCCTATCACTGTCACCTCCTACAAACACTCCAACCCTCCCTATCACTGTCACCTCCTCCAAACACTCCAACCCTCCCTATCACTGTCACCTCCCCCAAACACTCCAACCCTCCCTCTCACTGTCACCTCCTCCAGTCACTCCAACCCTCCCTATCACTGTCACTTCCTCCAAACACTCCATCCCTCCCTATCACTGTCACCTCCTCCAAACACTCCAACCCTCCCTATCACTGTCACTTCCTCCAAACACTCCATCCCTCCCTATCTCTGTCACCTCCTCCAAACACTCCAACCCTCCCTATCACTGTCACCTCCTCCAAACACTCCCTCCCTATCACTGTCACCTCCTCCAAACACTCCAACCCTCCCTATCACTGTCACCTCCTCCAGACACTCCATCCCTCCCTATCACTGTCACCTCCTCCAACCACTCCAACCCTCCCTATCACTGTCACCTCCCCCAGACACTCCAACCCTCCCTATCACTGTCACCTCCTCCAACCACTCCAACCCTCCCTATCACTGTCACCTCCTCCAACCACTCCAACCCTCCCTATCACTGTCTCCTCCTCCGGACACTCAAACCCCACTATCACTGTCACCTCCTCGAATCACTCCAACCCTCCCTATCACTGTCTCCTCCTCCGGACACTCAAACCCCACTATCACTGTCACCTCCTCCACACACTCCATCCCTCCCTATCACTGTCTCCTCCTCCACACACTCCAACCCTCCCTATCACTGTCACCTCCTCCACACACTCCATCCCTCCCTATCACTGTCACCTCCTCCAAACACTCCAACCCTCCCTATCACTGTCACCACGTCCAAACACTCCAACCCTCCCTATCTCTGTCACCTCCTCCACACACTCCATCCCTCCCTATCACTGTCTCCTCCTCCACACACTCCAACCCTCCCTATCATTGTCACCTCCTCCACACACTCCAACCATCCCTATCACTGTCTCCTCCGCCAGTCACTCCTTCCCTCCCTATCACTGTCACCTACTCCAATCACTCCAAACCTCTCTATCACTGTCACCTCCTCCAGTCACTCTAAACCTTCCATCCCAAACCTGCTTCTTACTGTACTTTGTTCAGTCATTCCAAACCGCCCTCTTCCGCCCTAATCTCTCCCCCCCCCCGTCACCTTCCCCCCATCGCCTTCCACCCCCCGTCGCCCCCCCCCCCCATTATCTGCCCCTCCCAATCATCCCCTCGCTCCCCATCATTCCTCGGCCCCCATTGTTCCCCCTTCCCCTAATTGTCCCCCCCATCATCACCCCTCCTCCCACCGTCTCCCCCGCTCCCATCGAACCCCCCCCACCCCTCACCTGCCCCCTTCTGTCCCCATCTGCCCCCACCCGTCCCCATCAGTCCCCAGCAGACCTCATCTGTTCAATTCAGTCCCCACCGTGTGCCGTCCGTCCCCTCCAGTCCCCATCTTTCCCCACCGGTTCCCCCAGTCCCCACCTGTCCCCCTCTGTCCCCACCCGTCCCGACCTATTCCCATCAAATCCTGAGGGTTCTCCTTGAATAAAACTGGAATAACCCGAACACTGAGATAACAACCAGAACCAGGTGAATGGGGAGGATTCTGCAGTGAGCATCTCCCTAGCCCCTGTCCCAATGTCAAAACACTCCCATGGTCACCCCCCTGCCCTGGTCAGTGTTATAATCCAGGACCAGAGCTTGGAATCAATGGGACCTTTTGTTTTGGGATCAGGAATTTGCTTTCCCACCAAGACCATCTTCCCTTCCCCCACCCCTCTCTGCCTTCCACAAGGACCGTTCCCTTTGACACTCCTTGGGTTTGTATCACTCTCACCCCCCAAACCCCCAGGTACCTTCCCCTGTCACCAGAAAAGATACAAACCCTGCTGTTACACCCCCAGCCCCCTCAGCTCCATCCCGGGCCCCCAACCCCTTCTTCCAGGGGAGACAGAGGTTCACCTGCCTCTCCTCCAACCGTGTTTCCAGCATCAGGTGCTCCCGGTGTGGGCTTCTCGACATCAGGAAGACCCAATGGAAACTTAGGGAACGGTTCACTGAGCATCACACCGGGCCCAGAGGGGCTGACCAGACCCCCCAGTCACCGCCCAGTTCACTTCCCCCCCAACATGACCATCCTCGACCTCCTGCATTACCACAACGAACCACACCACAAATTGGAGGAACAACATCTCATCCCCCTCCTGGGAAACCTCCAGCCCAGAGGATTCAACACGGAGTTCTCCAATTTCAAATAACCTCCCTCCCAATCCCCCGACTCCCTCCCACCAACTGGATTCATTCCTCCCATTGTCCAACCAGGTGGGACCCTCTACCTGTCCTCACCCCCTTCGCCCTCATTTCCCCCACCCTGACCTGTTCCACCCCTTCGTCCTCCCTCCCCCTCCCCCTCCCACCCTATCCTCCTTCCCCCTCACCCTCCCTCCCCCTCCCACCCCATCCTCCCTCCCCCTCCCACCCCATCATCCCTCCCCTTCCCCCTTCGTCCTCCCTCCCCCTCCCTCCCCCCTTCGTCCTCCTTCCCCCTTGCCCTCCTACCCCACTCTCCCTCCCCCTTGCCCTCCCACCCCATCCTCCCTCCCCCTTGCCCTCCCACCCCATCCTCCCTCCCCCTTGCCCTCCCACCCCATCCTCCTTCCCCCTTCGTCCTCTCTCCCCCCTTGGTCTTCCCTCACTCTCGCTCTCCCTCCCCATCCTCCCATTCCCTCATCCTCCCTCCCCATTCCCTCTACCTCCCTCCCCATTCCCTCTACCTCCCTCCCCACTCTCTCTACCTCTCTTCCCACTCCCTCCCCCTTCCTCCCTCTCCTGTCGGTCCCTCTCTCCGTTGTTCCACTCCCTTTCCATTCTGTTTTTTGGCCCATCCGTCTTTCTCTGGCCCCCTCCCTCCTCTGTTCCTGCCCTCTGAACGTCCCCCTACATATATAAAAGCCCCTCTGTGTCCGATATACCCTCCTCATGGACCTCCCCCAATACCCGTCCAGGGGGTACAGGATCCTGTGGGGACTGACTGAGACCAGAATCCCTGATGGCTCACAGTCCAGGAGGAGGATATTCAGCCCATCGTGTCTATCCCCCCTTCTATTAACTGCCCAGTGTCCTGCCCCCCTGGGATTTGCCCCTGAATGGCCCCTGACTGAGTCCCTGTTCTGGCAGAGACCGCTCCTCACTGATAGCCCACCGCGTCCCCACACAGTGAGCATGTGCAGACATTTACTGGCCTTGTGACTGACCGTGGATGGGCAGAGGAAGATCCCACTCTCCAGCAATTTCGTCACTCCCCCCCCGCCCCATGCCCCAATCTCACTCAAAGGGGTTTTACCTGACACCCCCTGCTCCCTAGTTTTCCATAAGGATTCCCCATAATTATTTGCCCTCCCAAAGTTTTGTCCCCACCCCTGGATGTTATGTCTGTTCCTAATTTGGCAGCACCCCCTCCCCCACCCACCCCTTTATGTTGGGGGGACACAGTGAGTACGTGCAGACACTCAGGGACCTTTTGAGGGACTGCTTCACTGCCCCTCACTCCCTGAGACAGACAATAGACAATAGACAATAGATGCAGTAGTAGGCCATTCTGCCCTTCGAGCCTGCACCGCCATTCAATATGATCATGGCTGATCATTCCTAATCAGTATCCTGTTCCAGCCTTATCTCCATACCCCTTGACTCCACTATCTTTAAGAGCTCTATCCAATTCTTTCTTAAAAGAATCCAGAGACTGGGCCTCCACTGCCCTCTGGGGCAGAGCATTCCACACAGCCACCACTCTCTGGGTGAAGTAGTTTCTCCTCATCTCTGTCCTAAATGGTCTACCCCGTATTTTTAAGTTGTGTCCTCTGGTTCGGCACTCCCCCATCAATGGAAATATGTTCCCTCCTGCCAGAGTGTCCAATCCTTTCATAAGCCTATACGTTTCAATCAGATCCCCTCTCAGTCTTCTAAACTCAAGGGTATACAAGCCCAGTCGCTTCAGTCTTCCCGTGTAAGGCAATCCTGCCATTCCAGGAATTGACCTCGTGAACCTACGCTGCACTCCCTCAATAGCCAGAATGTCTTTCCTCAAATTTGGAGACCAGAACTGTACACAGTACTCCAGGTGTGGTCTCACCAGGGCCCTGTACAGCTGCAGAAGCACCTCTTTGCTTCTATACTCAATCCCTCTTGTTATGAAGGCCAGCATGCTATTAGCCTTCTTCACGACCTGCTGTACCTGCATGCTTGCCTTCATTGACTGGTGGACAAGAACACCCAGATCTCTCTGAACAGCCCCTTTACCTAATTTGATACCATTGAGGTAGTAATCTGCCTTCCTGTTCTTGCCACCAAAGTGGATAACCAGACATTTATCCACATTAAACTGCATCTGCCATGCATCTACCCACTCACCTAACTTGTCCAGGTCACCCTGTAATCCCCTAACATCCTCATCACATTTCACCCTACCACCTAGCTTTGTGTCATCAGCAAATTTGCTAATGTTATTGCTGATACCATCTTCTATATCATTTACATATATTGTAAAAAGCTGCGGTCCCAGCACGGATCCCTGCGGTCCCCCACTGGTCACTGCCTGCCATTTTGAAATGGAGCCGTTAATCACTACCCTTTGTTTCCTATTAGCCAACCAATTCTCTATCCAATCTAGTACTTTGCCCCCAATCCCGTGCGCCCTAATTTTACTCACTAACCTCTTGTGTGGGACTTTATCAAAAGATTTCTGAAAGTCCAGATACAGTACATCCACTGGATCTCCCTCGTCCATCTTCCGAGTTACATCCTCAAAAAATTCAAGAAGATTAGTCAAGCATGATTTCCCCTTCATAAATCCATGCTGACTCTGTCCTATCCTGTTACTATTATCCAGATGTGCCGTAATTTCATCCTTTATAATAGATTCCAGCATCTTTCCCACCACTGAGGTCAGACTAACTGGTCTATAATTTCCTGCTTTCTCCCGCCCACCCTTCTTAAAAAGTGGCACAACATTAGCCGCCCTCCAATCCTCAGGAACCAACCCCGATTCTATTGAACTCTGGAAAATAATCACCAGCGCATCCACGATTTCCCGAGCCACCTCCTTCAGTACCCTGGGATGCAGGCCATCAGGTCCCGGAGACTTATCAACCTTCAGACCTAACAGTGTCTCCAACACCAAATCCTGGCAAATAGAAATTCCCTTAAGTTCAGGTCCTTCAGCCACTGTTACCTCAGGGAGATTGCTTGTGTCTTCCCCAGTGAACACAGATCTGAAGTACCCATTTAATTCCTCTGCCATTTCTTCGTTCCCAGTAATATATTCCCCTGCTTCTGTCTTCAAGGGCCCAATTTTTGTCCTAACCATTTTTTTGCCTTGGACATACCTAAAAAAGCTTTTACTATCCTCTTTTTTATTCTTGGCCAGTTTACCTTCGTACCTCATTTTTTCTCTGCGTATTTCCTTCTTACTAATCCTCTGTTGTTCTTTAAAAGCTTCCCAGTCCTCCGTTTTCCCGCTTATCTTTGCTAAGTTATACTTTTTCTCTTTTAACCTTATATGTTTCTTTACTTCCCTTGTCAGCCACGGCCGCCCATGTCTCCTCCTGGGATCTTTCTTCCTTTTACGAATGAACTGATCCTGCATCTTCTGCATTATACACAGAAATATCCGCCATTGTTCCTCCACGGTCTTCCCTGTTAAGGTATTAAACCATTGAACTTTGGCCAGTTGCTCCCTCATAGCTCCATATTTCCCTTTATTCAACTGAAATATTGTCACTTCAGATTGTACCCACTCCCTCTCACTTTACATAAACCTCCCCCCCATCACATTTTCACTCTATTGTGCCGCCCCCCCCCCCCCGCCAATTATATTCCTGACCACAATTCCCAATACCCCCATGTTCAGTCTCTCCCCCACTTCGGGGGGGTTTCCAGACAATCCCCATTTATTTCCCTTTCCAATGCACACCCCCACCAAATATTGCCCCCCAATATTCTGTTTCCCCTACATTTACCATCCCCTTCCTCTGTAACCCCACAGCCCCCCATCTTCGGCTAATTTGTGACCACACCCACAATTTTCCACCCCCCTGGAATTTTCCAGCCCCCCCTATTTTCCCCTCCTTCCCCAATCTAATTGCCCCTCTCCCCGGTGTACCTTCATTTACCCCCTACCCACCCCACTGTCCCCTCTGCCCATACTCACCTATCTCTGCATAAAAGCCCCCTCTGTGTCTCCATTGTGTACAATTCCCCCACCCTCCCTCACCACCCCCACCCCTCACTGTGTCCCAGGCCCTGGGCTGGGGGGGGGGGCACAGGGAGTATGTGCAGAGACTTACCGGCCATTCGACTGTGTGTGTCTTCATGCACAGCAAGATCCCAGTCCCCAGGCTTCCCCCCTGCCCCACTCCACCCTGAGAAAGGGGCTTTATTTCCCCCCACCCACACCCACACCCACAGTTTGGACAACAACAGGAGTCCCAGGGAACAGCAAGATCCCACTGTGTTAATGATATGTGCAATACCATACGATACTGAGTCCAAATCTCCCTTAGGGACAGGAGGACAGGGAGGGAGGGCTGGGGGCATACAGACAGATAGAGAGAGGGACAGAGACCGAGGTGGGGAGAGAACACAAACAAGATTAGGGACAGAGAAATGGAGACAGACACAGAAAGAGAGAAAATCCCAGGGTTGGCAGTGTGAGGGAGGGAGAGAGGGAGATGGAAGTTGATTAAATCAGAGCCAAGATCTTTTGAATCAAAAAACAAGAAAAACAAACAAAATCCCATCACTGAGTGACTTCCCAAAGCTCCCGATTTTATCAGCACTTCCCCCTGGTTTTAAACCCAGAGAATGGGAACAGATTTCACTGGGACCCAGGGGGTCAATGCTTTCTGACTGAGACCCCCAACCCCACCCCAAGGGTTTATATTGTGAGACTCGATGGAAGGGAGTTGGTCTCAGAGCCTGGATCTTGTCCCTCCCTCCGTGTTTAACCTGCCCCCTCCAGCTGCTTCTCTCCCTCTCTCCCTCCTTCCCTCACACTGTCTATCTTTCTCCTTCACTCCTTCCCATCTGTTTCCCTCTCTCATTCTCTCTCTTCTCCCCCACCTCTCTCTCCCTGTCCCTATCCCCCTCTCCATCTCTGCTTAGATTCCTCCTGCTCTCGAGAATGGATTTGTCTCTCTCTCTCTCTCTCTCTCTCCATTCCCCCTTGTTCTGATTGAAATGCCCTCCCCTCCCTCCCTCCCTCCCATTTAAAGTGTGTTCCCATCTCCCCGCCCTGTCCTGTAGACATTAGCCCCGTCACTATCACATTGTGGAGGGAGGGGGAGGAGAGGTGGTGGGGGGTCTGGGCTACCCACTATCAGACCATCAGCAAACGGAGCCCGGGCCCTGTCGACAGGCTCCTGTGATGTGTAAGGGGCAATCTGCAGGCTGAGGGGCACACAGCAAGATCCAACAGGAAGCTGGGTGTGGCATACCTGGGTATTTCCTCATCTTTACCCCCTGCGAGAACTAGTGCCATCCCCCAGCAACAACCCCTCCCCACAACAACCCATCCCCATATCAACCACTCCACAAGCAAAATGCCCCCCATGTAATTTTCACACAGCAAGATCCCAATAATACCAGCACTTTCCAAATCCAGTTTCTGATCATGAGTCTCTCTCTCTCTGTCTGTCTCTCCCTGCCTGGAATCCCACATCCTGTCCTCCACACCCCACCCCATTAAAATGACGACAAGTCACAGGGTGGGCTATTGATGCACAGTGAAATCCCACAGGGTAGTCCCCTTCGTGCTCCACAATGTGCTCAAATCCCACTTTACATCCAACAGGAGGCTGTGGATTTCTGTGTGTGGGACGGTTTTATTTGTTTGAAAAATCAACCAAAGAAAGACCGAGAGAGAGAGATCCCCTCCCAGATACCTGGGGAATTGGCGAACCTGTGTCTTTTCTGTGCGATTATCACATTTGGTCACCCTGGTTGCAACGTAGGCCACTCTGCAGGTAGTTTGAGACACAGCAAGATCCCACATGTAGCATTATTCTGATATTAGAAGAAGTCTTTGGAGAAAGTTTCTCATTTAAGGTTTTACTTCCCTCCTTGGGAAGTCCTGTCTGTCAGACACTCACTGGGGATTGATGTGTTTGTGTCAAATCCCAGGGCCCCAGTTACTTTAACTCCAGGCTTCAAATCTGTTTAAAAACGACAGGGCTGCAATCTGACAGGAGCCAGTTACCCAGAGGCCCCTAAAACCCAGGGTCCCCCAGAGGAGATTAAACCTCGGGGTAAATTAACACACAAGTCACGTGGGCCCCCACGGGGTGCAGCCTGTCGACTAGGCCTCAGGCCTCAGGCCCGTGTCCCCTCTGGAGAAAGCTCTTGTTCAAAGGTCTCCTGATCCCAAAGTTTCTCTCTTTGAATCTTCAAGTGGCCAGCAAGATCCCATGGGAGGAAAGAGACAGCATTCATTGAAAAGCAAAGGAGGAAAATTATTACAGAGAGATAGCACAGCAAGATCCCAGGTTTCCCCCTCTCTGTGACACAGACAATTTCCCAGCGACATCCAAACACAAACATATCGGGTGATGAGCTGAGTTTTCATTCCAAAGCTTTGGAGAAACTTTGAAATACCAGGTGACCTGATTAAAACACTCACTGCTTGCAATGACGGCTTTGGGCAGCTGGTGCACAGCAAGATCCCACATGCAACAATGCAGCAGCAGCTAATTACTCTGATCATTTCCCCCCTCTGTGATGCTGCTTCAGTTTAATTATTTCCTGTCACCCCAGAATCAAACATTGCAGAATTTCACAATCTCAAAACACCTCTCCCTCTCTCTCCCCTTCTGTTTCCCCTGCTCTCTCAATTTTTCAAATCTCTCTCTCACTGTTGTATTTTCTCACCCTACCCTCTCTGTAACCAATATTACTCTGATATTATGACAAGTCTTGAGAGAGTGTCACATCATTTGGGTTTTAATTCCCCCTCTCAGATCCTGGGGATGGACATAGAGTCAAAGAGATGTACAGAACGGAAACAGACCCTTCGGTCCAACCCGTCCATACCGACCAGATATCCCAACCCAATCTAGTCCCACCTGCCATCACCCGGCCCATATCCCTCCAAACCCTTCCTATTCATATACCCATCCAAATGCCTCTTAAATGTTGCAATTGTACCAGCCTCCACCACATCGTCTGGCAGCTCATTCCATACACGTACCACCCTCTGCGTGAAAATGTTACCCCTTAGGTCTCTTTTATATCTTTCCCCTCTCACCCTAAACCTATGCCCTCTAGTTTTGGACTCCCCGACCCCAGGGAAAATACTATGTCTATTTATCCTATCCATGCTCCTCATAATTTTGTAAACCTCTATAAGGTCATCCCTCAGCCTCCGATGCTCCAGGGAAAACAGCCCCAGCCTGTTCAGCCTCTCCCTGTCGCTCAAATCTTCCAACTCTGGCAACATCCTTGTAAATCTTTCAACCCTTTCAAGTTTCACAACATCTTTCCGATTGGAAGGAGACCAGAACTGCACGCAATATTCCAACAGTGGCCTAACCAATGTCCTGTACAGCTGCAACATGACCTCCCAACTCCTGTACTCAATACTCTGACCAATAAAGGAAAGCATACCAAACACCTTCTTCACTATTCTACCTACCTGCGACTTCACTTTCAAGGAGGTATGCACCTGGACTCCAAGGTCTCTTTGTTCAGCAACACTCCCTAGGACCTTACCATTAAGTGTATAAGTCCTGCTAAGAATTGCTTTCCCAAAATGTAGCGCCTCACATTTATCTGAATTAATCTCCATCTGCCACTTCTCAGCCCATTGGCCCATCTGGTCCAGATCCTGTTGTAATCTGAGGTAACCCTGTTCACTGTTCACTACACCTCCAATTTTGGTGTCATCTGCAAACCTACTAACTGTACCTCTTATGCTCGCATCCAAATCATTTATGTAAATGACATACTTTAACACCAGGCTTCAAACCTGCTTTAAAAATGACAGGGCCGCAATCTGACAGTAGCCAGTTAACCGGATGCCCCTAAAACCCGGGAACCCCAGAGGAGATTAAACCTCGGGGTAAATAAACACACAATCCATGTCGGCCCCCACGGGGTGCAGCCTGTCGACCAGGCCTCAGGCCTCAGAACCACGTCTCCCTCTGGAGCTTGGCCAAGGCTTCCCTCGGCCTGAACATTTTGGATCTTCACGTTGCAGCTTTCCCAACAAAAGTTCATCGGGATAAAAGAAGGAAAAGAGTACTTGAAAGGGAATGTGAGAGCATTTTGAAGGCAAGTTACACAGCAAGATCCCAGGTTTAAAATCACCCCCGTCCATCCCCAATGTATTAATGTATCGAACACAGTCAGCAGTTAGGATGGAACATGGTGTGGGAGCAGATCTTCCCAGGGATTAGAGGAGGATAGTGAGGGAAAGGCATCAGATTCTAACACTCTGCAGTGACCTGGGATCAATTACCTTTTACTGAAAACAGTTCCCAACTTGTATGTGCCTGGAGCTCCCTCCAGTCTGAAAGTCTCATTCATCTCTATCATGTCTCCTGTCTCTGACCCAATGGTATATTCATTCCCAGGATAGGGACAACATGGGGCTAGATACAGAGTAAATCTCCCTCCACACTGTCTGCATCGAATACTCCCAGCACATGTGCAGCATGGGGTTAGATACAGAGTATAGATCCCTCTGCACTGTTCCTATCAAACACACACAGGATCGGGACAGCATGGGGTGAGATACAAAGTTAGGCAGCATTGTAGACAGTGCAGATGGTACCTTAACATTACAAAGGGATATCGATAGATTGGGTGAATGGGCAAAGCTGTGTTAGATGGAGTTCAGTGTCAGCAAGTGTGTGGGTATCAGGTTGGAGTACAGAGAGGGAGGTTTACAAGAATGATCCTGGAGCTCAGGGATTACATTCTGAGGGGAGACTGGACAAATGAGGCCGTTTTCCTCCAGAATTGAGAAAGCTAAGGGGTGATCTGATCAAAGCCTTCAAGGAATAAACAGAATGAGACAGGATCAATCAAGATCAACGATTCCCACAGGTTGGAGATTCTAGACCAAGAGGGAACAGAGTCTGAGAATGAGGGCCCAGAGTGTTCAGGAGAGATGGTAGGAAGCACTTTAACACACACAGGGTGGGAGAGGTTTGGGACTCTCTTCCACAAACAGCAGTGGATGCTGAATCAGTCGTTCAGGTTAAATCAGAGAGAGATACATGTTTATTCAGTGAAGATATTGAGGGATGTGGGCCAAAGGAAGGAATGTGGAGTTAGGCCACAGATTAGTCATGATCCCATTGAATGATGGAACAGGCTCGAGGGGCTGAATGGCCTCCTCCTGTTCCTATGTTCCAAAATAACGATCCTCCTGCACTTTCCCTATCAACCCCTCCCAGGGCAGGGACAGGATGGGGTTAGATACACAGTAAAGCTCCCTTTTCTGTATCACCATCAACCCTTCCCAGGGTAGGGTCGGAACAGGGTTAGATACAGAGTAAAGCTCCCCCTACACTGTCCCCATCAACCCATCCCAGGATTGTTTAATGGAGCTTTAATATTTGAAAATGCTTCTATTATTCTGTCATTCACTGTCCCTCAGTAACTGTGTGCACGTTCGTGTGTGCATAGGTGAGAGACTGAGAGAGAGAAACGGAGACAGAGACCAGGGCCCTGCATTACTGGGTCAGGTAGTGTTGTGGAGAAACTATCGAGAACCACCAGGAGACGCAGAGAGTTCTTCAAGAAATAAGTCTTTTATTTGCAAACAAAAAACTGTGACACTGAGAAAGCAGATTCTCGAATGCCCCCGAACCTCAGGGTCCGTGGATTTTTATATCATTTTTGATCATGTTTCTGTGAGCTTGTCAGCATGACCAACTATCTTAATCAAAGTATCTCACTCCAGCTCCACAATAAACCAGTGATGTTAGTTCCCATTACCTCTTTAGTTGTACATTCTACTTGATGTTATTCTAATGTCATGATTAGATATTTATTGCGAACTCTGCTGCAGTGATCTTCCATTGCAGACTAACCTGTCATGATAGATATTTAGCTATTCCATCTATTACAATAGTCTCCTGTCTCAAGCTGACTCGACTAACTATTAGTTAGATATTTTAATGTCATGTCCCAAATATTTCCGGTCCCAATCCTGTCAGAATAACACTTACCAGAGAAACTTGCTTTATTACTAGTGTTATCTCATCTGGCCATAGTGACCCTTCAGCCTTAACCTTACTCTGCTAATGGGTGTCAGAATGTTCCACTATGGTTATCCCATCCTGCCCCTGCATTCCACAGACCACAGATTCCCAGTGGTCTTCATGCTTTAACCCTTCCTATGCTTTCATGGTCTTTATTTTCCATTGACCTCACTCCAACAACAATACCATTTATTAGTTAAACAGGATGGAAGACAGCATCAATTCTCAGGAAGTGTTTTACTGTTTCTGTTTTTGTTAAAACACTTGGGCGGTGTGCTGGCTCAGTCAGGAGACTGTCTGTGTGGTGTTTACACATTCTCCCCGTGTCTGCGTGGGTTTCCTCCGGGTGCTCCGGTTTCCTCCCACTGTCCAAAGATGTGTAGGTCAGGTGGATTGGTCATGCTCAATTGCCCGTAGTGTTCGGTACATTAGTCAGAGGGAAATTGGCCTGGGTGGGTTACTCTCCGGAGGGTCGGTGTGGATTGTTTCCACACTGTCGGGAATCTAATCTATTTATGACATAACATCATACATAGTAATCTGAGATTGACCAGGTTCTGAATTTATTGTTACAATGGTTAAAGACTGTCACCTATATGCCCATCTCTCGTCAACTGGTCTGTTGAATTTCCCTCATGTTTTGCTCGATATACCAAGTGGGAAGTTGCTCAGTGACATCTTAGTTAGGTTACTCCGAAGTCCAAGCCCTCAAACAATAAAGTGCTCCTTTGAGATTAAATTTAAAGGTGTTTCTCTGCAAATGGCCAGACTCAAAATGATCACAGCAGATTCAGCCTTCACTTCACAGCAAAGTATCATCTTCCTTTAAATGGGAATATACATCATCTTAAAAGCTAAGGAAATAATTGTGACTTTAAATAAATACTTCCAGTAACTAACATAATCCAATAAATATTGCATACCTTTTGATATTTTTTACTGGAACTGTTCAGCTCAGACTATTATAAAGTTGTTTAAAACATAAGGAACTACAACTACATTAACATTGAAATGACTAATGTGGACTATTAGACCACTCACAACATTCTTAAGCAGGCAGCCCAGAGCATAACATTGCAGTTTGTTTCGATAAGTGTACAGTGAAAATTACCTGGAATAAAATAGCTCGGTTGCTGACTAGATTTTAAACAGGCACAATCATTACTCACAAAATTACACAAAGAACAAAGAACCCCTACAGAACCCCACCTATCCAGCTCGACGTAATTATGCTGTTCCGAGTACATCAGTTCCAATGTTAAACACCAGTATCAATGCTTCAAGTTGAAGTTGGAGGGCAGAAAAGAGAGTTTCTACACAACTCCCTGTTGAACTTTGCAAACCTGTTCAGCTTAGCTCAGCTAAAGAGCTGACCACTGCCCTTTGATTATGTCGGTGAGTTGTCAAGCACGATCACTTTGGCCTGAAGGCTCATCTGTTTACATGTAAACAAAAGGCCTCTTCAAATCCTTTTTATCTCTGTACCACACCAGACTGATCGGAACCTGCACCCCCCCCCCCCTCCACCTCCAACAAAAAATCAAGGACAGAGTCTCCTTGAGCCAAGGAACAGCTTTCAGATAAAAATGGACGAGTTTTGTGACACTAAAGAAAGTCCACATTTTTGTTTCAAATGCAATCCCACTGTCTCTGATTACAGATAGTAGCTTTAATTTGGACCCTTGCCAAGTCTAACCTCAATCCTCCAATGTGTAGTCAGCAAACAATCAAACTGCAAGGTCTTGCTTCTTTCAGCAGAAGGACTGCAGTAGTTATTGGGGAGACAGACAGAGGAAGCCGAATCCAGACTGATTAATTCACCAGACTTGGTGCAGTTAATATACTGGTGCAATTATTTTCTGCTCACAACATTTAAAATTCAGTCCTCAGTTATAACTATGTGATCTTTGTTCAGTCTCATTCAACGATGCATGGTTCATCGCAGCTTCTCCCAAGAATTGGGATACAATGTCAGGACAATAAACTTTCCCAAAGTTATTAAGGTTCGAGGGAATGCAGTGAATTGTCACTTTGTTTCAGCACCTGTCAACACAAGTTGTCACCTGCTCCTTTTTCAAATGCACACACTTTTGTTCCACACACAAATCTCTTCACATCACCAAAATCATTTTTCTTGTTTCATATTATCTATTTTTTAAAAATATTACACATTCTGGACAAGATGGATTTTGGCCTGCATTGATGCAGCAATATTCTATAATTTAAAACCAGCTTTCAGGGGAATATCAATAATGGTTTGAACTCACACCAAGCATAGCACAATAGTGTCTGCTGTTCAAATTTTTTTTAAAATCCTGCGCTAACATGCCTCAGCAATGTGTAACTTTTCCACTGTCTTGTGGACTCTAGTGAGACCGTCAATCAAGGAGTATACAGTGGGATTTAGGTAAAGTATTGTTACTTCTGCAATCATAATTACTTGAGCAAGGTAAATACACTCACACCAGTGGAGAATTGTTTCAACCAAGAGCTGAGTTAACAAGAATGAAAACTATGTGAAGGAAATATATAATTGTTTTTGTATTATCTCAGATGTGCATACAAGAATGAAACATGCCTGTAAACAATGGTAGATGTTATAGACAAATAGATAAGGTGCTGTGAGGGTGGAGGTTAAGCCAGATATGCCTGTACAAACAGTAGTTCGAAGCATCTGTTTCCCACTTCTGTAAAAACAAAAACAAACCCCAATTATAGGGTCATAGAGCTCAATATGGATGAGGAATGGGAGGGAATGTTACAAGGGAAACAGATGGCAGTGAAGGAGGATATACCTAACAATGGGCCGCAGCAGGATGTGGTGAAATAGCCAAGCAAGACTTCTACTTTGTTATGTACAAGGCTGGATATGGCAAGAGATAGACAACAGTAATGGGCACCGGGTTGGGAGGAGTGAATCCTATATAAGATATGGACTTGCTAAACTCTGGGTGCCTTACGGCAGGCACCACGCTTGCAAGTGTATCATAAACAATACTGATTGCTTCAGATCTTGTCTCTGACTGAAATTATTGAAGTGCATGAGCTTTGTTTCTCAAAACTGGGGGTTCATCCGGGATATTCTTCCATTGCTGGGGGGAGTGGCTGGCCCTGGACACTGGGAAGACATGTCCCGTTCCCGATTGAGGAGCGGTCTCGTGTCCCAGTTTGGTCCGCTCCCTTGGGTGACTGGTACGAATCCCACAAGAGAGACATCTGAATCAGACAGTGAACGGAGGTCGATAGAAAATACAGCAGAAAGGGGCAAGGCAACTCTGTGCACAGACCAAGGTAAGAAACCTGACTTTTAAGTATTGCCTTGGTGGCTGAGAAAAGGGGTATTTAATCGCTGAGGGACTGGCGAGGGTCCTGAGAAATGGAGGGTAGGCAGAGTAAGTCAAACTGTGACAAAGTAAAGGAAGAAAAAGTCCCTGCTAACATTCCTCCAGAAAGTCCGTTGGGGAGGATGTTGCGGGAATGGACAAGTAAGACTTGTACAAGGGAAAAAGATAAAAAGAAAATGATGAAATATTGTTGTTTATTATGGACCAAAGAACCAATCCTTCGTCCGGCTGTCTTCTGACCAAAGTATGGTTCGGACGAGGATTGGGCATATCAGTATTTAGATTTGTATGTGAATGAAAAACAACCTTTTAGTCAAGAGGAGGCGGACTATGCGTCTTGTTGGAAGGGCAGTTTGGGAATGATGGTAGTAAAGACAAAGGATTCCCCCTCTGCCCCACCCAGTCTCTGGGATCCTCTTGGCTGCTTCCCCCCGCTCCCCCCCCCCCCGTACCATAAAATCAGATTAGGTGGAAATGGAGGAGGAGAAGGAGGAGGAGATAGATGGGGACAGGGAACGGATAACCCACAAGAGGAGGAAGAAGGGGCGGTGGATGGGGATGTTTTTGTCCCAGACCCTCAATCCTCATCGAAAGAAAAGGAAGATAAAGTAGATGTTGAGGAGACCTCCGGAGTATCTAAACGAAAGCCTAGGGGAGGAAAACAAAAAAAGGGGAAGAACGTAAAGAGTTATCCCCTTCGGGAGGTACCAGTAGGGGACAAAGAGATTGGGTTTGTAAGTGCCCCCCTCACCAGTGGGGAGGTCAGAACATTTAAAAAGGAGATGAAGGTCCTGGTTGAGGATCCGGTAGGGTTGTCTGAACAAATTGATCAATATTCTTGGGGCCCAGTCTGTACACATGGACTGAGTTAATGTCTATTTTGAATATCCTATTTACTGGGAAAGAAAGGGGACTTATTCGAGGAGCATCCATTAAAATATGGGACAGGGAATATCCACTGGGGATGGGGATGCTGGACAGGGAGAGGTGAAGTTTCCCCTCAGAGACCCCCAGTGGGAAAACCAAAACCCGGATCATAGAGAAACAATGAGGGAATTGAAAGACCTGATTCTAAAGGAATAAGAGAGGCAGTTCCAAAGTCGCAGAATTTGACTAAAGCCTTTGAAGTTAGACAGGAGAAAGATGAGACTCCCTCAGCTTTCTTGAAAAGATTATGAGACTCAATGCGGAAATATTCTGGAATGAACCCTGAGGACCCAGTGGCACAGGGTCTTTTGAAAGTACATTTTGTGACAAAGGCATGGCCAGACATACAGAGAAAGATACAGAAGATAGAAGGGTGGAGTGAAAAACCATGAGATGAATTGTTAAGAGAGGCACAGAAAGTGTTTGTAAAGAGAGAGGATGAGAGACAGAAACAGAAGGTGAAAATGATGGGAGCTACGGTTGGTGAGGTAGTTAAGAAAAGAATGGGACCAATATGAGCAACTGGAGCGGTGGGTGGCAGCATGTAGGACAGAGAGGGAGAGGGAGAGGGAGAGGGAGAGGACAAGGGGGAGAGGGAGAGGGAGAGGACAAGGGGGAGAGGACAAGGGGGAGAGGGAGAGGACAAGGGGGAGAGGACAAGGGGGAGAGGACAAGGGGGAGAGGGAGAGGACAAGGGGGAGAGGACAAGGGGGAGAGGACAAGGGGGAGAGGACAAGGGGAGAGGGAGAGGGAGAGGACAAGGGGGAGAGGGAGAGGGAGAGGACAAGGGGGAGAGGGAGAGGACAAGGGGGAGAGGGAGAGGACAAGGGGGAGAGGCAGAGGGACAAGGGGGAGAGGGAGAGGGATAGGACAAGGGGGAGAGGGAGAGGGAGAGGACAAGGGGGAGAGGGAGAGGGAGAGGACAAGGGGGAGAGGGAGAGGGAGAGGACAAGGGGGAGAGGGAGAGGGAGAGGGAGAGGACAAGGGGGAGAGGGAGAGGGAGAGGACAAGGGGAGAGGGAGAGGGAGAGGACAAGGGGAGAGGGAGAGGGAGAGGACAAGGGGGAGAGGGAGAGGACAAGGGGGAGAGGGAGAGGGAGAGGGACAAGGGGGAGCGGGAGAGGGAGAGGACAAGGGGGAGGGGGAGAGGGAGAGGACAAGGGGGAGGGGGAGGGGAGAGGACAAGGGGAGGGGAGAGGGAGAGGACAAGGGGGAGAGGGAGAGGGAGAGGACAAGGGGGAGAGGGAGAGGGGGAGAGGGAGAGGACAAGGGGGAGAGGGAGAGGGAGAGGACAAGGGGGAGAGGGAGAGGGAGAGGGAGAGGACAAGGGGGATAGGGAGAGGGAGAGGACAAGGGGGAGAGGGAGAGGGAGAGGACAAGGGGGAGAGGGAGAGGGAGAGGACAAGGACAAGGGGGAGAGGGAGAGGGAGAGGGAGAGGGAGAGGGAGAGGACAAGGGGGAGAGGGAGAGGACAAGGGGGAGAGGGAGAGGGAGAGGACAAGGGAGGAGAGGGAGAGGACAAGGGGGAGAGGGAGAGGGAGAGGACAAGGGGGAGAGGGAGAGGGGGAGAGGGAGAGGACAAGGGGGAGAGGGAGAGGGGAGAGGACAAGGGGGAGAGGGATAGGGAGAGGGAGAGGACAAGGGGGGAGAGGGAGAGGACAAGGGGGAGAGGGAGAGGACAAGGGGGAGAGGGAGAGGGAGAGGACAAGGGGAAGAGGGAGAGGGAGAGGACAAGGACAAGGGGGAGAGGGAGAGGGAGAGGACAAGGGGGAGAGGGAGAGGACAAGGGGGAGAGGGAGAGGACAAGGGGGAGAGGGAGAGGGGGAGAGGGAGAGGGAGAGGACAAGGGGGAGAGGGAGAGGGAGAGGGACAAGGGGGAGAGGACAAGCCGGGAGAGGGAGAGGGAGAGGACAAGGGGGAGAGGGAGAGGACAAGGGGGAGAGGGAGAGGACAAGGGGGAGAGGGAGAGGACAAGGGGGAGAGGGAGAGGACAAGAGGGAGAGGGAGAGGACAAGGGGGAGAGGGAGAGGACAAGGGGGAGAGGGAGAGGGAGAGGACAAAGGGGGAGAGGGAGAGGGAGAGGACAAGCGGGAGAGGGAGAGGACAAGGGGGAGAGGGAGAGGACAAGGGGGAGAGGGAGAGGACAAGAGGGAGAGGGAGAGGGAGAGGACAAGAGGGAGAGGGAGAAGACAAGGGGGAGAGGGAGAGGACAAGAGGGAGAGGGAGAGGACAAGAGGGAGAGGGAGAGGACAAGGGGGAGAGGGAGAGGGAGAGGACAAGGGGGAGAGGGAGAGGAAAAGGGGGAGAGGGAGAGGACAAGAGGGAGAGGGAGAGGACAAGAGGGAGAGGGAGAGGGCAAGAGGGAGAGGGAGAGGACAAGGGGGAGAGGGAGAGGGAGAGGACAAGGGGGAGAGGGAGAGGGAGAGGACAAGGGGGAGAGGGAGAGGGAGAGGACAAGGGGGAGAGGGAGAGGACAAGGGGGAGAGGGAGAGGGAGAGGACAAGGGGGAGAGGAGAGGACAAGGGGAAGAGGGAGAGGACAAGGGGAAGAGGGAGAGGACAAGAGGGAGAGGGAGAGGACAAGGGGGAGAGGGAGAGGGAGAGGGAGAGGGAGAGGACAAGGGGGAGAGGGAGAGGACAAGGGGGAGAGGGAGAGGACAAGGGTGAGAGGGAGAGGGAGAGGACAAGGGGGAGAGGGAGAGGACAAGAGGGAGAGGGAGAGGACAAGGGGGAGAGGGAGAGGGAGAGGACAAGAGGGAGAGGAGAGGACAAGAGGGAGAGGAGAGGGAGAGGACAAGGGGGAGAGGGAGAGGGAGAGGACAAGGGGGAGAGGGAGAGGGAGAGGACAAGGGGGAGAGGGAGAGGACAAGAGGGAGAGGGAGAGGACAAGGGGAGAGGGAGAGGGAAAGGGAGAGGACAAGGGGGAGAGGGAGAGGACAAGGGGGAGAGGGAGAGGACAAGGGGGAGAGGGAGAGGACAAGGGGGAGAGGGAGAGGGAGAGGACAAGGGGGAGAGGGAGAGGACAAGGGGGAGAGGGAGAGGACAAGGGGGAGAGGGAGAGGGAGAGGACAAGGGGGAGAGGGAGCGGACAAGGGGCAGAGGGAGAGGGAGAGGGAGAGGACAAGGGGGAGAGGGAGAGGACAAGGGGGAGCATTTGATGGAGGGTTCGAGCGACAGGGACAGAGATGGAGGTCTCCACAGGCAGGATGCTATTATTGTGGAAAGATAATAGTCACAAATGGTTTAGTGTGATAGATTTAAAGGATGCCTTTTGGGCTTGTCTCTTGGCGGAGGAAAGGAGGGAATTTGTTTACCTTTGAGTGGGAAGATCCCAAGACAGGACGGAAACAGCAATACCGGTGGGCTGTGCACCCCCAGGAGTTTACGGTCTCCCTGAGTTTATTTAGATAGCTGTTAGAACAAATATTAGAGAAATTTAGCAGCCCCAAGGGGACTACCCTGTTGCAGGATGTAGACGACCTCTTAGTAACAGGAAAAAGAAGAGAAAGAGTAGTAGAAGCCACTAACAAATTATTGAATTTCCTGGGTCAGCAGGGACTGAGGGTATCTAAGAACAAACTACAATATGTGGAGTGAGAAGTGAAATACTTGGGACATTTAGTTGTGAGGGAAAGCGAAAGATAAGCCCGGAACAGATAGAGGGAATAGTGGGAATGCCACTGCCCAGGACTTAACGGGAGTTACGTACATTTTTGGGTCTAACGGGATATTGCAGATTGTGGATTGATTCCTATGGACAGAAGACTAAGAAATTATATCTCAAACTATTAGAGGGGGAACCAAAATGTCTAAGTTGGGATGATCGGGAAAAGAACGAGTTGAGGAACTCAAAAGAGATCTGATCCATGCCCCCGAGTCAGCCTTACCTTCTCTAGATAAACCTTTCCACCTCTTTGTTACCGTAGATAAGGGAGCGGCTCTGGGAGTATTGACCAGAGGTGGGGAGGAATGAGACAACCAGGAGAATATCTTTCGAAGCTATTGGATCCAGTATCCCGGGGGTGACCTGAGTGTGTGCAGGCTGTGGCTGCCACTGCACTGTTGGTGGAGGAAAGCAGGAAGCTTACATTTGGGGGAGCCCTAATAGTAAGCACCCCATACCAAGTGAGAACGATCCTAAACAAAAAAGCTGGGCGATGGTTGGCAGACTCGCGGATTCTGAAATATGATGCAATATTAATAGAAAAGGATGATCTAGTGTTGGTCACGGACAATTCTTTAAATCCAGCTGCCTTTTCTTTGGAAAGGGGAAGGAGAATCTCCTTAGAATCCAGGGCACGACTGCCTTGACATTATAGAATACCAAACTAAGGTCCGCATGGACCTGAGAGATGTTCCATTTCATGCAGGAGCCCCACAATTTATAGACGGATCATCCGGGTGACTGAAGGGAAAAGACATAATGGGTATGCAGTCGTAGACGGGATGGAAGGTAGTGTGGTGGAGGCAGGAAGGTTGCCAAATGGGTGGTCAGCTCAGACCTGCGAACTCTATGCATTGGAAAGTGTCCTTAGGGCGTTAGAAAATAAAGAGGGAACAGTATACAGTGACTCTAAATATGTATTTGGTGTTGGCACGTTCGGAAAGATATGGCAGGAAAGAGGACTGATCAATACCCGGGGGGAAAGAATTAGTACACGAGGAGTTGATTAAACGAGTCTTGGAGTCCCTATTACTCCCCGAGAAATAGCAGTAGTGCATGTAAATGGTCATCAGAAAGGAAATGAACCTGAAGTTAGGGGAAATAGATTAGCCGATGAAGTGGCTAAGGAAGCAGCCCTGAACCCACAAGAAGTGGTGATCCATTCCCTAATACCTACTGTCCCAGGTCCTAGGGAAGCTCCTATATTTACTGAAAGAGAGGAAAATAATTGAGAGATTTAGGGGCTGTAAAAACAGCAGATGGGCATTGGAGGTTACCTGATGGAAGGGAAATGTTAAACAAAATGATGATGGGAGAGATTATGGCTGTCCTACATCAAGGCAGGCATTGGGGAGTACAAGCAATGTGTGATTTAGTTCTTAGGGAATATGGATGTAAAGGAATATATACAATTGTTAAACAAATATGTGAGGGATGTATAATATGCAGAAAGGTAAATCAGAAAGTCTTGAGAAAACAGACCCCAGGAGGAAGAGACCCAGGATTGAGATCCTTCCAGAGTATACAAGTAGATTATACTGAACTCCCCAGAGTAGGGAGACTAAAGTATATGTTGGTTATAGTAGATCATCGATCTGGTTGGGTTGAAGCATACTCCCGAGCTACTGCCACTGCGAGTGGGGTGTCTAAAACAATATTAGAGAACATAATTCCCCGATATGGGCTAGTGAACCATATAGATTCTGACCAAGGAACTTATTTTACCTCTAAAGTGTCACAGGGGGTAATGAAAGGGTTGGGAATTTCCTGGGAGTTCCATACTCAATGGCACCCGCCATCATCAGGAAGGGTTGAGAGAATGAACCAAACACTCAAACGACAGCTCGCTAAACTGATAATAGAAACCAGACTCCCTTGGATCAAATGTTTACCTATAGCTCTCTTGTGAGTACGAACAGCCCCAAGGAAAGATTTGGGACTATCCCACTATGAAATCTTATTTGGATTACCTTATCTGGGAACAAATGGGGAATTGCCACTTCCCGAAACTAAAGACTTGTTCTTAAAGAAGTATATACTGGGTTTGTCCTCCTCTTTGTCTTTCCTCAGGGAACAGGGTTTATTGGCACAGACTCCACCCCTTGAATTCACCGTTCATCCCATCCGGCCGGGAGATTGGGTCTCAGTAAAATCATGGACAGAGACTAAATTACAGCCGGACTGGGAAGGGCCGTACCAGGCTCTTTTGACGACCGAAACGTTAATAAGGATGGTGGGGGAAAGGCTGGACTCACTACACTCGGATCAAAGGGCCAGTGGAAGCTGCAGTTGAGGAAGAAGTCTGGACAGTCAAATCAACGCAAGACCCACTGAAACTCAGACTAAAGAGACTTTGAGTAACTGATTATACAGTGGTGACACGAGCGCGGGATTATTTCTGTAAGATTGTATATTAAGTCGTTTTGTGCTTCCCCATCATGTTTAGAATGCTGGAGATGCTTAGAGTTATGATGCTAGCTCTCTTCGTATTGGGATTTTGTCAAACACCATTTTCATATGTATTATTAACAGTCCCTGAGTCTGATAATCCACAAGTAATAGACGCTGATGTATGCAGCTTAAATTGTGGGGATGTAGATAATCAGACACAGTCCCACAGCTCTGAGATACATCTTAATCCTATGGGGATGGCCTTGGGGATGGTACTTGGTATAATGGTCTCGTCACAGTACACCGGGCCCCCGTCCGACCAGCTCTCGATTGTCCTGATAAAAAGTGTAACCCAATATACTTAATGATAAAAAAAAACACATGGCACAGAGCAATTCTGGGGGTGGGGGGTAGGGGGGGCACCTATGAGATACAATTAAATGAAACATTTGGGATAGAAATGAAAGCAAATGGGAAGGATTTTTTGGGCTGTTGTTTTTGAATTAGCGTAGGACAGGGAAAACGGGCAGAACTACTGCGTCACCCCTCCCAATGACCCTAAAGTAGTAAAAATTACACAGGAAAAGGACTTAAAACAGACCATCGAAATAGAAACTGGGTACGCGGTTGAATGGGTAAAGTATCCTGTAAATAGTCTGAACAAGACCAATTGTTATGTATGTGCCTCTGGTCGGACAGTGACCCAGGTGGTTCCCTTTCCGCTCGGGTGGAAGGGAGACAGGAAGGGCATGGAATGTATGATAGCCCTGTATCAGGATGAGACTGCATGGAATGATCGGAACTGTACCTCCCTATCTCTGATGTTCCCTCCCTTGGAGAAGAAAGACTCAAAACCCCCACCCCCCCCCCCCCCCCACGTTTCCAGCCACAGTCAGAAATCACACGTGGTGTGTGCGTAGACGAGGTACAAATCGGTCTGGAGACTTGGGGGGAGCTGAAATTATGTACAGAGATTAAGGATGTTACTGAAACGGAGAAGGGAGGGAACTTCTCAGCACTGAAGGTTCCCCGAGTGGATCTGTGGTGGGACTGTGGAGGCAAAATAGAGAGACCCACCCTCCCTCTGGATTGGAGAGGGATATGTGGAATTGTACAGTTGGCAATTCCATTTACCCTGGCATTTGAGAAGGAAAAGCTAGTAGGGAAAAAGAGAAGGGGTAAGAGATCACTGTTAGACACTTCTTTCAATGACAGGATTTATCTCGATTCTGTAGGAGTCCCTGGGGCGGGGGGGTACCTGATGAATTCAAGGCTCGTAACCAGATTGCAGCAGGCTTTGAGTCAGCTCTCTTCTGGTGGGTAACAATTAATAAAAATATAGATTGGATAAATTACATTTTCTATAATCAACAGTGATTTATAAATTATACAAGAGATGTGGTTAAAGGAATATCAGACCAGCTTGATGTGACAAGTGGGATGGCATGGGAAAATAGAATGGCCCTTAAGATGATTCTAGCGGGAAAAGGGGGTGTGTGTGTGATGTTAGGAGGAAACTGGTGCACCTTTATTCCTAATAACACTGCACCTGATGGTTCAATCACTCGGGCCTTAAGGGGATTGACTCCCTTAGCAGATGAACAGGCTGAGAATTCGGGAGTAGACACATCTCTCACGGGATGGCTTGAATCCTGGTTTGGAAAATGGAAGGGGGGTGGTGGTTTCTATCCTTCCTTCCCTGACAGTAGTAGCCGGGGTGTTGGTAGCCACTGGCTGTTGTATCATACCCTGTATACGAGGACTCACCCAAAGACTGATTGAGACAGCCTTAATGAAACAGATGCCCCTAAAAGGGAATCAGGCAGGGGAACTTTATCGACTAAATAATGAGGGGATGAGTGAGACCAAGATGGATGAAATCTCCGGAATGATGCTTGTGAATTTCGGGGGCGATGCTTAAAAGAAAAATTGCAGAAGGTAACAAATGGTAATTAAAGAAAATGGGGAAATTGTGGGATGTGGGAAAACTAGTGTTACTTCTGCAATTCCATTTACTTGTACAAGGCAAAAAAAAACTCACACCAGTGTGTAATTGTTTTAGCCAAGAGCTGAGTCAACAAGAATGGAAACGATGTGGAGGAAATACATAATTGTTTTTGTATTAGCTAAAATTGTATGCAAGAATGAAACGTGACTGCAAAACAATGGTAGATATTACAGGCGAATAGATAAGATGCTGTGAGGGGAGGAAGTTCAGCTAGGTACGCCTGTACAAACAGGAGATATAAACATCTGTTTCCCACTTTTACAGAGACACAGGAACAAACCCCAATTAAAAGGGTCATAGGGATCAGGGGAAGGTACAGATGGAGGGAGTAGATAATGGTGAAGAAAGAATATGCCGAACAATGACCTACAGCAGGATGAGGTCAAATGGCCTGAGGCCAGAAATAAGCATTTTGTCACAGACAAGGCCGGATAAGGCAAGAGATAAACAGGGGTAATGGGGGTCGGTCTTAGGGAAGTGGACGATGTAAACAGGGGAGGAGCAATGAAAAACAAAAGAAACCAAATTATATAAATATTGTGTATGAATTGAATTTGGGGTGTGTATGTCCCTTGCCTTGTAGACACTGGACATCACACCCTCTTGCAAGAGTAAAATAAAGGACACTACTGATTCAGATTTTGTCTCGGACTGCAATTATTGAAGTGTGTGAGCTTTGTTTCTCATAGTTCCAGACCCTAACCCCTGGATTAATCCGGCCTATCCCACTCTCTCAGACACTGTATTCCAGACCCTAACCACTGGATTAACCCGGCCAACCCCACATTCTCTGACACTGTATTCCAGACACTAAACTCTGGATTAATCCAACCTATCCCACTCTCTCAGACACTGTATTCCAGACCCTAACCACTGGATTAACCCGGCCAATCCCACATTCTCTGACACTGTATTCCAGACACTAAACCCTGGATTAATCCAACCTATCCCACTCTCTCAGGCACTGTCTTCTCAAACCTAACCATTGGATTAATCCAGCACACCCACACTCGCAGACACCGCATTCCAGAACCTACGTCCTGGATTAATCCGGCCTATCCCAAACATTCTCGGACACTGTGTTCTAGACCCTAATCCCTGGATTAATCCGAACAATCCCACACTCTCAGACATTGTGTTCCAGAACGTAACTCGTTGATAGAATGGGCCGATCCTACACTCTCAGACACTGTGTTCCAGACCCTAGCCCCTGGATTAATCCGGCCTATCCCACACTCTCAGACACTGTGTTCCAGACCCTAACCCCTGGATTAATCCGACCAAATCCACATTCTCAAGCACTATGTTCCAGATCCTAACACCTGGATTAATCCGACCTATCCCACTCTCTCAGGAACTGTGTTCCAGACACTAACTGCTGGATTAGTCCGACCTATCCCACTCTCTCAGGAACTGTGTTCCAGTCCCTAACTCATGGATTAGTCCGACCTATCCCACTCTCTCAGGCACTGTGTTCCAGACTCTATTCCCTGTATTAATCCTGCCTATCCTACTCTCTCAGGCACTTTGTTGCAGACACTAAACTCTGGATTAATCTGGCCTATCCAACAATGTCAGACACTCTGTTCCAGTCCCTAACCCCTGGATTAATCCAGCCTATCCAACTCTCTCAGGCACTGTGTTCCAGACCCTAACCACTGGATTGACCCTGCCTATCCCACACCCTCGGGCACTGTGTACTGACCCTAACCCCTGGATTAATTTAGCCTAACCCACACTCTCTAAAAGTGTATTCCAGACAACAAACCCTGGATTAATCCGACCTATCCTACTCTCTCAAGCACTGCTTTCCAGACCCTAAATCCTGGAATATTCCGGCCTATCCCACACTCACACACTGTGTTCCAGACCCTAACGCATGGATTAATCCAGTCTATCCCATAAACTCAGACATTGTATTCCAGACCCTAACCCATGGATTGACCCGGCCTCCCCAAACTCTCTGACACTGTGTTCCCGACCCTAACCCATGGATTGACCCGGCCTCCCCAAACTCTCTGACACTGTGTTCCAGACCCTAATCCATGGATTAATCCCGCCTATTCCACACTCTCAGATACTGTATTCCAGAGCCTAGCCCTTGGATAAATCTGGCCTATCCCACACCCTCAGACCCGTGTTCCAGACACTAATCCCTGGATTATTCCGACCTACGCCACTCTCACAAGTACTATAATCCAGACACAAACCCCTGGATTAATCCGGCCTAGCCCACATTCTCAGGCACTGTGTTCCCGACCCTAACCCCGGATTAATCTGGCCTATCCCACACTCTCAGGCACAGTGTTCCAGACCCTATTTCCTGTATTAATCCGACCTATCCCACTCTCTCAGACACTGTTTTCCAGAACCTAACCCTTGGATTAATCCGGCCTATCCCACTCTCTCAGGCACTGTGTTCCAGACTCTAACCCCTTGATTAATCCGACCAATCACACACTCTCAGACATTTTGTTCCAGAATGTAAACCCTGGATTGACCGGGCCTATCCCACACTCTCAGACATTGTATTCCAGACCCTAACCCCTGGATTAATCTGGCCTATCCCACACTCTCAGACACTGTGTTCTAGGACCTAACCCCTGGATTAATCTGGCCTATCACACACTGTCAGACACTGTTCCAGACCCTAACCCCTGGATTGACCCGGCCTCCAACACACTCTTAGACACTGTGTTTCAGATCTAATCCCTGGATTCTCCGGCCTCCCCCAGACTCTCAGGCACTGTGTTCGAGACCCTAAACCCAGGATTAATCCAGCCCATTCCACACTCTGAGGCACTGTGATGCAGACCCTAACCCCTGGATTAATCCGGCCTATCCCACAGTCTCAGGGACTGTGTTCCAGACACTAACCATTGGATTGACCCGGTCTATCCCACACTCTCAGACACTGTTCCAGACCCTAAATCCTGGACTATTCCGGCCACCCCCACATTCTCAGGCTCTTTGTTCCAGAGCCTAGCCCCTGGATTAATCCGGCCTATCCCACACTCTCAGACACTGTGTTCCAGACCAAAACCCTGGAATATTCCAGCCTGCCCCACACTCTCAGACACTGTGTTCCAGACCCTAACCCCTGGATTATTCCGTCCTACCCCACACTCTCAGACACTGTGTTCCAGACCCTAATGCCTTGATTAATCCGGCCTATCCCACACTCCCAGGTACTTTGTTCCAGACTCTAACCCCGGGATTGAATCGGCCTTCTCCACACATTCCGGAACTCTGTACCAGACCCTAACCCCTGGATTAATCCTGCCTATCCTACTCCCGCACTGTATTCCAGACCCAAACCGCTGGATTAATCCGGCCTATCCCACGCTCTCAGACACTGTGTTCCAGACCGTAACCCCTGGATTAATCTGACCTATCCTACTCCCGCACTGTGTTGCAGACCCTAACCCCTGGATTGACCCGGCCTATCCTACACTCTCAGACACTGTGTTCCAGACCGTAACCCCTGGATTAATCCGGCCTATCCCACTCTCTCAGACACTGTGTTCCAGACCCTAACCCCTGGATAGACCCGGTGTCCCCACACTCTCAGGCACTGAATTCCAGACCCTAACTCCTGCATTAATCCAGCCTATCCCACACTCTCAAACGTTGTGTCCCAGACCTTCACACCTGGATTAATCCGGCCTATCCCTCACGCTCATACACTGTGTTCCAGACCCCAACCCATGGATTAATCCAGTCAATACACACTCTCAGGCACTGTGTTTCAGACACTAACCCCTGGATTAATCCGACCTATCCCACTCTCTCAAGCACTGCATTCCAGACCCTAACACCTGGATTATTACGGCCTCCCCAAACTCTCATGCACTTTGTTCCAGACCCTAATCCCAGGATTAATCCGGCGTACCCACACTCTCAGACACCCTGTGTTCCAGACTCTAACCCCTGGATTAATCCGGCCCATCCCACACTCCTAAATAATTTGTTCCAGACTCTAAACCCGGGATTGAATCGGCCTTCCCCACACGTTCCGGCACTTTGTACCAGACCCTAATCCCTGGATTAATCCGGCCTATCCTACTCCCGCAGACACTGAATTCCAGACCCACACTGCTGGATTCATCCAGCCTATCCCACACTCTCAGACACTGTGTTCCAGACCCTAATCCCTGGATTAATCCGGCCTATCCTACTCCCGCAGACACTGAATTCCAGACCCACACTGCTGGATTCATCCAGCCTATCCCACACTCTCTGACACTGTGTTTCAGACCCTAACCCCTGGATTGACCTGGCCTATCCCATACTCTCATGCACAGTGTTCCAGACCGTAACTCCTGCATTAATTCAGTCTATCCCACACTCTCAAATGCTGTGTCCCAGACCTCAACACCTGGATTAATCCGACCGATCCCACACTCTCAGAAATTGTGTTCCAGATCCTAACCCCTGGATAGACCGGGCCTATCCTACACTCTCAGACACTGTGTTCCAGGCCCTAACCCCTGGATTAATCCGGCCTCTCCCACACTCTCAGGTTCTTTGTTCCAGACCCTAATCCCTGGAATCTTCCGGCCTACCCCACACTCTCAGACACTGTGTTCCAGTCCCGAACCTATGGATTATTCCGGCCCATCCCACACTCTCAGACACTGTGTTAGACACTAACCCCTGGACTATTCCGGCCAACTCCACACCCTCAGCCACTGTGTTCCATACGCGAACCCATGCATTAATCCGGCCTATCCCACACTTACCAGCACTTTGGTCCAGACCCTAAGCCCTGGATTTTCCGGCCTATCCCACACTCTCAGGCACTTTGTTCCAGATCCTAACCCCTGGATTAGTCCGGCCAATCCCTCACTCTCAGACACTGTGTTCCACACCGTAATGCATGGATTAATCCGGCCTATCCCACACTCCCAGATACTTTATTCCAGTCTCTAACCCAGGGATTCACCCGGCCACACCAAACTCTCTGACACTGTGTTCGAGACCCTAAATTCTGGATTGAACCGGCCATCAGTTCATCTCTTGGATCATCTCCTCGAGCCTGTGTGAGTTAGATTGTCAGAGTGGGGTCAGTCTGCTCTTCCCTGGGTGTGTTACATTGACAGAGTGGGGTCAGTCTGCTCTTCCCTGGGTGTGTTACATTGACAGAGTGGGGTCAGTCTGATCTTCCCTGGGTGTGTTACATTGACAGAGTGGGGTCAGTCTGCTCTTCCCTGGGTGTGTTACATTGACAGAGTGGGGTCAGTCTGCTCTTCCCTGGGTGTGTTACATTGACAAAGTGGGGTCAGTCTGCTCTTCCCTGGGAGTGTTACATTGACAGAGTGAGGTCAGTCTGATCTTCACTGGGTGTGTTACATTGACAGAGTGAGGTCAGTCTGATCTTCCCTGGATGTGTTACATTGACAGAGTGGGGTCAGTCAGCCCTTCCCTGGGTGGGCTACATTGACAGTGTGGGGTCAGTGTGCTCTTCCCTGGGTGGGCTACATTGACAGAGTGGGGTCCGTCTGCTCTTCCCTGGGTGTGTTACATTGACAGAGTGGGGTCAGTCTGCTCTTCCCTGGGTGGGCTACATTGACAGAGTGGGGTCAGTCTGCTCTTCCCTGGGTGTGTTACATTGACAGAGTGGGGTCCGTCTGTTCTTCCTTGGGTGTGTTACATTGACAGAGTGGGGTCAGTCTGCTCTTCCCTGGGTGTGTTACATTGACAGAGTGGGGTCAGTCTGCTCTTCCCTGGGTGGGCTACACTGACAGAGTGGGGTCAGTCTGCTCTTCCCTGGGTGTGTTACATTGACAGAGTGGGGCAGTCTGCTCTTCCCTGGGTGTGTCACATTGACAGAGTGGGGTCAGTCTGCTCTTCCCTGGGTGTGTTACATTGACAGAGTGGGGTGAGTCTGCTCTTCCCTGGGTGTGTTATATCGACAGAGTGGAATCAGTTTGCTCTTCCCTGGGTGGGTTACATTGACAGAGTGGGGTCAGTCTGCTCTTCCCCGGGTGAGTTACATTAACAGAGTGGGGTCTATCTGCTCTTCCTTGTGTGGGTTACATTGACAGAGTGGGGTCAGTCTGATCTTCCCTGGGTGTGTTACTTTGACAGAGTGGGGTATGTCTGTTCTTGCCTTGGTGTGTTACATTGACAGAGTGAGTTCATTCTGCTGTTCCCTGGTTGGGTTACATTAACAGACTTGGGTCAGACTGCTCAACCCTGGGTGGGTTACATTGGCAGAGTGAGGTCTGTCTTCTCTTCCCTGGGTGTGTTACATTGAAAGAGTGAGGTCATTCTGCGATTCCCTGGGTGTGTTACATTGACAGAGTGGGGTCAGTCTGCTCTTCCCTGGGTGTGTTACATTGTCAGAGTGGGGTCAGTCTGCGCTTCCCTCGGTGTGTTACATTGACAGAGTGGGGTCAGTCTGCTCTTCCCTGGGTGTGTTACATTGACAGAGTGGGGTCATTCTGTTCTTCCCTGGGTGTGTTACATTGACAGAGTGGTGTCATTCTGCTCTTCCCTTTGTGAGTTTCATTGACAGAGTGGGGTCAGTCTGCTCTTCCCTGGGTGTGTTACATTGACACAGTGGGGTCAGTCTGCTCTTTTCTGGTCGTGTTACATTGACAGAGTGGGGTCAGTCTGCTCTTCCCTGGGTGTGTTACATTGACAGAGCGGGTTCAGTCTGCTCTTCCTTTTTTGAGTTACATTGACAGATTGGGGTCAGTCTGCTCTTCCCTGGGTGTGTTCCATTGACAGAGTGGGGTCAGTCTGCTCTTCCCTGGGTGTGTTACATTGACAGAGTGGGGTCAGTCTGCACTTTCCTGGCTGGGTTACGTTGACAGAGTGGGGTCAGTGTGCGCTTCCCTGGGTGTGTTACATTGACAGAGTGGGGTCGGTCTGCTCTTCCCTGGGTGTGTTACATTGACAGAGGGGGGTCAGTCTGCCCTTCCCTGGGTGTGTTACATTGACAGATTGGGGTCAGTCTGCTCTTCCCTGGGTCTGTTACATTGACAGAGTGAGGTCAGTCTGCTCTTCCCTGCGTCTGTTACATTGACAGAGTGGGGTCAGTCTGCTCTTCCCTGGGTGTGTTACATTGACAGAGTGGGGCAGTCTGCTCTTCCCTGGGTGTGTTACATTGACAGAGTGAGGTCAGTCTGCTCTTCCCTGCGTCTGTTACATTGACAGAGTGGGGTCAGTCTGCTCTTCCCTGGGTGTGTTACATTGACAGAGTGGGGCAGTCTGCTCTTCCCTGGGTGTGTCACATTGACAGAGTGGGGTCAGTCTGCTCTTCCCTGGGTGTGTTACATTGACAGAGTGGGGTGAGTCTGCTCTTCCCTGGGTGTGTTATATCGACAGAGTGGAATCAGTTTGCTCTTCCCTGGGTGGGTTACATTGACAGAGTGGGGTCAGTCTGCTCTTCCCCGGGTGAGTTACATTAACAGAGTGGGGTCTATCTGCTCTTCCTTGTGTGGGTTACATTGACAGAGTGGGGTCAGTCTGATCTTCCCTGGGTGTGTTACTTTGACAGAGTGGGGTATGTCTGTTCTTGCCTTGGTGTGTTACATTGACAGAGTGAGTTCATTCTGCTCTTCCCTGGTTGGGTTACATTAACAGACTTGGGTCAGACTGCTCAACCCTGGGTGGGTTACATTGGCAGAGTGAGGTCTGTCTTCTCTTCCCTGGGTGTGTTACATTGAAAGAGTGAGGTCATTCTGCGATTCCCTGGGTGTGTTACATTGACAGAGTGGGGTCAGTCTGCTCTTCCCTGGGTGTGTTACATTGTCAGAGTGGGGTCAGTCTGCGCTTCCCTCGGTGTGTTACATTGACAGAGTGGGGTCAGTCTGCTCTTCCCTGGGTGTGTTACATTGACAGAGTGGGGTCATTCTGTTCTTCCCTGGGTGTGTTACATTGACAGAGTGGTGTCATTCTGCTCTTCCCTTTGTGAGTTTCATTGACAGAGTGGGGTCAGTCTGCTCTTCCCTGGGTGTGTTACATTGACACAGTGGGGTCAGTCTGCTCTTTTCTGGTCGTGTTACATTGACAGAGTGGGGTCAGTCTGCTCTTCCCTGGGTGTGTTACATTGACAGAGCGGGGTCAGTCTGCTCTTCCTTTTTTGAGTTACATTGACAGATTGGGGTCAGTCTGCTCTTCCCTGGGTGTGTTCCATTGACAGAGTGGGGTCAGTCTGCTCTTCCCTGGGTGTGTTACATTGACAGAGTGGGGTCAGTCTGCACTTTCCTGGCTGGGTTACGTTGACAGAGTGGGGTCAGTGTGCGCTTCCCTGGGTGTGTTACATTGACAGAGTGGGGTCGGTCTGCTCTTCCCTGGGTGTGTTACATTGACAGAGGGGGGTCAGTCTGCCCTTCCCTGGGTGTGTTACATTGACAGATTGGGGTCAGTCTGCTCTTCCCTGGGTGCGTTACATTGACAGAGTGAGGTCAGTCTGCTCTTCCCTGCGTCTGTTACATTGACAGAGTGGGGTCAGTCTGCACTTCCCTGTGTGTGTTTACATTGACAGAGTGGGATCAGTCTGCTCTTCCCTGGGGGTGTTACATTGAAAGATTGGGGTCAGTCTGCTCTTCCCTGGGGGTGTTAAATTGACAGAGTGAGGTCAGTCTGCTCTTTCCTGTGTGGGTTACAGTGACAGAGTGGGGTCAGTCTGCTCTTCCCTGGGTGTGTTACTTTGATAGAATGGGGTCAGTCTGCTCTTCCCGGGGTGTGTTATATTGACAGAGTTGGGTCAGTCTGCTCTTCTCTGGGGGTGTTACATCGACACAGCGGGGTCAGTCTGCTCTTGCCTGGGGGTGTTGTATTGAAAGAGTGTGGCCAGTCTGCTATTCCCTGGGTGTGTTGTATTGACAGAGTGGCGTCAGTCTGCTCTTCCCTGTGTGTGTTACATTGACAGAGTGGGGTCAGTCTGCTCTTCACTGGGTGTGTTACATTGACAGAGTGGAGTCAGTCTGCTCTTCCCTGGGTGTGTTACTTTGATAGAACGGGGTCAGTCTGCTCTTCCCGGGGTGAGTTATATTGACAGAGTTGGGTCAGTCTGCTCTTCTCTGGGGGTGTTACATCGACAGAGCGGGGTCAGTCGGCTCTTGCCTGGGGGTGTTGTATTGAAAGAGTGTGGCCAGTCTGCTATTCCCTGGGTGTGTTGTATTGACAGAGTGGGGTCAGTCTGCTCTACCCAGGGTGTGTTACATTGACAGAGTGGCGTCAGTCTGCTCTTCCCTGTGTGTGTTACATTGACAGAGTGGGGTCAGTCTGCTCTTTCCTGTGTGGGTTACAGTGACAGAGTGGGGTCAGTGTGCTCAAACCTGGGTCTGTTACATTGACAGAGTGGGGTCAGTCTGCTCTTTACAGGTTGTGTTACATTGACAGAGTTAGGTTGGTCTGCCCTTCCCTGTGTGTGTTACGTTGACAGAGTGGGGTCAGTGTGCTCAAACCTGGGTGCGTTAAATTGACAAAGTGGGCTCAATCAGCTCTTCCCTGTGTGTGTTCCATTGACAGAGTGGGGTCAGTCTGCTCTTTACAGGGTGTGTTACATTGACATAGTGGGGTCAGTCTGTTTTTCCATGGGTGTGTTACATTGACATAGTGGGGTCAGTCTGTTTTTCCATGGGTGTGTTACATTGACAGAGTTGTGTCAGTCTGTTCTTCCCTGGGTGTGTTACATTGACAGAGTGGGGTCAGTCTGCTATTCCCTGTGTGTAACATTGACCGAGTGGGGTCAGTCTGCTCTTAACTGAGTGGGTTACATTGACAGAGTTGGGTCAGTCTGCTCTTTCCTGGGTGGGCTACCTTGACAGAGTGGGGTCAGTGTGCTCAAACCTGGGTGCGTTAAATTGACAGAGTGGGGTCCGTCAGCTCTTCCCTGGGTGTGTTACATTGACAGAGTGGGGTCGGTCTGCCCTTCCCTGTGTGTTTTACATTGACAGAGTGGGGTCAGTCTGCCCTTTACAGAGTGTGTTACATTGACAGAGTGGGGTCAGTCTGCTCTTTACAGGGTGTGTTACATTGACAGAGTGGGGTCAGTCTGTTCTTCCATGGGTGTGTTACATTGACAGAGTTGGGTCAGTCTGCTCTTCCCTGGGTGTGTTACATTGACAGAGGGGGGTCAGTCTGCTCTTCCCCGTGTGTTACTTTGAGAGAGTTGGGTCAGTCTGCTCTTCCCTGTGTGTGTTACATTGACAGAGAAGGGTCAGTCTGCTGTTCCCTGGGTGTGTTAGATTGACAGAATGGGTTCAGTCTGCCCTTCCCTGGGTGTGATACATTGACAGAGAAGGGTCAGTCTGCTCTTCCCTGGGTGGGTTACATTGACAGAGTAGGGTCAGTCTGCTCTTCCCTTTTTGAGTTACATTGACAGATTGGGGTCGGTCTGCTCTTCCCTGGGTGTGTTACATTGACAGAGTGGGGTCAGTCTGCTCTTCCCTGTGTGTGTTACATTGACAGAGTGGGGTCAGTCTGCCCTTCCCTGTGTGTTTTACATTGACAGAGTGGGGTCAGTCTGCTCTTTACAGGGTGTGTTACATTGACAGAGTGGGGTCAGTCTGCTCTTCCCTGGGTGTGTTACATTGACAGAGTGGGGTCAGTCTGCTCTTCCCTGGGGGTGTTACATTGACAGAGGGGGGTCAGTCTGCCCTTTCCTGGGTGGGTTCCACTGACCAATTGGGGTCAGTCTGCTCTTCCCTGGGTCTGTTACATTGACAGAGGGGGGTCAGTCTGCCCTGCCCTGTGTGTGTTACATTGACAGAGTGTGATCAGTCTGATCTTCCCTGGGGGTCCTACATTGACAGAGTGTGCTCAGTCTGCTCTTTCCTGGGCGTCTGACATTGACAGAGTGGGGTCAGTCTGCTCTTCCCTGGGGGTGTTAAATTGACAGAGTGGGGTCAGTCTGCTCTTCCCTGGGTGTGTTACAGTGACAGAGTGGGGTCAGTCTGCTCTTCCCTGGGTGTGTTACTTTGATGGAATGGGGTCAGTCTGCTCTTCCCTGGGTGTGTTACATTGACAGAGTTCGGTCAGTCTGCTCTTCCCTGGGTGTGTTACATTGACACAGTGGGGTCAGTCTGCTCTTCCCTGGGTGTGTTACATTGACAGAGTGGGGCCAGTCTGCTCTTCCCTGGGTGTGTTATATTGACAGAGTGGGGTCAGTCTGCTCTTCACTGGGTGTGTTACATTGACAGAGTGGGGTCAGTCTGCTCTTCCCTGGGTGTGTTACATTGACACAGTGGGGTCAGTCTGCTCTTTCCTGGTAGTGTTACATTGACAGAGTAGGGTCAGTCTGCTCTTTCCTGGGTGGGTTACATTGACAGAGAGGGGTCAGTGTGCTATTCCCTGGGTGTCTTAAATTGACAGAGTGGGGTCAGTCTGCTCTTTACAGGGTGTGTTACATTGACAGAGTGGGGTCAGTCTGCTCTTCCCTTTTTGAGTTACATTGACAGATTGGGGTCAGTCTGCTCTTCCCTGGGTGTGTTACATTGACAGTGTGGGGTCAGTCTGCTCTTCCCTGGCGGTGTTACATTGACAGAGTGGGGTCAGTCTGCTCTTCCCTGCGTGTGTTACATTGATAGAGTGTGGTCAGTCTGCTCTTTCCTGGGTGGGTTACGTTAACAGAGTGGGGTCAGTGTGCTCTTCCCTGGGTGTGTTACATTGACAGAGTGGGGTCGGTCTGCTCTTCCCTGGGTGTGTTACATTGACAGAGGGGGGTCAGTCAGCCCTTTCCTGGGTGTGTTACATTGACAGATTGGGGTCAGTCTGCCCTTCCCTGTGTGTGTTACATTGACAGAGTGTGCTCAGTCTGCTCTTCCCTGGGGGCCTTACATTGACAGAGTGGGGTCAGTCTGCTCTTCCCTGGGTGGGTTACATTGACAGAGAGGGGTCAGTCTGCTCTTCCCTGGGGGTGTTAAATTGACAGAGTGGGGTCAGTCAGCTCTTCCCTGGGTGTGTTACATTGACAGAGTGGGGTCAGTCTGCTCTTCCCTGGGTGTGTTAAATTGACAGAGTGAGGTCAGTCTGCTCTTCACTGGGTGTGTTACAGTGACAGAGTGGGGTCTGTCTGCTCTTCCCTGCGTGTATTACTTTGATAGAATGGGGTCAGTCTGCTCTTCCCTGGGTGTGTTATATTGACAGAGTTGGGTCAGTCTGCTCTTCCCTGGGGGTGTTACATCGACAGAGTGGGGTCAGTCTGCTCTTCCCTGTGTGTGTTACATTGACAGAATGGGGTCAGTCTGCTCTTTCCTGGGTGGGTTACATTGACAGTGTGGGGTCAGTGTGCTCAAACCTGGGTGTGTTACATTGACAGAGTGGGGTCTGTCAGCTCTTCCCTGTGTGTGCTACATTGACAGAGTGGGGTCAGTCTGCTCTTTACAGGGTGTGTTACATTGACATAGTGGGGTCAGTCTGTTCTTCCATGGGTGTGTTACATTGACAGAGTTGTGTCAGTCTGCTCTTCCCTGGGTGTGTTACATTGACAGAGTGGGGTCAGTCTGCTATTCACTGTGTGTAACATTGACAGAGTGGGGTCAGTCTGCTCTTCCCTGTGTGTGTTAGATTGACAGAATGGGGTCAGTCTGACCTTCCCTGGATGTGTTACATTGACAGAGTGGGGTCAGTCTGCTCTTCCCTTTTTGAGTTGCATTGACAGATTGGGGTCAGTCTGCTCTTCCCTGGGTGAGTTACATTAACAGAGTGGGGTCAGTCTGCACTTCACTGTGGGTGTTACATTGAAAGAGTGGGGTCAGTCTGCTCTTCCCTGGGGGTGTTAAATTAACAGAATGGGGTCAGTCTGCCCTTCCCTGGATGTGTTGCATTCACAGAAAAGGGTCAGTCTGCTCTTCCCTGGGTGTGTTACATTGCAGAGTGGGGTCGGTCTGCCTTTCCCTGTGTGTTTTACATTGACAGAGTGGCGTCAGTCTACTCTTTACAGAGTGTGTTACATTGACAGAGTGGGGTCAGTCTGTTCTTCCTTGAGTGTGTTACATTGACAGAGTTGGGTCAGTCTGCTCTTCCCTGGGTGTGTTCCATTGAAAGAGTGCGGTCTGTTTGCTCTACCCTGGGAAGGTTACATTGACCGATTGGGGTCAGTCTGCTCTTAACTGAGTGGGTTACATTGACAGAGTTGGGTCAATATGCTCATCCCTGTGTGTGTTACATTGACAGAGTGGGGTCAGTCTGCTCTTTCCTGGGTGGGCTACATTGACAGAGTGGGGTCAGTGTGCTCAAACCTGGGTGCGTTAAATTGACAGAGTGGGGTCCGTCAGCTCTTCCCTGGGTGTGTTACATTGACAGAGTGGGGTCGGTCTGCTCTTTACAGGGTGTGTTACATTGACAGAGTGGGGTCAGTCTGCTCTTCCCTGGGTGTGTTACATTGACAGAGTGGGGTCAGTCTGCTCCTGCCTGTGTGTTACATTGACAGAGTGGGGTCAGTCTGCTCTTCCCTGTGTGTGTTACATTGACACAGTGGGGTCAGTCTGCTCTTCCCTGGGTGTGTTAGATTGACAGAATGGGGTCAGTCTGCTCTTCCCTGGGTGTGTTATAATGACAGAGTTGGGTCAGTCTGCTCTTCCCTGGTGGTGTTACATCGACAGAGTGGGGTGAGTCTGCTCTTCCCTGGGGGTGTTTTATTGACAGAGTGGGGCCAGTCTGCTCTTCCCTGGGTGTGTTATATTGACAGAGTGGGGTCAGTCTGCTCTTCCCTGGGTGTGTTACATTGACAGAGTGGGGTCAGTCTGCTCTTCCCTGTGTGTGTTACATTGACAGAGTGGGGTCAGTCTGCTCTTTCCTGAGTGGGTTACATTGACAGAGTGGGGTCAGTGTGCTCAAACCTGGGTGTGTTACATTGACAGAGTGGGGTCAGTCTGCTCTTTGCAGGGTGTGTTACATTGACAGAGTTAGGTTGGTCTGCCCTTCCCTGTGTGTGTTACGTTGACAGAGTGGGGTCAGTGTGCTCAAACCTGGGTGCGTTAAATTGACAGAGTGGGGTCAGTCAGCTCTTCCCTGTGTGTGTTACATTGACAGAGTGGGGTCAGTCTGCTCTTTACAGGGTGTGTTACATTGACATAGTGGGGTCAGTCTGTTCTTCCATGGGTGTGTTACATTGACAGACTTGTGTCAGTCTTCTCTTCCCTGGGTGAGTTACATTAACTAAGTGGGGTCAGTCTGCACTTCCCTGTGTGTTTTACATTGAAAGAGTGGGGTCAGTCTGCTCTTCACTGGGGGTGTTAAATTAACAGAATGGGGTCAGTCTGCCCTTCCCTGGATGTGTTGCATTCACAGAGAAGGGTCAGTCTGCTCTTCCCTGGGTGTGTTACATTGTCAGAGTAGGGTCGGTCTGCCCTTCACTGTGTGTTTTACATTGACAGAGTGGGGTCAGTCTGCTCTTTACAGAGTGTGTTACATTGACAGAGTGGGGTCAGTCTGTTCTTCCATGTGTGTGTTACATTGACAGAGTTGGGTCAGTCTGCTCTTCCCTGGGTGTGTTACATTGACAGAGTGGGGTCAGTCTGCTCTTCCCTGTGTGTTACATTGACAGAGTGGGGTCAGTCTGCTCTTCCCTGGGGGTGTTACTTTGATAGAATGGGGTCTGTCTGCTCTTCCCTGGGCGTGTTATATTTACAGAGTTGGGTCAGTCTGCTCTTCCCTGGGGGTGTTACATCGACCGAGTGGGGTGAGTCTGCTCTTCCCTGGGGGTGTTTTATTGACAGAGTGGGGCCAGTCTGCTCTTCCCTGGGTGTGTTACATTGACAGAGTTCGGTCAGTCTGCTCTTCCCTGGGTGTGTTACATTGACACAGTGGGGTCAGTCTGCTCTTCCCTGGGTGTGTTACATTGACAGAGTGGGGCCTTTCTGCTCTTCCCTGGGTGTGTTATATTGACAGAGTGGGGTCAGTCTGCTCTTCACTGGGTGTGTTACATTGACAGAGTGGGGTCAGTCTGCTCTTCCCTGGGTGTGTTACATTGTCACAGTGGGGTCAGTCTGCTCTTTCCTGGTAGTGTTACATTGACAGAGTGGGGTCAGTCTGCTCTTTCCTGGGTGGGTTACATTGACAGAGAGGGGTCAGCGTGCTATTCCCTGGGTGTCTTAAATTGACAGAGTGGGGTCAGTCTGCTCTTCCCTGGGTGTGTTACATTGACAGAGAGGGGTCAGTCTGCTCTTCCCTTTTTGAGTTACATTGACAGATTGGGGTAAGTCTGCTCTTCCCTGGGTGTGTTACATTGACAGTGTGGGGTCAGTCTGATCTTCCCTGTCGGTGTTACATTGACAGTGTGGGGTCAGTCTGCTCTTCGCTGGGTGTGTTACATTGATAGAGTGGGGTCAGTCTGCTCTTTCCTGGGTAGGTTACGTTGACAGAGTGGTGTCAGTGTGCTCTTCCCTGGGTGTGTTACATTGACAGAGTGGGATCGGTCTGCTCTTCCCTGGGTGTGTTACATTGACAGAGGGGAGTCAGTCAGCCCTTTCCTGGGTGTGTTACATTAACAGATTGGGGTCAGTCTGCTCTTCCCTGGGTGTGCTACATTGACAGAGGGGGGTCAGTCTGCCCTTCCCTGTGTGTGTTACATTGACAGAGTGTGCTCAGTCTGCTCTTCCCTGGGGGTCTTACATTGACAGAGTGGGGTCAGTCTGCTCTTCCCTGGGGGTGTTACATTGAAAGGGTGGGGTCAGTCTGCTCTTCCCTGGGGGTGTTAAATTGACAGAGTGGGGTCAGTCTTCTCTTCCCTGGGGGTGTTACATTGAAAGAGTGGGGTCAGTCTGCTCTTCCCTGGGGGTGTTAAATTGACAGAGTGAGGTCAGTCTGCTCTTCACTGGGTGTGTTACATTGACAGAGTGGGGTCTGTCTGCTCTTCCCTGCGTGTATTACTTTGATAGAATGGGTTCAGTCTGCTCTTCCCTGGGTGTGTTATATTGACAGAGTTAGGTCAGTCTGCTCTTCCCTGGGGGTGTTACATCGACAGAGTGGGGTCAGTCTGCTCTTCCCTGTGTGTGTTACATTGACAGAGTGGGGTCAGTCTGCTCTTTCCTGGGTGGGTTACATTGACAGTGTGGGGTCAGTGTGCTCAAACCTGGGTGGTTACATTGACAGAGTGGGGTCAGTCCGCTCTTTACAGGGTGTGTTACATTGACAGAGTTAGGTTGGTCTGCCCTTCCCTGTGTGTGTTACGTTGACAGAGTGGGGTCAGTGTGCTCAATCCTGGATGCGTTAAATTGACAGAGTGGGGTCAGTCAGCTCTTCCCTGTGTGTGTTACATTGACAGAGTGGGGTCAGTCTGCTCTTCCATGGGTGTGTTACATTGACAGAGTTGTGTCAGTCTGCTCTTCCCTGGGTGTGTTACATTGACAGACTGGGGTCAGTCTGCTATTCCCTGTGTGTAACATTGACAGAGTGGGGTCAGTCTGCTCTTCCCTGTGTGTGTTAGATTGACAGAGTGGGGTCAGTCTGTTCTTCCATGTGTGTTTTACATTGACAGAGTTGGGTCAGTCTGTTCTTCCATGGGTGTGTTACATTGACAGAGTTGTGTCAGTCTGCTCTTTACAGGGTGTGTTACATTGACAGAGTGGGGTTAGTCTGTTCTTCCATGGGTGTGTTACATTGACAGAGTTGGGTCAGTCTGCTCTTCCCTGGGTGTGTTACATTGACAGAGGGGGATCAGTCTGCTCTTCCCTGTGTGTTACTTTGAGAGAGTTGGGTCAGTCTGCTCTTCCCTGTGTGTGTTACATTGACAGAGAAGGGTCAGTCTGCTGTTCCCTGGGTGTGTTAGATTGACAGAATGGGTTCAGTCTGCCCTTCCCTGGGTGTGATACATTGACAGAGAAGGGTCAGTCTGATCTTCCCTTTTTGAGTTACATTGACAGATTGGGGTCGGTCTGCTCTTCCCTGGGTGTGTTACATTGACAGAGTGGGGTCAGTCTGCTCTTCCCTGTGTGTGTTACATTGACAGAGTGGGGTCAGTCTGCCCTTCCCTGTGTGTTTTACATTGACAGAGTGGGGTCAGTCTGCTCTTTACAGGGTGTGTTACATTGACAGAGTGGGGTCAGTCTGCTCTTCCCTGGGTGTGTTACATTGACAGAGTGGGGTCAGTCTGCTCTTCCCTGGGGGTGTTACATTGACAGAGGGGGGTCAGTCTGCCCTTTCCTGGGTGGGTTCCACTGACCAATTGGGGTCAGTCTGCTCTTCCCTGGGTCTGTTACATTGACAGAGGGGGGTCAGTCTGCCCTGCCCTGTGTGTGTTACATTGACAGAGTGTGATCAGTCTGCTCTTCCCTGGGGGTCTTACATTGACAGAGTGTGCTCAGTCTGCTCTTTCCTGGGGGTCTGACATTGACAGAGTGGGGACAGTCTGCTCTTCCCTGGGGGTGTTAAATTGACAGAGTGGGGTCAGTCTGCTCTTCCCTGGGTGTGTTACAGTGACTGAGTGGGGTCAGTCTGCTCTTCCCTGGGTGTGTTACTTTGATGGAATGGGGTCAGTCTGCTCTTCCCTGGGTGTGTTACATTGACAGAGTTCTGTCAGTCTGCTCTTCCCTGGGTGTGTTACATTGACACAGTGGGGTCAGTCTGCTCTTCCCTGGGTGTGTTACATTGACAGAGTGGGGCCAGTCTGCTCTTCCCTGGGTGTGTTATATTGACAGAGTGGGGTCAGTCTGCTCTTCACTGGGTGTGTTACATTGACAGAGTGGGGTCAGTCTGCTCCTCCCTGGGTGTGTTACATTGACACAGTGGGGTCAGTCTGCTCTTTCCTGGTAGTGTTACATTGACAGAGTGGGGTCAGTCTGCTCTTTCCTGGGTGGGTTACATTGACAGAGAGGGGTCAGTGTGCTATTCCCTTGGTGTCTTAAATTGACAGAGTGGGGTCAGTCTGCTCTTTACAGGGTGTGTTACATTGACAGAGTGGGGTCAGTCTGCTCTTCCCTTTTTGAGTTACATTGACAGATTGGGGTCAGTCTGCTCTTCCCTGGGTGTGTTACATTGACAGTGTGGGGTCAGTCTGCTCTTCCCTGGCGGTGTTACATTGACAGAGTGGGGTCAGTCTGCTCTTCCCTGGGTGTGTTACATTGATAGAGTGGGGTCAGTCTGCTCTTTCCTGGGTGGGTTACGTTGACAGAGTGGGGTCAGTGTGCTCTTCCCTGGGTGTGTTACATTGACAGAGTGGGGTCGGTCTGCTCTTCCCTGGGTGTGTTACATTGACAGAGGGGGGTCAGTCAGCCCTTTCCTGGGTGTGTTACATTGACAGATTGGGGTCAGTCTGCCCTTCCCTGTGTGTGTTACATTGACAGAGTGTGCTCAGTCTGCTCTTCCCTGGGCGTCTTACATTGACAGAGTGGGGTCAGTCTGCTCTTCCCTGGGTGGGTTACATTGACAGAGTGGGGTCAGTCTGCTCTTCCCTGGGGGTGTTAAATTGACAGAGTGGGGTCAGTCTGCTCTTCCCTGGGGGTGTTACATTGACAGAGTGGGGTCAGTCTGCTCTTCCCTGGGGGTGTTAAATTGACAGAGTGAGGTCAGTCTGCTCTTCACTGGGTGTGTTACAGTGACAGAGTGGGGTCTGTCTGCTCTTCCCTGCGTGTATTACTTTGATAGAATGGGGTCAGTCTGCTCTTCCCTGGGTGTGTTATATTGACAGAGTTGGGTCAGTCTGCTCTTCCCTGGGGGTGTTACATCGACAGAGTGGGGTCAGTCTGCTCTTCCCTGTGTGTGTTACATTGACAGAGTGGGGTCAGTCTGCTCTTTCCTGGGTGGGTTACATTGACAGTGTGGGGTCAGTGTGCTCAAACCTGGGTGTGTTACATTGACAGAGTGGGGTCTGTCAGCTCTTCCCTGTGTGTGCTACATTGACAGAGTGGGGTCAGTCTGCTCTTTACAGGGTGTGTTACATTGACATAGTGGGGTCAGTCTGTTCTTCCATGGGTGTGTTACATTGACAGAGTTGTGTCAGTCTGCTCTTCCCTGGGGGTCTTACATTGACAGAGTGTGCTCAGTCTGCTCTTTCCTGGGGGTCTGACATTGACAGAGTGGGGTCAGTCTGCTCTTCCCTGGGGGTGTTAAATTGACAGAGTGGGGTCAGTCTGCTCTTCCCTGGGTGTGTTACAGTGACTGAGTGGGGTCAGTCTGCTCTTCCCTGGGTGTGTTACTTTGATGGAATGGGGTCAGTCTGCTCTTCCCTGGGTGTATTACATTGACAGAGTTCTGTCAGTCTGCTCTTCCCTGGGTGTGTTACATTGACACAGTGGGGTCAGTCTGCTCTTCCCTGGGTGTGTTACATTGACAGAGTGGGGCCAGTCTGCTCTTCCCTGGTTGTATTATATTTACAGAGTGGGGTCAGTCTGCTCTTCACTGGGTGTGTTACATTGACAGAGTGGGGTCAGTCTGCTCCTCCCTGGGTGTGTTACATTGACACAGTGGGGTCAGTCTGCTCTTTCCTGGTAGTGTTACATTGACAGAGTGGGGTCAGTCTGCTCTTTCCTGGGTGGGTTACATTGACAGAGAGGGGTCAGTGTGCTATTCCCTGGGTGTCTTAAATTGACAGAGTGGGGTCAGTCTGCTCTTTACAGGGTGTGTTACATTGACAGAGTGGGGTCAGTCTGCTCTTCCCTTTTTGAGTTACATTGACAGATTGGGGTCAGTCTGCTCTTCCCTGGGTGTGTTACATTGACAGTGTGGGGTCAGTCTGCTCTTCCCTGGCGGTGTTACATTGACAGAGTGGGGTCAGTCTGCTCTTCCCTGGGTGTGTTACATTGATAGAGTGGGGTCAGTCTGCTCTTTCCTGGGTGGGTTACGTTGACAGAGTGGGGTCAGTGTGCTCTTCCCTGGGTGTGTTACATTGACAGAGTGGGGTCGGTCTGCTCTTCCCTGGGTGTGTTACATTGACAGAGGGGGGTCAGTCAGCCCTTTCCTGGGTGTGTTACATTGACAGATTGGGGTCAGTCTGCCCTTCCCTGTGTGTGTTACATTGACAGAGTGTGCTCAGTCTGCTCTTCCCTGGGCGTCTTACATTGACAGAGTGGGGTCAGTCTGCTCTTCCCTGGGTGGGTTACATTGACAGAGTGGGGTCAGTCTGCTCTTCCCTGGGGGTGTTAAATTGACAGAGTGAGGTCAGTCTGCTCTTCACTGGGTGTGTTACAGTGACAGAGTGGGGTCTGTCTGCTCTTCCCTGCGTGTATTACTTTGATAGAATGGGGTCAGTCTGCTCTTCCCTGGGTGTGTTATATTGACAGAGTTGGGTCAGTCTGCTCTTCCCTGGGGGTGTTACATCGACAGAGTGGGGTCAGTCTGCTCTTCCCTGTGTGTGTTACATTGACAGAGTGGGGTCAGTCTGCTCTTTCCTGGGTGGGTTACATTGACAGTGTGGGTTCAGTGTGCTCAAACCTGGGTGTGTTACATTGACAGAGTGGGGTCTGTCAGCTCTTCCCTGTGTGTGCTACATTGACAGAGTGGGGTCAGTCTGCTCTTTACAGGGTGTGTTACATTGACATAGTGGGGTCAGTCTGTTCTTCCATGGGTGTTTTACATTGACAGAGTTGTGTCAGTCTGCTCTTCCCTGGGGGTGTTACATTGACAGAGTGGGGTCAGTCTGCTATTCACTGTGTGTAACATTGACAGAGTGGGGTCAGTCTGCTCTTCCCTGTGTGTGTTAGATTGACAGAATGGGGTCAGTCTGACCTTCCCTGGATGTGTTACATTGACAGAGTGGGGTCAGTCTGCTCTTCCCTGGGTGAGTTACATTAACAGAGTGGGGTCAGTCTGCACTTCACTGTGGGTGTTACATTGAAAGAGTGGGGTCAGTCTGCTCTTCCCTGGGGGTGTTAAATTAACAGAATGGGGTCAGTCTGCCCTTCCCTGGATGTGTTGCATTCACAGAAAAGGGCCAGTCTGCTCTTCCCTGGGTGTGTTACATTGTCAGAGTGGGGTCGGTCTGCCTTTCCCTGTGTGTTTTACATTGACAGAGTGGGGTCAGTCTACTCTTTACAGAGTGTGTTACATTGACAGAGTGGGGTCAGTCTGTTCTTCCTTGAGTGTGTTACATTGACAGAGTTGGGTTTGTCTGCTCTTCCCTGGGTGTGTTCCATTGACAGAGTGCGGTCTGTTTGCTCTACCCTGGGAAGGTTACATTGACCGATTGGGGTCAGTCTGCTCTTAACTGAGTGGGTTACATTGACAGAGTTGGGTCAATATGCTCATCCCTGTGTGTGTTACATTGACAGAGTGGGGTCAGTCTGCTCTTTCCTGGGTGGGCTACATTGACAGAGTGGGGTCAGTGTGCTCAAACCTGCGTGCGTTAAATTGACAGAGTGGGGTCCGTCAGCTCTTCCCTGGGTGTGTTACATTGACAGAGTGGGGTCGGTCTGCTCTTTACAGGGTGTGTTACATTGACAGAGTGGGGTCAGTCTGCTCTTCCCTGGGTGTGTTACATTGACAGAGTGGGGTCAGTCTGCTCCTGCCTGTGTGTTACATTGACAGAGTGGGGTCAGTCTGCTCTTCCCTGTGTGTGTTACATTGACAGAGTGGGGTCAGTCTGCTCTTCCCTGGGTGTGTTAGATTGACAGAATGGGGTCAGTCTGCTCTTCCCTGGGTGTGTTATAATGACAGAGTTGGGTCAGTCTGCTCTTCCCTGGGGGTGTTACATCGACAGAGTGGGGTGAGTCTGCTCTTCCCTGGGGGTGTTTTATTGACAGAGTGGGGCCAGTCTGCTCTTCCCTGGGTGTGTTATATTGACAGAGTGGGGTCAGTCTGCTCTTCCCTGGGTGTGTTACATTGACAGAGTGGGGTCAGTCTGCTCTTCCCTGTGTGTGTTACATTGACAGAGTGGGGTCAGTCTGCTCTTTCCTGAGTGGGTTACATTGACAGAGTGGGGTCAGTGTGCTCAAACCTGGGTGTGTTACATTGACAGAGTGGGGTCAGTCTGCTCTTTGCAGGGTGTGTTACATTGACAGAGTTAGGTTGGTCTGCCCTTCCCTGTGTGTGTTACGTTGACAGAGTGGGGTCAGTGTGCTCAAACCTGGGTGCGTTAAATTGACAGAGTGGGGACAGTCAGCTCTTCCCTGTGTGTGTTACATTGACAGAGTGGGGTCAGTCTGCTCTTTACAGGGTGTGTTACATTGACATAGTGGGGTCAGTCTGTTCTTCCATGGGTGTGTTACATTGACAGAGTTGTGTCAGTCTGCTCTTCCCTGGGTGAGTTACATTAACAGAGTGGGGTCAGTCTGCACTTCCCTGTGTGTGTTGCATTGAAAGAGTGGGGTCAGTCTGCTCTTCCCTGGGGGTGTTAAATTAAAAGAATGGGGTCAGTCTGCCCTTCCCTGGATGTGTTGCATTCACAGAGAAGGGTCAGTCTGCTCTTCCCTGGGTGTGTTACATTGTCAGAGTAGGGTCGGTCTGCCCTTCCCTGTGTGTTTTACATTGACAGAGTGGGGTCAGTCTGCTCTTCCCTTTGTGAGTTTCATTGACAGAGGGGGGTCAGTCTGCCCTTCCCTGGGTGTGTTACACTGACAGATTGGGGTCAGTCTGCTCTTCCCTGGGTCTGTGACATTGACAGAGTGGGGTCAGTCTGCTCTTCCCTGGGTGTGTTACATTGACAGAGTGTGCTCAGTCTGCTCTTCCCTGAGGGTCTTACATTGACAGAGTGGAGTCAGTCTGCTCTTCCCTGGGGGTGTTACATTGAAAGAGTGCGGTCAGTCTGCTCTTCCCTGGGGGTGTTAAATTGACAGAGTGAGGTCAGTCTGCTCTTCCGTGGGTGTGTTACAGTGACAGAGTGGGGTCAGTCTGCTCTTCCTTGGGTGTGTTACTTTGCTAGAATGTGGTCAGTCTGCTCTTCCCTGGGTGTGTTATATTGACAGAGTTGGGTCAGTCTGCTCTTCACTGGGGGTGTTACATCGACAGAGTGGTGTGAGTCTGCTCTTCCCTGGGGGTGTTTTATTGACAGAGTGGGGCCAGTCTGCTCTTCCCTGGGTGTGTTATATTGACAGAGTGGGGTCAGTCTGCTCTTCCCTGGGTGTGTTACATTGACAGAGTGGGGTCCGTCTGCTCTTTACAGAGTGTGTTACATTGACAGAGTGGGGTCAGTCTGTTCTTCCCTGGGTGTGTTACATTGACAGAGTGGAGTTAGTCTGCTCTTCCCTGTGTGTTACATTGACAGAGTGGGGTCAGTCTGCTCTTCCCTGGGGGTGTTACTTTGATAGAATGGGGTCAGTCTGCTCTTCCCTGGGTGTGATACATTGACAGAGAAGGGTCAGTCTGCTCTTCCCTGGGTGGGTTACATTGACAGAGTAGGGTGAGTCTGCTCTTCCCTGGGTGTTTTATATCGACAGAGTGGAATCAGTTTGCTCTTCCCTGGGTGTGTTACATTAACAGAGTGGGGTCAGTCTGCTCTTCCCTTTGTGAGTTTCATTGACAGAGTGGGGTCAGTCTGCTCTTCCCTGGGTGTGTTACATTGACACAGTGGGGTCAGTCTGCTCTTTCCTGGTAGTGTTACATTGACAGAGTGGGGGCAGTCTGCTCTTTCCAGGGTGGGTTACATTGACAGAGTGGGGTCAGTCTGCTCTTCCCTGGGGGTGTTACATTGACAGAGTGGGGGCGGTCTGCTCTTCCCTGGGTGTGTTACATTGACAGAGGGGGGTCAATCTGGCCTTCCCTGGGTGTGTTACACTGCCAGATTGGGGTCAGTCTGCTCTTCCCTGGGTGTGTTACATTGACAGAGTGGGGTCAGTCTGCCCTTTTCCTGGGGGTCTTACATTGACAGAGTGGAGTCAGTCTGCTCTTCCCTGGGGGTGTTACATTGAAAGAGTGCGGTCAGTCTGCTCTTCCCTGGGGGTGTTAAATTGACAGAGTGAGGTCAGTCTGCTCTTCCGTGGGTGTGTTACAGTGACAGAGTGGGGTCAGTCTGCTCTTCCCTGGGTGTGTTACTTTGCTAGAATGGGGTCAGTCTGCTCTTCCCTGGGTGTGTTATATTGACAGAGTTGGGTCAGTCTGCTCTTCCCTGGGGGTGTTTCATCGACAGAGTGGGGTGAGTCTGCTCTTCCCTGGGGGTGTTTTATTGACAGAGTGGGGCCAGTCTGCTCCTCCCTGGGTGTGTTATATTGACAGAGTGGGGTCAGTCTGCTCTTCCCTGGGTGTGTTACATTGACAGAGTGGGGTCAGTCTGCTCTTCCCTGGGTGAGTTACATTAACAGAGTGGGGTCAGTCTGCACTTCACTGTGGGTGTTACATTGAAAGAGTGGGGTCAGTCTGCTCTTCCCTGGGGGTGTTAAATTAACAGAATGGGGTCAGTCTGCCCTTCCCTGGATGTGTTGCATTCACAGAAAAGGGCCAGTCTGCTCTTCCCTGGGTGTGTTACATTGTCAGAGTGGGGTCGGTCTGCCTTTCCCTGTGTGTTTTACATTGACAGAGTGGGGTCAGTCTACTCTTTACAGAGTGTGTTACATTGACAGAGTGGGGTCAGTCTGTTCTTCCTTGAGTGTGTTACATTGACAGAGTTGGGTTTGTCTGCTCTTCCCTGGGTGTGTTCCATTGACAGAGTGCGGTCTGTTTGCTCTACCCTGGGAAGGTTACATTGACCGATTGGGGTCAGTCTGCTCTTAACTGAGTGGGTTACATTGACAGAGTTGGGTCAATATGCTCATCCCTGTGTGTGTTACATTGACAGAGTGGGGTCAGTCTGCTCTTTCCTGGGTGGGCTACATTGACAGAGTGGGGTCAGTGTGCTCAAACCTGCGTGCGTTAAATTGACAGAGTGGGGTCCGTCAGCTCTTCCCTGGGTGTGTTACATTGACAGAGTGGGGTCGGTCTGCTCTTTACAGGGTGTGTTACATTGACAGAGTGGGGTCAGTCTGCTCTTCCCTGGGTGTGTTACATTGACAGAGTGGGGTCAGTCTGCTCCTGCCTGTGTGTTACATTGACAGAGTGGGGTCAGTCTGCTCTTCCCTGTGTGTGTTACATTGACAGAGTGGGGTCAGTCTGCTCTTCCCTGGGTGTGTTAGATTGACAGAATGGGGTCAGTCTGCTCTTCCCTGGGTGTGTTATAATGACAGAGTTGGGTCAGTCTGCTCTTCCCTGGGGGTGTTACATCGACAGAGTGGGGTGAGTCTGCTCTTCCCTGGGGGTGTTTTATTGACAGAGTGGGGCCAGTCTGCTCTTCCCTGGGTGTGTTATATTGACAGAGTGGGGTCAGTCTGCTCTTCCCTGGGTGTGTTACATTGACAGAGTGGGGTCAGTCTGCTCTTCCCTGTGTGTGTTACATTGACAGAGTGGGGTCAGTCTGCTCGTTCCTGAGTGGGTTACATTGACAGAGTGGGGTCAGTGTGCTCAAACCTGGGTGTGTTACATTGACAGAGTGGGGTCAGTCTGCTCTTTGCAGGGTGTGTTACATTGACAGAGTTAGGTTGGTCTGCCCTTCCCTGTGTGTGTTACGTTGACAGAGTGGGGTCAGTGTGCTCAAACCTGGGTGCGTTAAATTGACAGAGTGGGGACAGTCAGCTCTTCCCTGTGTGTGTTACATTGACAGAGTGGGGTCAGTCTGCTCTTTACAGGGTGTGTTACATTGACATAGTGGGGTCAGTCTGTTCTTCCATGGGTGTGTTACATTGACAGAGTTGTGTCAGTCTGCTCTTCCCTGGGTGAGTTACATTAACAGAGTGGGGTCAGTCTGCACTTCCCTGTGTGTGTTGCATTGAAAGAGTGGGGTCAGTCTGCTCTTCCCTGGGGGTGTTAAATTAAAAGAATGGGGTCAGTCTGCCCTTCCCTGGATGTGTTGCATTCACAGAGAAGGGTCAGTCTGCTCTTCCCTGGGTGTGTTACATTGTCAGAGTAGGGTCGGTCTGCCCTTCCCTGTGTGTTTTACATTGACAGAGTGGGGTCAGTCTGCTCTTCCCTTTGTGAGTTTCATTGACAGAGGGGGGTCAGTCTGCCCTTCCCTGGGTGTGTTACACTGACAGATTGGGGTCAGTCTGCTCTTCCCTGGGTCTGTTACATTGACAGAGTGGGGTCAGTCTGCTCTTCCCTGGGTGTGTTACATTGACAGAGTGTGCTCAGTCTGCTCTTCCCTGAGGGTCTTACATTGACAGAGTGGAGTCAGTCTGCTCTTCCCTGGGGGTGTTACATTGAAAGAGTGCGGTCAGTCTGCTCTTCCCTGGGGGTGTTAAATTGACAGAGTGAGGTCAGTCTGCTCTTCCGTGGGTGTGTTACAGTGACAGAGTGGGGTCAGTCTGCTCTTCCTTGGGTGTGTTACTTTGCTAGAATGTGGTCAGTCTGCTCTTCCCTGGGTGTGTTATATTGACAGAGTTGGGTCAGTCTGCTCTTCACTGGGGGTGTTACATCGACAGAGTGGTGTGAGTCTGCTCTTCCCTGGGGGTGTTTTTTTGACAGAGTGGGGCCAGTCTGCTCTTCCCTGGGTGTGTTATATTGACAGAGTGGGGTCAGTCTGCTCTTCCCTGGGTGTGTTACATTGACAGAGTGGGGTCCGTCTGCTCTTTACAGAGTGTGTTACATTGACAGAGTGGGGTCAGTCTGTTCTTCCCTGGGTGTGTTACATTGACAGAGTGGAGTTAGTCTGCTCTTCCCTGTGTGTTACATTGACAGAGTGGGGTCAGTCTGCTCTTCCCTGGGGGTGTTACTTTGATAGAATGGGGTCAGTCTGCTCTTCCCTGGGTGTGATACATTGACAGAGAAGGGTCAGTCTGCTCTTCCCTGGGTGGGTTACATTGACAGAGTAGGGTGAGTCTGCTCTTCCCTGGGTGTTTTATATCGACAGAGTGGAATCAGTTTGCTCTTCCCTGGGTGTGTTACATTAACAGAGTGGGGTCAGTCTGCTCTTCCCTTTGTGAGTTTCATTGACAGAGTGGGGTCAGTCTGCTCTTCCCTGGGTGTGTTACATTGACACAGTGGGGTCAGTCTGCTCTTTCCTGGTAGTGTTACATTGACAGAGTGGGGGCAGTCTGCTCTTTCCAGGGTGGGTTACATTGACAGAGTGGGGTCAGTCTGCTCTTCCCTGGGTGTGTTACATTGACAGAGTGGGGTCGGTCTGCTCTTCCCTGGGTGTGTTACATTGACAGAGGGGGGTCAATCTGGCCTTCCCTGGGTGTGTTACACTGACAGATTGGGGTCAGTCTGCTCTTCCCTGGGTGTGTTACATTGACAGAGTGGGGTCAGTCTGCTCTTCCCTGGGGGTCTTACATTGACAGAGTGGAGTCAGTCTGCTCTTCCCTGGGGGTGTTACATTGAAAGAGTGCGGTCAGTCTGCTCTTCCCTGGGGGTGTTAAATTGACAGAGTGAGGTCAGTCTGCTCTTCCGTGGGTGTGTTACAGTGACAGAGTGGGGTCAGTCTGCTCTTCCCTGGGTGTGTTACTTTGCTAGAATGGGGTCAGTCTGCTCTTCCCTGGGTGTGTTATATTGACAGAGTTGGGTCAGTCTGCTCTTCCCTGGGGGTGTTTCATCGACAGAGTGGGGTGAGTCTGCTCTTCCCTGGGGGTGTTTTATTGACAGAGTGGGGCCAGTCTGCTCTTCCCTGGGTGTGTTATATTGACAGAGTGGGGTCAGTCTGCACTTCCCTGGGTGTGTTACATTGACAGAGTGGGGTCAGTCTGCTCTTCCCTGTGTGTGTTACATTGACAGAGTGGGGTCAGTCTGCTCTTTCCTGGGTGGGTTACATTGACAGAGTGGGGTCAGTGTGCTCAAACCTGGGTGTGTTACATTGACAGAGTGGGGTCAGTCTACTCTTTGCAGGGTGTGTTACATTAACAGAGTTAGGTTGGTCTGCCCTTCCCTGTGTGTGTTACGTTGACAGAGTGGGGTCAGTGTGCTCAAACCTGGGTGCGTTAAATTGACAGAGTGGGGTCAGTCAGCTCTTCCCTGTGTGTGTTACATTGACAGAGTGGGGTCAGTCTGCTCTTTACAGGGTGTGTTACATTGACAGAGTGGGGTCAGTCTGCTCTTCCCTGGGTGTGTTACATGGACAGAGTGTGCTCAGTCTGCTCTTCCCTGGGGGTCTTACATTGACAGAGTGGAGTCAGTCTGCTCTTCCCTGGGGGTGTTACATTGAAAGAGTGCGGTCAGTCTGCTCTTCACTGTGTGTTTTACATTGACAGAGTGGAGTCAGTCTGCTCTTCCCTGGGGGTGTTACATTGAAAGAGTGCGGTCAGTCTGCTCTTCCCTGTGTGTTTTACATTAACAGAGTGGGGTCAGTCTGCTCATCCCTGGGTGTGTTCCATTGTCAGAGTGGGGTCGGTCTGCCCTTCCCTGTGTGTTTTACATTGACAGAGTGGGGTCAGTCTGCACTTTACAGAATATGTTACATTGACAGAGTGGGGTCAGTCTGTTCTTCCTTGAGTGTGTTACATTGACAGAGTTGGGTCAGTCTGCTCTTCCCTGGGTGTGTTACATTGACAGAGTGGGGTCAGTCTGCTCCTCCCTGGGTGTGTTACATTGACACAGTGGGGTCAGTCTGCTCTTTCCTGGTAGTGTTACATTGACAGAGTGGGGTCAGTCTGCTCTTCCCAGGGTGTGTTACATTGACAGAGTGGGGTCAGTCTGCTCTTCCCAGGGTGTGTTACATTGACAGAGTGGGGTCAGTCTGCTATTCACTGTGTGTAACATTGACAGAGTGGGGTCAGTCTGCTCTTCCCTGTGTGTGTTAGATTGACAGAATGGGGTCAGTCTGACCTTCCCTGGATGTGTTACATTGACAGAGTGGGGTCAGTCTGCTCTTCCCTGGGTGAGTTACATTAACAGAGTGGGGTCAGTCTGCACTTCACTGTGGGTGTTACATTGAAAGAGTGGGGTCAGTCTGCTCTTCCCTGGGGGTGTTAAATTAACAGAATGGGGTCAGTCTGCCCTTCCCTGGATGTGTTGCATTCACAGAAAAGGGCCAGTCTGCTCTTCCCTGGGTGTGTTACATTGTCAGAGTGGGGTCGGTCTGCCTTTCCCTGTGTGTTTTACATTGACAGAGTGGGGTCAGTCTACTCTTTACAGAGTGTGTTACATTGACAGAGTGGGGTCAGTCTGTTCTTCCTTGAGTGTGTTACATTGACAGAGTTGGGTTTGTCTGCTCTTCCCTGGGTGTGTTCCATTGACAGAGTGCGGTCTGTTTGCTCTACCCTGGGAAGGTTACATTGACCGATTGGGGTCAGTCTGCTCTTAACTGAGTGGGTTACATTGACAGAGTTGGGTCAATATGCTCATCCCTGTGTGTGTTACATTGACAGAGTGGGGTCAGTCTGCTCTTTCCTGGGTGGGCTACATTGACAGAGTGGGGTCAGTGTGCTCAAACCTGCGTGCGTTAAATTGACAGAGTGGGGTCCGTCAGCTCTTCCCTGGGTGTGTTACATTGACAGAGTGGGGTCGGTCTGCTCTTTACAGGGTGTGTTACATTGACAGAGTGGGGTCAGTCTGCTCTTCCCTGGGTGTGTTACATTGACAGAGTGGGGTCAGTCTGCTCCTGCCTGTGTGTTACATTGACAGAGTGGGGTCAGTCTGCTCTTCCCTGTGTGTGTTACATTGACAGAGTGGGGTCAGTCTGCTCTTCCCTGGGTGTGTTAGATTGACAGAATGGGGTCAGTCTGCTCTTCCCTGGGTGTGTTATAATGACAGAGTTGGGTCAGTCTGCTCTTCCCTGGGGGTGTTACATCGACAGAGTGGGGTGAGTCTACTCTTCCCTGGGGGTGTTTTATTGACAGAGTGGGGCCAGTCTGCTCTTCCCTGGGTGTGTTATATTGACAGAGTGGGGTCAGTCTGCTCTTCCCTGGGTGTGTTACATTGACAGAGTGGGGTCAGTCTGCTCTTCCCTGTGTGTGTTACATTGACAGAGTGGTGTCAGTCTGCTCTTTCCTGAGTGGGTTACATTGACAGAGTGGGGTCAGTGTGCTCAAACCTGGGTGTGTTACATTGACAGAGTGGGGTCAGTCTGCTCTTTGCACGGTGTGTTACATTGACAGAGTTAGGTTGGTCTGCCCTTCCCTGTGTGTGTTACGTTGACAGAGTGGGGTCAGTGTGCTCAAACCTGGGTGCGTTAAATTGACAGAGTGGGGACAGTCAGCTCTTCCCTGTGTGTGTTACATTGACAGAGTGGGGTCAGTCTGCTCTTTACAGGGTGTGTTACATTGACATAGTGGGGTCAGTCTGTTCTTCCATGGGTGTGTTACATTGACAGAGTTGTGTCAGTCTGCTCTTCCCTGGGTGAGTTACATTAACAGAGTGGGGTCAGTCTGCACTTCCCTGTGTGTGTTGCATTGAAAGAGTGGGGTCAGTCTGCTCTTCCCTGGGGGTGTTAAATTAAAAGAATGGGGTCAGTCTGCCCTTCCCTGGATGTGTTGCATTCACAGAGAAGGGTCAGTCTGCTCTTCCCTGGGTGTGTTACATTGTCAGAGTAGGGTCGGTCTGCCCTTCCCTGTGTGTTTTACATTGACAGAGTGGGGTCAGTCTGCTCTTCCCTTTGTGAGTTTCATTGACAGAGGGGGGTCAGTCTGCCCTTCCCTGGGTGTGTTACACTGACAGATTGGGGTCAGTCTGCTCTTCCCTGGGTCTGTTACATTGACAGAGTGGGGTCAGTCTGCTCTTCCCTGGGTGTGTTACATTGACAGAGTGTGCTCAGTCTGCTCTTCCCTGAGGGTCTTACATTGACAGAGTGGAGTCAGTCTGCTCTTCCCTGGGGGTGTTACATTGAAAGAGTGCGGTCAGTCTGCTCTTCCCTGGGGGTGTTAAATTGACAGAGTGAGGTCAGTCTGCTCTTCCGTGGGTGTGTTACAGTGACAGAGTGGGGTCAGTCTGCTCTTCCTTGGGTGTGTTACTTTGCTAGAATGGGGTCAGTCTGCTCTTCCCTGGGTGTGTTATATTGACAGAGTTGGGTCAGTCTGCTCTTCACTGGGGGTGTTACATCGACAGAGTGGTGTGAGTCTGCTCTTCCCTGGGGGTGTTTTATTGACAGAGTGGGGCCAGTCTGCTCTTCCCTGGGTGTGTTATATTGACAGAGTGGGGTCAGTCTGCTCTTCCCTGGGTGTGTTACATTGACAGAGTGGGGTCCGTCTGCTCTTTTCAGAGTGTGTTACATTGACAGAGTGGGGTCAGTCTGTTCTTCCCTGGGTGTGTTACATTGACAGAGTGGAGTTAGTCTGCTCTTCCCTGTGTGTTACATTGACAGAGTGGGGTCAGTCTGCTCTTCCCTGGGGGTGTTACTTTGATAGAATGGGGTCAGTCTGCTCTTCCCTGGGTGTGATACATTGACAGAGAAGGGTCAGTCTGCTCTTCCCTGGGTGGGTTACATTGACAGAGTAGGGTGAGTCTGCTCTTCCCTGGGTGTTTTATATCGACAGAGTGGAATCAGTTTGCTCTTCCCTGGGTGTGTTACATTAACAGAGTGGGGTCAGTCTGCTCTTCCCTTTGTGAGTTTCATTGACAGAGTGGGGTCAGTCTGCTCTTCCCTGGGTGTGTTACATTGACACAGTGGGGTCAGTCTGCTCTTTCCTGGTAGTGTTACATTGACAGAGTGGGGGCAGTCTGCTCTTTCCAGGGTGGGTTACATTGACAGAGTGGGGTCAGTCTGCTCTTCCCTGGGTGTGTTACATTGACAGAGTGGGGTCGGTCTGCTCTTCCCTGGGTGTGTTACATTGACAGAGGGGGGTCAATCTGGCCTTCCCTGGGTGTGTTACACTGACAGATTGGGGTCAGTCTGCTCTTCCCTGGGTGTGTTACATTGACAGAGTGGGGTCAGTCTGCTCTTCCCTGGGGGTCTTACATTGACAGAGTGGAGTCAGTCTGCTCTTCCCTGGGGGTGTTACATTGAAAGAGTGCGGTCAGTCTGCTCTTCCCTGGGGGTGTTAAATTGACAGAGTGAGGTCAGTCTGCTCTTCCGTGGGTGTGTTACAGTGACAGAGTGGGGTCAGTCTGCTCTTCCCTGGGTGTGTTACTTTGCTAGAATGGGGTCAGTCTGCTCTTCCCTGGGTGTGTTATATTGACAGAGTTGGGTCAGTCTGCTCTTCCCTGGGGGTGTTTCATCGACAGAGTGGGGTGAGTCTGCTCTTCCCTGGGGGTGTTTTATTGACAGAGTGGGGCCAGTCTGCTCTTCCCTGGGTGTGTTATATTGACAGAGTGGGGTCAGTCTGCTCTTCCCTGGGTGTGTTACATTGACAGAGTGGGGTCAGTCTGCTCTTCCCTGTGTGTGTTACATTGACAGAGTGGGGTCAGTCTGCTCTTTCCTGGGTGGGTTACATTGACAGAGTGGGGTTAGTGTGCTCAAACCTGGGTGTGTTACATTGACAGAGTGGGGTCAGTCTACTCTTTGCAGGGTGTGTTACATTAACAGAGTTAGGTTGGTCTGCCCTTCCCTGTGTGTGTTACGTTGACAGAGTGGGGTCAGTGTGCTCAAACCTGGGTGCGTTAAATTGACAGAGTGGGGTCAGTCAGCTCTTCCCTGTGTGTGTTACATTGACAGAGTGGGGTCAGTCTGCTCTTTACAGGGTGTGTTACATTGACAGAGTGGGGTCAGTCTGCTCTTCCCTGGGTGTGTTACATGGACAGAGTGTGCTCAGTCTGCTCTTCCCTGGGGGTCTTACATTGACAGAGTGGAGTCAGTCTGCTCTTCCCTGGGGGTGTTACATTGAAAGAGTGCGGTCAGTCTGCTCTTCACTGTGTGTTTTACATTGACAGAGTGGAGTCAGTCTGCTCTTCCCTGGGGGTGTTACATTGAAAGAGTGCGGTCAGTCTGCTCTTCCCTGTGTGTTTTACATTAACAGAGTGGGGTCAGTCTGCTCATCCCTGGGTGTGTTCCATTGTCAGAGTGGGGTCGGTCTGCCCTTCCCTGTGTGTTTTACATTGACAGAGTGGGGTCAGTCTGCTCTTTACAGAATATGATACATTGACAGAGTGGGGTCAGTCTGTTCTTCCTTGAGTGTGTTACATTGACAGAGTTGGGTCAGTCTGCTCTTCCCTGGGTGTGTTCCATTGACAGAGTGCGGTCTGTTTGCTCTTCCCTGGGAAGGTTACATTGACCGATTGGGGTCAGTCTGCTCTTAACTGAGTGGGTTACATTGACAGAGTTGGGTCAATCTGCTCATCCCTGTGTGTGTTACATTGACAGAGGGGGTCAGTCTGCTCTTTCCTGAGTGGGCTACATTGACAGAGTGGGGTCAGTGTGCTCAAACCTGGGTGCATTAAATTGACAGAGTGGGGTCCTTCAGCTCTTCCCTGGGTGTGTTACATTGACAGAGTGTGGTCGGTCTGCCCTTCACTGTATGTGTTACATTGACAGAGCGGGGTCAGTCTGCTCTTTACAGGGTGTGTTACATTGACAGAGTGGGGTCAGTCTGCTCTTCCCTGGGTGTGTTACATTCACAGAGTGGGGTCAGTCTGCACTTCCCTGTGTGTTACATTGACAGAGTGGGGTCAGTCTGCTCTTCCCTGTGTGTTACATTGACAGAGTGGGGTCAGTCTGCACTTCCCTGGGTGTGTTAGATTGACAGAATGGGGTCAGTCTGCCCTTCCCTGGGTGTGTTACATTGACAGAGAAGGGTCAGTCTGCTCTTCCCTTTGTGAGTTTCATTGACAGAGGGGGGTCAGTCTGCCGTTCCCTGGGTGTGTTACACTGACAGATTGGGGTCAGTCTGCTCTTCCCTGGGTCTGTTACATTGACAGAGTGGGGTCAGTCTGCTCTTCCCTGGGTGTGTTACATTGACAGAGTGTGCTCAGTCTGCTCTTCCCTGAGGGTCTTACATTGACAGAGTGGAGTCAGTCTGCTCTTCCCTGGGGGTGTTACATTGAAAGAGTGCGGTCAGTCTGCTCTTCCCTGGGGGTGTTAAATTGACAGAGTGAGGTCAGTCTGCTCTTCCGTGGGTGTGTTACAGTGACAGAGTGGGGTCAGTCTGCTCTTCCCTTGTGTGTGTTACATTGACAGAGGGGGTCAGTCTGCTCTTTCCTGAGTGGGCTACATTGACAGAGTGGGGTCAGTGTGCTCAAACCTGGGTGCATTAAATTGACAGAGTGGGGTCCTTCAGCTCTTCCCTGGGTGTGTTACATTGACAGAGTGTGGTCGGTCTGCCCTTCACTGTATGTGTTACATTGACAGAGTGGGGTCAGTCTGCTCTTTACAGGGTGTGTTACATTGACAGAGTGGGGTCAGTCTGCTCTTCCCTGGGTGTGTTACATTCACAGAGTGGGGTCAGTCTGCACTTCCCTGTGTGTTACATTGACAGAGTGGGGTCAGTCTGCTCTTCCCTGTGTGTGTTACATTGACAGAGTGGGGTTAGTCTGCACTTCCCTGGGTGTGTTAGATTGACAGAATGGGGTCAGTCTGCCCTTCCCTGGGTGTGTTACATTGACAGAGAAGGGTCAGTCTGCTCTTCCCTTTGTGAGTTTCATTGACAGAGGGGGGGTCAGTCTGCCGTTCCCTGGGTGTGTTACACTGACAGATTGGGGTCAGTCTGCTCTTCCCTGGGTCTGTTACATTGACAGAGTGGGGTCAGTCTGCTCTTCCCTGGGTGTGTTACATTGACAGAGTGTGCTCAGTCTGCTCTTCCCTGAGGGTCTTACATTGACAGAGTGGAGTCAGTCTGCTCTTCCCTGGGGGTGTTACATTGAAAGAGTGCGGTCAGTCTGCTCTTCCCTGGGGGTGTTAAATTGACAGAGTGAGGTCAGTCTGCTCTTCCGTGGGTGTGTTACAGTGACAGAGTGGGGTCAGTCTGCTCTTCCCTGGGTGTGTTACTTTGCTAGAATGGGGTCAGTCTGCTCTTCCCTGGGTGTGTTATATTGACAGAGTTGGGTCAGTCTGCTCTTCACTGGGGGTGTTACATCGACAGAGTGGGGTGAGTCTGCTCTTCCCTGGGGGTGTTTTATTGACAGAGTGGGGCCAGTCTGCTCTTCCCTGGGTGTGTTATATTGACAGAGTGGGGTCAGTCTGCTCTTCCCTGGGTGTGTTACATTGACAGAGTGGGGTCAGTCTGCTCTTTACAGAGTGTGTTACATTGACAGAGTGGGGTCAGTCTGTTCTTCCATGTGTGTGTTACATTGACAGAGTTGGGTCAGTCTGCTCTTCCCTGGGTGTGTTACATTGACAGAGTGGAGTCAGTCTGCTCTTCCCTGTGTGTTACATTGACAGAGTGGGGTCAGTCTGCTCTTCCCTGGGGGCGTTACTTTGATAGAATGGGGTCAGTCTGCTCTTCCCTGGGTGTGATACATTGACAGAGAAGGGTCAGTCTGCTCATCCCTGGGTGGGTTACATTGACAGAGTAGGGTGAGTCTGCTCTTCCCTGGGTGTTTTATATCGACAGAGTGGAATCAGTTTGCTCTTCCCTGGGTGTGTTACATTAACAGAGTGGGGTCAGTCTGCTCTTCCCTTTGTGAGTTTCATTGGCAGAGTGGGGTCAGTCTGCTCTTCCCTGGGTGTGTTACATTGACACAGTGGGGTCAGTCTGCTCTTTCCTGGTAGTGTTACATTGACAGAGTGGGGGCAGTCTGCTCTTTCCAGGGTGGGTTACATTGACAGAGTGGGGTCAGTCTGCTCTTCCCTGGGTGTGTTACATTGACAGAGTGGGGTCGGTCTGCTCTTCCCTGGGTGTGTTACATTGACAGAGGGGGGTCAGTCTGGCCTTCCCTGGGTGTGTTACACTGACAGATTGGGGTCAGTCTGCTCTTCCCTGGGTGTGTTACATTGACAGAGTGGGGTCAGTCTGCTCTTCCCTGGGGGTCTTACATTGACAGAGTGGATCAGTCTGCTCTTCCCTGGGGGTGTTACATTGAAAGAGTGTGGTCAGTCTGCTCATCCCTGGGGGTGTTAAATTGACAGAGTGAGGTCAGTCTGCTCTTCCGTGGGTGTGTTACAGTGACAGATTGGGGTCAGTCTGCTCTTCCCTGGGGGTGTTACTTTGATAGAATGGGGTCAGTCTGCTCTTCCCTGGGTGTGTTATATTGACAGAGTTGGGTCAGTCTGCTCTTCCCTGGGGGTGTTTCATCGACAGAGTGGGGTGAGTCTGCTCTTCCCTGGGGGTGTTTTATTGACTGAGTGGGGCCAGTCTGCTCTTCCCTGGGTGTGTTACATTGACAGAGTTCGGTCAGTCTGCTCTTCCCTGGGTGTGTTACATTGACACAGTGGGGTCAGTCTGCTCTTCACTGGGTGTGTTACATTGACAGAGTGGGGCCAGTCTGCTCTTCCCTGGGTGTGTTATATTGACAGAGTGGGGTCAGTCTGCTCTTCACTGGGTGTGTTACATTGACAGAGTGGGGTCAGTCTGCTCTTCACTGGGTGTGTTACATTGACACAGTGGGGTCAGTCTGCTCTTTCCTGGTAGTGTTACATTGACAGAGTGGGGTCAGTCTGCTCTTTCCTGGGTGGGTTACATTGACAGAGAGGGGTCAGTGTGCTATTCCCTGGGTGTCTTAAATTGACAGAGTGGGGTCAGTCTGCTCTTCCCTGGGTGTGTTACATTGACAGAGTGGGGTCAGTCTGCTCTTCCCTTTTTGAGTTACATTGACAGATTGGGGTCAGTCTGCTCTTCCCTGGGTGTGTTACATTGACAGTGTGGGGTCAGTCTGATCTTCCCTGTCGGTGTTACATTGACAGTGTGGGGTCAGTCTGCTCTTCCCTGGGTGTGCTACATTGATAGAGTGGGGTCAGTCTGCTCTTTCCTGGGTGGGTTACGTTGACAGAGTGGGGTCAGTGTGCTCTTCCCTGGGTGTGTTACATTGACAGAGTGGGATCGGTCTGCTCTTCCCTGGGTGTGTTACATTGACAGAGGGGGGTCAGTCAGCCCTTTCCTGGGTGTGTTACATTGACAGATTGGGGTCAGTCTGCTCTTCCCTGGGTGTGCTACATTGACAGAGGGGGGTCAGTCTGCCCTTCCCTGTGTGTGTTACATTGACAGAGTGTGCTCAGTCTGCTCTTCCCTGGTGGTCTTACATTGACAGAGTGGGGTCAGTCTGCTCTTCCCTGGGGGTGTTACATTGAAAGGGTGGGGTCAGTCTGCTCTTCCCTGGGGGTGTTAAATTGACAGAGTGGGGTTAGTCTGCTCTTCCCTGGGGGTGTTACATTGAAAGAGTGGGGTCAGTCTGCTCTTCCCTGGGGGTGTTAAATTGACAGAGTGAGGTCAGTCTGCTCTTCACTGGGTATGTTACATTGACAGAGTGTGGTCTGTCTGCTCTTCCCTGCGTGTATTACTTTGATAGAATGGGGTCAGTCTGCTCTTCCCTTGGTGTGTTATATTGACAGAGTTGGGTCAGTCTGCTCTTCCCTGGGGGTGTTACATCGACAGAGTGGGGTCAGTCTGCTCTTCCCTGTGTGTGTTACATTGACAGAGTGGGGTCAGTCTGCTCTTTCCTGGGTGGGTTACATTGACAGGGTGGGGTCAGTGTGCTCAAACCTGGGTGGTTACATTGACAGAGTGGGGTCAGTCCGCTCTTTACAGGGTGTGTTACATTGACAGAGTTAGGTTGGTCTGCCCTTCCCTGTGTGTGTTACGTTGACAGAGTGGGGTCAGTGTGCTCAAACCTGGATTCGTTAAATTGACAGAGTGGGGTCAGTCAGCTCTTCCCTGTGTGTGTTACATTGACAGAGTGGGGTCAGTCTGCTCTTCCATGGGTGTGTTACATTGACAGAGTTGTGTCAGTCTGCTCTTCCCTGGGTGTGTTACATTGACAGAGTGGGGTCAATGTGCTATTCCCTGTGTGTAACATTGACAGAGTGGGGTCAGTCTGCTATTCCCTGTGTGTAACATTGACAGAGTGGGGTCAGTCTGCTCTTCCCTGTGTGTGTTAGATTGACAGAATGGGGTCAGTCTGACCTTCCCTGGATGTGTCACATTGACAGAGTGGGGTCAGTTGGATCTTCCCTGGGTGAGTTACATTAACAGAGTGGGGTCAGTCTGCTCATCCCTGGGTGTGTTCCATTGTCAGAGTGGGGTCGGTCTGCCCTTCCCTGTGTGTTTTACATTGACAGAGTGGGGTCAGTCTGCTCTTTACAGAGTATGTTACATTGACAGAGTGGGGTCAGTCTGTTCTTCCTTGAGTGTGTTACATTGACAGAGTTGGGTCAGTCTGCTCTTCCCTGGGTGTGTTCCATTGACAGAGTGCGGTCTGTTTGCTCTTCCCTGGGAAGGTTACATTGACCGATTGGGGTCAGTCTGCTCTTAACTGAGTGGGTTAAATTGACAGAGTTGGGTCAATCTGCTCATCCCTGTGTGTGTTACATTGACAGAGGGGGTCAGTCTGCTCTTTCCTGAGTGGGCTACATTGACAGAGTGGGGTCAGTGTGCTCAAACCTGGGTGCGTTAAATTGACAGAGTGGGGTCCTTCAGCTCTTCCCTGGGTGTGTTACATTGACAGAGTGGGGTCGGTCTGCCCTTCACTGTATGTGTTACATTGACAGAGTGGGGTCAGTCTGCTCTTTACAGGGTGTGTTACATTCACAGAGTGGGGTCAGTCTGCACTTCCCTGTGTGTTACATTGACAGAGTGGGGTCAGTCTGCTCTTCCCTGTGTGTGTTACATTGACAGAGTGGGGTCAGTCTGCACTTCCCTGGGTGTGTTAGATTGACAGAATGGGGTCAGTCTGCCCTTCCCTGGGTGTGTTACATTGACAGAGAAGGGTCAGTCTGCTCTTCCCTTTGTGAGTTTCATTGACAGAGGGGGGTCAGTCTGCCCTTCCCTGGGTGTGTTACACTGACAGATTGGGGTCAGTCTGCTCTTCCCTGGGTCTGTTACATTGACAGAGTGGGGTCAGTCTGCTCTTCCCTGGGTGTGTTACATTGACAGAGTGTGCTCAGTCTGCTCTTCCCTGAGGGTCTTACATTGACAGAGTGGAGTCAGTCTGCTCTTCCCTGGGGGTGTTACATTGAAAGAGTGCGGTCAGTCTGCTCTTCCCTGGGGGTGTTAAATTGACAGAGTGAGGTCAGTCTGCTCTTCCGTGGGTGTGTTACAGTGACAGAGTGGGGTCAGTCTGCTCTTCCCTGGGTGTGTTACTTTGCTAGAATGGGGTCAGTCTGCTCTTCCCTGGGTGTGTTATATTGACAGAGTTGGGTCAGTCTGCTCTTCACTGGGGGTGTTACATCGACAGAGTGGGGTGAGTCTGCTCTTCCCTGGGGGTGTTTTATTGACAGAGTGGGGCCAGTCTGCTCTTCCCTGGGTGTGTTATATTGACAGAGTGGGGTCAGTCTGCTCTTCCCTGGGTGTGTTACATTGACAGAGTGGGGTCAGTCTGCTCTTTACAGAGTGTGTTACATTGACAGAGTGGGGTCAGTCTGTTCTTCCATGTGTGTGTTACATTGACAGAGTGGGGTCAGTCTGCTCTTCCCTGGGTGTGTTACATTGACAGAGTGGGGTCAGTCTGCTCTTCCCTGTGTGTGTTACATTGACAGAGTCGGGTCAGTCAGCTCTTCCCTGTGTGTGTTACATTGACAGAGTGGGGTCAGTCTGCTCTTTACAGGGTGTGTTACATTGACAGAGTGGGGTCAGTCTGCTCTTCCCTGGGTGTGTTACATTGACAGAGTGTGCTCAGTCTGCTCTTCCCTGGGGGTCTTACATTGACAGAGTGGAGTCAGTCTGCTCTTCCCTGGGGGTCTTACATTGAAAGAGTGCGGTCAGTCTGCTCTTCCCTGTGTGTTTTACATTGACAGAGTGGAGTCAGTCTGCTCTTCCCTGGGGGTGTTACATTGAAAGAGTGCGGTCAGTCTGCTCTTCCCTGTGTGTTTTACATTAACAGAGTGGGGTCAGTCTGCTCATCCCTGGGTGTGTTCCATTGTCAGAGTGGGGTCGGTCTGCCCTTCCCTGTGTGTTTTACATTGACAGAGTGGGGTCAGTCTGCTCTTTACAGAGTATGTTACATTGACAGAGTGGGGTCAGTCTGTTCTTCCTTGAGTGTGTTACATTGACAGAGTTGGGTCAGTCTGCTCTTCCCTGGGTGTGTTCCATTGACAGAGTGCGGTCTGTTTGCTATTCCCTGGGAAGGTTACATTGACCGATTGGGGTCAGTCTGCTCTTAACTGAGTGGGTTACATTGACAGAGTTGGGTCAATCTGCTCATCCCTCTGTGTGTTACATTGACAGAGGGGGTCAGTCTGCTCTTTCCTGAGTGGGCTACATTGACAGAGTGGGGTCAGTCTGCTCTTCCCTGAGTGGGCTACATTGACAGAGTGGGGTCAGTGTGCTCAAACCTGGGTGCGTTAAATTGACAGAGTGGGGTCCTTCAGCTCTTCCCTGGGTGTGTTACATTGACAGAGTGTGGTCGGTCTGCCCTTCACTGTATGTGTGACATTGACAGAGTGGGGTCAGTCTGCTCTTTACAGGGTGTGTTACATTGACAGAGTGGGGTCAGTCTGCTCTTCCCTGGGTGTGTTACATTGACAGAGTGGGGTCAGTCTGCACTTCCCTGTGTGTTACATTGACAGAGTGGTGTCAATCTGCTCTTCCCTGTGTGTGTTACATTGACAGAGTGGGGTCAGTCTGCACTTCCCTGGGTGTGTTAGATTGACAGAATGGGGTCAGTCTGCCCTTCCCTGGGTGTGTTACATTGACAGAGAAGGGTCAGTCTGCTCTTCCCTTTGTGAGTTTCATTGACAGAGGGGGGTCAGTCTGCCCTTCCCTGGGTGTGTTACACTGACAGATTGGGGTCAGTCTGCTCTTCCCTGGGTCTGTTACATTGACAGAGTGGGGTCAGTCTGCTCTTCCCTGGGTGTGTTACATTGACAGAGTGGAGTCAGTCTGCTCTTCCCTGGGGGTGTTACATTGAAAGAGTGCAGTCAGTCTGCTCTTCCCTGGGGGTGTTAAATTGACAGAGTGAGGTCAGTCTGCTCTTCCATGGGTGTGTTACAGTGACAGAGTGGGGTCAGTCTGCTCTTCCCTGGGTGTGTTACTTTGCTAGAATGGGGTCAGTCTGCTCTTCCCTGGGTGTGTTATATTGACAGAGCTGGGTCAGTCTGCTCTTCACTGGGGGTGTTACATCGACAGAGTGGGGTGAGTCTGCTCTTCCCTGGGGGTGTTTTATTGACAGAGTGGGGCCAGTCTGCTCTTCCCTGGGTGTGATATATTGACAGAGTGGGGTCAGTCTGCTCTTCCCTGGGTGTGTTACATTGACAGAGTGGGGTCATTCTGCTCTTTACAGAGTGTGTTACATTGACAGAGTGGGGTCAGTCTGTTCTTCCATGTGTGTGTTACATTGACAGAGTGGAGTCAGTCTGCTCTTCCCTGGGTGTGTTACATTGACAGAGTGGAGTCAGTCTGCTCTTCCCTGTGTGTTACATTGACAGTGTGGGGTCAGTCTGCTCTTCCCTGGGGGTGTTACTTTGATAGAATGGGGTCAGTCTGCTCTTCCCTGGGTGTAATACATTGACAGAGAAGGGTCAGTCTGCTCGTCCCTGGTTGGGTTACATTGACAGAGTGGAATCAGTTTGCTCTTCCCTGGGTGTGTTACATTAACAGAGTGGGGTCAGTCTGCTCTTCCCTTTGTGAGTTTCATTGACAGAGTGGGGTCAGTCTGCTCTTCCCTGGGTGTGTTACATTGACACAGTGGGGTCAGTCTGCTCTTTCCTGGTAGTGTTACATTGACAGAGTGGGGGCAGTCTGCTCTTTCCAGGGTGGGTTACATTGACAGAGTGGGGTCAGTCTGCTCTTCCCTGGGTGTGTTACATTGACAGAGTGGGGTCGGTCTGCTCTTCCCTGGGTGTGTTACATTGACAGAGGGGGGTCAGTCTGGCCTTCCCTGGGTGTGTTACACTGACAGATTGGGGTCAGTCTGCTCTTCCCTGGGTGTGTTACATTGACAGAGTGGGGTCAGTCTGCTCTTCCCTGGGGGTCTTACATTGACAGAGTGGAGTCAGTCTGCTCTTCCCTGGGGGTGTTACATTGAAAGAGTGCGGTCAGTCTGCTCTTCCCTGGGGGTGTTAAATTGACAGAGTGAGGTCAGTCTGCTCTTCCGTGGGTGTGTTACAGTGACAGAGTGGGGTCAGTCTGCTCTTCCCTGGTTGTGTTACTTTGCTAGAATGGATTCAGTCTGCTCTTCCCTGGGTGTGTTATATTGACAGAGTTGGGTCAGTCTGCTCTTCCCTGGGGGTGTTTCATCGACAGAGTGGGGTGAATCCGCTCTTTCCTGCGGGTGTTTTATTGACAGAGTGGGGCCAGTCTGCTCTTCCCTGGGTGTGTTATATTGACAGAGTGGGGTCAGTCTGCTCTTCCCTGGGTGTGTTACATTGACAGAGTGGGGTCAGTCTGCTCTTCCCTGTGTGTGTTACATTGACAGAGTGGGGTCAGTCTGCTCTTTCCTGGGTGGGTTACATTGACAGAGTGGGGTCAGTGTGCTCAAACCTGGGTGTGTTACATTGACAGAGTGGGGTCAGTCTACTCTTTGCAGGGTGTGTTACATTGACAGAGTTAGGTTGGTCTGCCCTTCCCTGTGTGTGTTACGTTGACAGAGTGGGGTCAGTGTGCTCAAACCTGGGTGCGTTAAATTGACAGAGTGGGGTCAGTCAGCTCTTCCCTGTGTGTGTTACATTGACAGAGTGGGGTCAGTCTGCTCTTTACAGGGTGTGTTACATTGACAGAGTGGGGTCAGTCTGCTCTTCCCTGGGTGTGTTACATTGACAGAGTGTGCGCAGTCTGCTCTTCCCTGGGGGTCTTACATTGACAGAGTGGAGTCAGTCTGCTCTTCCCTGGGAGTGTTACATTGAAAGAGTGCGGTCAGTCTGCTCTTCCCTGTGTGTTTTACATTGACAGAGTGGGGTCAGTCTGCTCTTTACAGAGTATGTTACATTGACAGAGTGGGGTCAGTCTGTTCTTCCCTGAGTGTGTTACATTGACAGAGTTGGGTCAGTCTGCTCTTCCCTGGGTGTGTTCCATTGACAGAGTGCGGTGTGTTTGCTCTTCCCTGGGAAGGTTACATTGACCGATTGGGGTCAGTCTGCTCTTAACTGAGTGGGTTACATTGACAGAGTTGGGTCAATCTGCTCATCCCTGTGTGTGTTACATTGACAGAGGGGGTCAGTCTGCTCTTCCCTGGGTGTGTTACATTGATAGAGTGGGGTCAGTCTGCTCTTTCCTGGGTGGGTTACGTTGACAGAGTGGGGTCAGTGTGCTCTTCCCTGGGTGTGTTACATTGACAGAGTGAAGTCGGTCTGCTCTTCCCTGGGTGTGTTACATTGACAGAGGGGGGTCAGTAAGCCCTTTCCTGGGTGTGTTACATTGACAGATTGGAGTCAGTCTGCTCTTCCCTGGGTGTGCTACATTGACAGAGGGGGGTCAGTCTGCCCTTCCCTATGTGTGTTACATTGACAGAGTGTGCTCAGTCTGCTCTTCCCTGGGTGTGTTACCTTGACAGAGTGGGGTCAGTCTGCTCTTCCCTGGGTGTGTTACATTGACAGAGTGGGGTCAGTCTGCTCTTCCCTGGGTGTGTTACATTGACAGAGTGGGGTCAGTCTGCTCTTCCCTGTGTGTGTTACATTGACAGAGTGGGGTCAGTCTGCTCTTTCCTGGGTGGGTTACATTGACAGAGTGGGGTCAGTGTGCTCAAACCTGGGTGTGTTACATTGACAGAGTGGGGTCAGTCTGTTCTTTTCAGGGTGTGTTACATTGACAGAGTTAGGTTGGTCTGCCCTTCCATGTGTGTATAACGTTGACAGAGTGGGGTCAGTGTGCTCAAACCTGGGTGCGTTAAATTGACAGAGTGGGGTCAGTCAGCACTTCCCTGTGTGTGTTACATTGACAGAGTGGGGTCAGTCTGCTCTTTACAGGGTGTGTTACATTGACATAGTGGGGTCAGTCTGTTCTTCCATGTGTGTGTTACATTGACAGAGTTGTGTCAGTCTGCTCTTCCCTGGGTGAGTTACATTAACAGAGTGGGGTCAGTCTGCACTTCCCTGTGTGTGTTACATTGAAAGAGTGGGGTCAGTCTGCTCTTCCCTGGGGGTGTTAAATTAACAGAATGGGGTCAGTCTGCCCTTCCCTGGATGTGTTGCATTTACAGAGAAGGGTCAGTCTGCTCTTCCCTGGGTGTGTTACATTGTCAGAGTAGGGTCGGTCTGCCCTTCCCTGTGTGTTTTACATTGACAGAGTGGGGTCAGTCTGCTCTTTACAGAGTGTGTTACATTGACAGAGTGGGGTCAGTCTGTTCTTCCATGTGTGTGTTACATTGACAGAGTTGGGTCAGTCTGCCCTTCCCTGTGTGTTTTACATTGACAGAGAGGGGTCAGTCTGCTCTTTACAGAGTGTGTTACATTGACAGAGTGGGGTCAGTCTGCTCTTCCCTGTGTGTGTTAGATTGACAGAATGGGGTCAGTCTGACCTTCCCTGGATGTGTTACATTGACAGAGTGGGGTCAGTTGGATCTTCCCTGAGTGCGTTACATTAACAGAGTGGGGTCAGTCTGCACTTCACTGTGGGTGTTACATTGAAAGAGTGGGGTCAGTCTGCTCTTCCCTGGGGGTGTTAAATCAACAGAATGGGGTCTGTCAGCCCTTCCCTGGATGTGTTGCATTCACAGAGAAGGGTCAGTCTGCTCTTCCCTGGGTGTGTTACATTGACAGAGTTCGGTCAGTCTGCTCTTCCCTGGGTGTGTTACATTGAAAGAGTGCGGTCAGTCTGCTCTTCCCTGGGTGTGTTACATTGACAGAGTGGGGTCAGTCTGCTCTTCCCTGGGTGTGTAAAATTGACAGAGTGGGGTCAGTCTGCTCTTCACTGGGTGTGTTACATTGACAGAGTGGGGTCAGTCTGCTCTTCCCTGGGTGTGTTACATTGACACAGTGGGGTCAGTCTGCTCTTTCCTGGTAGTGTTACATTGACAGAGAGGGGTCAGTCTGCTCTTTCCTGGGTGGGTTACATTGACAGAGAGGGGTCAGTGTGCTATTCCCTGGGTGTTTTAAATTGACAGAGTGTGCTCAGTCTGCTCTTCCCTGGGGGTGTTACATTGAAAGAGTGCGGTCAGTCTGCTCTTCCCTGGGGGTGTTAAATTGACAGAGTGAGGTCAGTCTGCTCTTCCCTGGGTGTGTTACATTGACAGAGTGGGGTCAGTCTGCTCTTCCCTGGGTGTGTTACTTTGCTAGAATGGGGTCAGTCTGCTCTTCCCTGGGTGTGTTATATTGACAGAGTTGGGTCAGTCTGCTCTTCCCTGGGGGTGTTACATCGACAGATTGGGGTGAGTCTGCTCTTCACTGGGGGTGTTTTATTGACAGAGTGGGGCCAGTCTGCTCTTCCCTGGGTGTGTTATATTGACAGAGTGGGGTCAGTCTGCTCTTTCCTGGGTGTGTTACATTGACAGAGTGGGGTCAGTCAGCTCTTCCCTGTGTGTGTTACATTGACAGAGTGGGGTCAGTCTGCTCTTTACAGGGTGTGTTACATTGACATAGTTGGGTCAGTCTGTTCTTCCATGGGTGTGTTACATTGACAGAGTTGTGTCAGTCTGCTCTTCCCTGGGTGAGTTACATTAACAGAGTGGGGTCAGTCTGCACTTCCCTGTGTGTGTTACATTGAAAGAGTGGGGTCAGTCTGCTCTTCCCTGGGGGTGTTAAATTAACAGAATGGGGTCAGTCTGCCCTTCCCTGGATGTGTTGCATTCACAGAGAAGGGTCAGTCTGCTCTTCCCTGGGTGTGTTACATTGTCAGAGTAGGGTCGGTCTGCCCTTCCCTGTGTGTTTTACATTGACAGAGTGGGGTCAGTCTGCTCTTTACAGAGTGTGTTACATTGACAGAGTGGGGTCAGTCTGTTCTTCCATGTGTGTGTTACATTGACAGAGTTGGGTCAGTCTGCTCTTCCCTGGGTGTGTTACATTGACAGATTGGGTCAGTCTGCTCTTCCCTGTGTGTTACATTGACAGAGTGGGGTCAGTCTGCTCTTCCCTGGGGGTGTTACTTTGATAGAATGGGGTCAGTCTGCTCTTCCCTGGGTGTGTTATATTGACAGAGTGGGGTCAGTGTGCTCAAACCTGGGGTGTGTTACATTGACAGAGTGGGGTCAGTCTGCTCTTTGCAGGGTGTGTTACATTGACAGAGTTAGGTTGGTCTGCCCTTCCCTGTGTGTGTTACGTTGACAGAGTGGGGTCAGTGTGCTCAAACCTGGGTGCGTTAAATTGACAGAGTGGGGTCAGTCAGCTCTTCCCTGTGTGTGTTACATTGACAGAGTGGGGTCAGTCTGCTCTTTACAGGGTGTGTTACATTGACATAGTGGGGTCAGTCTGTTCTTCCATGGGTGTGTTAAATTGACAGAGTTGTGTCAGTCTGCTCTTCCCTGGGTGAGTTACATTAACAGAGTGGGGTCAGTCTGCACTTCCCTGTGTGTGTTACATTGAAAGAGTGGGGTCAGTCTGCTCTTCCCTGGGGGTGTTAAATTAACAGAATGTGGTCAGTCTGCCCTTCCCTGGATGTGTTGCATTCAGAGAGAAGGGTCAGTCTGCTCTTCCCTGGGTGTGTTACATTGACAGAGTTGGGTCAGTCTGCTCTTCCCTGGGTGTGTTACATTGACAGAGTGGGGTCAGTCTGCTCTTCCCTGTGTGTTACATTGACAGAGTGGGGTCAGTCTGCTCTGCCCTGGGGGTGTTACTTTGATAGATTGGGGTCAGTCTGCTCTTCCCTGGGTGTGTTATATTGACAGAGTTGTGTCAGTCTGCTCTTCCCTGGGGGTGTTACATCGACAGAGTGGGGTGAGTCTGCTCTTCCATGTGTGTGTTACATTGACAGAGTTGGGTCAGTCTGCTCTTCCCTGCGTGTATTACATTGACAGAGTTGGGTCAGTCTGCTCTTCCCTGGGTGTGTTATATTGACAGAGTTGTGTCAGTCTGCTCTTCCCTGGGGGTGTTACATCGACAGAGTGGGGTGAGTCTGCTCTTCCCTGGGGGTGTTTTATTGACAGAGTGGGGCCAGTCTGCTCTTCCCAAATGTGTGTTACATTGACAGAGTTCGGTCAGTCTGCTCTTCCCTGGGTGTGTTACATTGACACAGTGGGGTCAGTCTGCTCTTCCCTGGGTGTGTTACATTGACAGAGTGGGGTCAGTCTGCTCTTCCCTGGGTGTGTAAAATTGACAGAGTGGGGTCAGTCTGCTCTTCACTGGGTGTGTTACATTGACAGAGTGGGGTCAGTCTGCTCTTCCCTGGGTGTGTTACATTGACAGATTGGGGTCAGTCTGCTCTTTCCTGGTAGTGTTACATTGACAGAGAGGGGTCAGTCTGCTCTTTCCTGGGTGGGTTACATTGACAGAGAGGGGTCAGTGTGCTATTCCCTGGGTGTTTTAAATTGACAGAATGGGGTCAGTCTGCTCTTGCCTGGGTGTGTTACATTGACAGAGTGGGGTCAGTCTGCTCTTCCCTTTTTGAGTTACATTGACAGATTGGGGTCAGTCTGCTCTTCCCTGGGTGTGTTACATTGACAGTGTGGGGTCAGTCTGCTCTTCCCTGGGGATGTTAAATTGACAGAGTGAGGTCAGTCTGCTCTTCCCTGGGTGTGTTACATTGATAGAGTGGGGTCAGTCTGCTCTTTCCTGGGTGTGTTACATTGATTGAGTGGGTTCAGTCTGCTCTTCCCTGGGTGTGTTACATTGACAGTGTGGGGTCAGTCTGTTCTCCCAGGGTTTGTTACATTGCAAGAGTGGGGGTCAGTCTGCTCTTCCCAGGGTGTGTGACATTGACAGAGTGAGGTCAGTCTGCTCTTCCCTGGGTGTGATACATTGACAGAGTGGGGTCAGTCTGCACTTCCCCGAGTGTGTTACTTTGACAGAGTGGGGACAGTCTGCTGTTCCCTGGGTGTGTTACATTGATAGAGTGGGGTCAGTCTGCTCTTTCCTGGTGGGTTACGTTGACAGAGTGGGGTCAGTGTGCTCTTCCCTGGGTGTGTTACATTGACAGAGTGAAGTCGGTCTGCTCTTCCCTGGGTGTGTTACATTGACAGAGGGGGGTCAGTCAGCCCTTTCCTGGGTGTGTTACATTGACAGATTGGAGTCAGTCTGCTCTTCCCTGGGTGTGCTACATTGACAGAGGGGGGTCAGTCTGCCCTTCCCTATGTGTGTTACATTGACAGAGTGTGCTCAGTCTGCTCTTCCCTGGGGGTCTTACATTGACAGAGTGGGGTCAGTCTGCTCTTCCCTGGGGGTGTTACATTTAAAGGGTGGGGTCAGTCTGCTCGTCCCTGGGGGTCTTAAATTGACAGAGTGGGGTCAGTCTGCTCTTCCCTGGGTGTGTTACATTGAAAGAGTGTGTTAGATTGACAGAGTGGGGTCAGTCTGTTCTTCCATGTGTGTGTTACATTGACAGAGTTGGGTCAGTCTGTTCTTCCATGGGTGTGTTACATTGACAGAGTTGTGTCAGTCTGCTCTTCCCTGGGTGTGTTACATTGACATTGTGGGGTCAGTCTGCTATTCTCTGTGTGTAACATTGACAGAGTGGGGTCAGTCTGCTCTTCCCTGGGGGTGTTACTTTGATAGAATGGGGTCAGTCTGCTCTTCCCTGGGTGTGTTATATTGACAGAGTTGGGTCAGTCTGCTCTTCCCTGGGGGTGTTACATCGACAGAGTGGGGTGAGTCTGCTCTTCCCTGGGGGTGTTTTATTGACAGAGTGGGGCCAGTCTGCTCTTCCCTGGGTGTGTTACATTTACAGAGTTCGGTCAGTCTGCTCTTCCCTGGGTGTGTTACATTGACACAGTGGGGTCAGTCTGCACTTCCCTGGGTGTGTTACATTGACAGAATGGGGCCAGTGTGCTCTTCCCTGGGTGTGTTACATTGACAGAGTGGTGTCAGTCTGCTCTTCCCTGTATGTGATACATTGACAGAGTGGGGTCAGTCTGCTCTTTCCTGGGTGGGTTACATTGACAGAGTGGGGTCAGTGTGCTCAAACCTGGGGTGTGTTACATTGACAGAGTGGGGTCAGTCTGCTCTTTGCAGGGTGTGTTACATTGACAGAGTTAGGTTGGTCTGCCCTTCCCTGTGTGTGTTACGTTGACAGAGTGGGGTCAGTGTGCTCAAACCTGGGTGCGTTAAATTGACAGAGTGGGGTCAGTCTGCCCTTCCCTGGATGTGTTGAATTCAGAGAGAAGGGTCAGTCTGCTCTTCCCTGGGTGTGTTACATTGTCAGAGTAGGGTCGGTCTGCCCTTCCCTGTGTGTATTACATTGACAGAGTGGGGTCAGTCTGCTCTTTACAGAGTGTGTTACATTGACAGAGTGGGGTCAGTCTGTTCTTCCATGTGTGTGTTACATTGACAGAGTTGGGTCAGTCTGCTCTTTCCTGGGTGTGTTACATTGACAGATTGGGTCAGTCTGCTCTTCCCTGTGTGTTACATTGACAGAGTGGGGTGAGTCTGCTCTTCCCTGGGGGTGTTTTATTGACAGAGTGGGGCCAGTCTGCTCTTCCCTGGGTGTGTTACATTGACAGAGTTCGGTCAGTCTGCTCTTCCATGGGTGTGTTACATTGACACAGTGGGGTCAGTCTGCACTTCCCTGGGTGTGTTACATTGACAGAATGGGGCCAGTCTGCTCTTCCCTGGGTGTGTTATATTGACAGAGTGGGGTCAGTCTGCTCTTCACTGGGTGTGTTACATTGACAGAGTGGGGTCAGTCTGCTCTTCCCTGGGTGTGTTACATTGACACAGTGGGGTCAGTCTGCTCTTTCCTGGTAGTGTTACATTGACAGAGTGGGGTCAGTCTGCTCTTTCCTGGGTGGGTTACATTGACAGAGAGGGGTCAGTGTGCTATTCCCTGGGTGTCTTAAATTGACAGAGTGGGGTCAGTCTGCTCTTTCCTGGGTGGGTTACGTTGACAGAGTGGGGTCAGTGTGCTCTTCCCTGGGTGTGTTACATTGACAGTGTGGGGTCAGTCTGATCTTCCCTGTCGGTGTTACATTGACAGAGTGGGGTCAGTCTGCTCTTTCCTGGGTGGGTTACGTTGACAGAGTGGGGTCAGTGTGCTCTTCCCTGGGTGTGTTACATTGACAGAGTGGGGTCGGCCTGCTCTTACCTGGGTGTGTTACATTGACTGAGTGGGGTCAGTCAGCCCTTTCCTGGGTGTGTTACATTGACAGATTGGGGTCAGTCTGCCCTTCCCTGTGTGTGTTACGTTGACAGAGTGGGGTCAGTGTGCTCAAACCTGGGTGCGTTAAATTGACAGAGTGGGGTCAGTCAGCTCTTCCCTGTGTGTGTTACATTGACAGAGTGGGGTCTGTCTGCTCTTTACAGGGTGTGTTACATTGACATAGTGGGGTCAGTCTGTTCTTCCATGGGTGTGTTAAATTGACAGAGTTGTGTCAGTCTGCTCTTCCCTGGGTGAGTTACATTAACAGAGTGGGGTCAGTCTGCACTTCCCTGTGTGTGTTACATTGAAAGAGTGGGGTCAGTCTGCTCTTCCCTGGGGGTGTTAAATTAACAGAATGTGGTCAGTCTGCCCTTCCCTGGATGTGTTGCATTCAGAGAGAAGGGTCAGTCTGCTCTTCCCTGGGTGTGTTACATTGACAGAGTTGGGTCAGTCTGCTCTTCCCTGGGTGTGTTACATTGACAGAGTGGGGTCAGTCTGCTCTTCCCTGTGTGTTACATTGACAGAGTGGGGTCAGTCTGCTCTGCCCTGGGGGTGTTACTTTGATAGATTGGGGTCAGTCTGCTCTTCCCTGGGTGTGTTATATTGACAGAGTTGTGTCAGTCTGCTCTTCCCTGGGGGTGTTACATCGACAGAGTGGGGTGAGTCTGCTCTTCCATGTGTGTGTTACATTGACAGAGTTGGGTCAGTCTGCTCTTCCCTGCGTGTATTACATTGACAGAGTTGGGTCAGTCTGCTCTTCCCTGGGTGTGTTATATTGACAGAGTTGTGTCAGTCTGCTCTTCCCTGGGGGTGTTACATCGACAGAGTGGGGTGAGTCTGCTCTTCCCTGGGGGTGTTTTATTGACAGAGTGGGGCCAGTCTGCTCTTCCCAAATGTGTGTTACATTGACAGAGTTCGGTCAGTCTGCTCTTCCCTGGGTGTGTTACATTGACACAGTGGGGTCAGTCTGCTCTTCCCTGGGTGTGTTACATTGACAGAGTGGGGTCAGTCTGCTCTTCCCTGGGTGTGTAAAATTGACAGAGTGGGGTCAGTCTGCTCTTCACTGGGTGTGTTACATTGACAGAGTGGGGTCAGTCTGCTCTTCCCTGGGTGTGTTACATTGACAGATTGGGGTCAGTCTGCTCTTTCCTGGTAGTGTTACATTGACAGAGAGGGGTCAGTCTGCTCTTTCCTGGGTGGGTTACATTGACAGAGAGGGTTCAGTGTGCTATTCCCTGGGTGTTTTAAATTGACAGAGTGGGGTCAGTCTGCTCTTCCCTGGGTGTGTTACATTGACAGAGTGGGGTCAGTCTGCTCTTCCCTTTTTGAGTTACATTGACAGATTGGGGTCAGTCTGCTCTTCCCTGGGTGTGTTACATTGACAGTGTGGGGTCAGTCTGCTCTTCCCTGGGGATGTTAAATTGACAGAGTGAGGTCAGTCTGCTCTTCCCTGGGTGTGTTACATTGATAGAGTGGGGTCAGTCTGCTCTTTCCTGGGTGTGTTACATTGATTGAGTGGGTTCAGTCTGCTCTTCCCTGGGTGTGTTACATTGACAGTGTGGGGTCAGTCTGTTCTCCCAGGGTTTGTTACATTGCAAGAGTGGGGGTCAGTCTGCTCTTCCCAGGGTGTGTGACATTGACAGAGTGAGGTCAGTCTGCTCTTCCCTGGGTGTGATACATTGACAGAGTGGGGTCAGTCTGCACTTCCCCGAGTGTGTTACTTTGACAGAGTGGGGACAGTCTGCTGTTCCCTGGGTGTGTTACATTGATAGAGTGGGGTCAGTCTGCTCTTTCCTGGTGGGTTACGTTGACAGAGTGGGGTCAGTGTGCTCTTCCCTGGGTGTGTTACATTGACAGAGTGAAGTCGGTCTGCTCTTCCCTGGGTGTGTTACATTGACAGAGGGGGGTCAGTCAGCCCTTTCCTGGGTGTGTTACATTGACAGATTGGAGTCAGTCTGCTCTTCCCTGGGTGTGCTACATTGACAGAGGGGGGTCAGTCTGCCCTTCCCTATGTGTGTTACATTGACAGAGTGTGCTCAGTCTGCTCTTCCCTGGGGGTCTTACATTGACAGAGTGGGGTCAGTCTGCTCTTCCCTGGGGGTGTTACATTTAAAGGGTGGGGTCAGTCTGCTCGTCCCTGGGGGTCTTAAATTGACAGAGTGGGGTCAGTCTGCTCTTCCCTGGGTGTGTTACATTGAAAGAGTGTGTTAGATTGACAGAGTGGGGTCAGTCTGTTCTTCCATGTGTGTGTTACATTGACAGAGTTGGGTCAGTCTGTTCTTCCATGGGTGTGTTACATTGACAGAGTTGTGTCAGTCTGCTCTTCCCTGGGTGTGTTACATTGACATTGTGGGGTCAGTCTGCTATTCTCTGTGTGTAACATTGACAGAGTGGGGTCAGTCTGCTCTTCCCTGGGGGTGTTACTTTGATAGAATGGGGTCAGTCTGCTCTTCCCTGGGTGTGTTATATTGACAGAGTGGGGTCAGTGTGCTCAAACCTGGGGTGTGTTACATTGACAGAGTGGGGTCAGTCTGCTCTTTGCAGGGTGTGTTACATTGACAGAGTTAGGTTGGTCTGCCCTTCCCTGTGTGTGTTACGTTGACAGAGTGGGGTCAGTGTGCTCAAACCTGGGTGCGTTAAATTGACAGAGTGGGGTCAGTCTGCCCTTCCCTGGATGTGTTGCATTCAGAGAGAAGGGTCAGTCTGCTCTTCCCTGGGTGTGTTACATTGTCAGAGTAGGGTCGGTCTGCCCTTCCCTGTGTGTATTACATTGACAGAGTGGGGTCAGTCTGCTCTTTACAGAGTGTGTTACATTGACAGAGTGGGGTCAGTCTGTTCTTCCATGTGTGTGTTACATTGACAGAGTTGGGTCAGTCTGCTCTTCCCTGGGTGTGTTACATTGACAGATTGGGTCAGTCTGCTCTTCCCTGTGTGTTACATTGACAGAGTGGGGTCAGTCTGCTCTTCCCTGGGGGTGTTACTTTGATAGAATGGGGTCAGTCTGCTCTTCCCTGGGTGTGTTATATTGACAGAGTTGGGTCAGTCTGCTCTTCCCTGGGGGTGTTACATCGACAGAGTGGGGTGAGTCTGCTCTTCCCTGGGGGTGTTTTATTGACAGAGTGGGGCCAGTCTGCTCTTCCCTGGGTGTGTTACATTGACAGAGTTCGGTCAGTCTGCTCTTCCATGGGTGTGTTACATTGACACAGTGGGGTCAGTCTGCACTTCCCTGGGTGTGTTACATTGACAGAATGGGGCCAGTCTGCTCTTCCCTGGGTGTGTTATATTGACAGAGTGGGGTCAGTCTGCTCTTCACTGGGTGTGTTACATTGACAGAGTGGGGTCAGTCTGCTCTTCCCTGGGTGTGTTACATTGACACAGTGGGGTCAGTCTGCTCTTTCCTGGTAGTGTTACATTGACAGAGTGGGGTCAGTCTGCTCTTTCCTGGGTGGGTTACATTGACAGAGAGGGGTCAGTGTGCTATTCCCTGGGTGTCTTAAATTGACAGAGTGGGGTCAGTCTGCTCTTTCCTGGGTGGGTTACGTTGACAGAGTGGGGTCAGTGTGCTCTTCCCTGGGTGTGTTACATTGACAGTGTGGGGTCAGTCTGATCTTCCCTGTCGGTGTTACATTGACAGAGTGGGGTCAGTCTGCTCTTCCCTGGGTGTGTTACATTGATAGAGTGGGGTCAGTCTGCTCTTTCCTGGGTGGGTTACGTTGACAGAGTGGGGTCAGTGTGCTCTTCCCTGGGTGTGTTACATTGACAGAGTGGGGTCGGCCTGCTCTTACCTGGGTGTGTTACATTGACAGAGTGGGGTCAGTCAGCCCTTTCCTGGGTGTGTTACATTGACAGATTGGGGTCAGTCTGCTCTTCCCTGGGTGTGCTACATTGACAGAGGGGGGTCAGTCTGCCCTTCCCTGTGTGTGTTACATTGACAGAGTGTGCTCAGTCTGCTCTTCCCTGGGGGTCTTACATTGACAGAGTGGGGTCAGTCTGCTCTTCCCTAGGGGTGTTACATTGAAAGGGTGGGGTCAGTCTGCTCTTCTCTGGGGGTGTTAAATTGACAGAGTGGGGTCAGTCTGCTCTTCCCTGGGTGTGTTACATTGAAAGAGTGGGGTCAGTCTGCTCTTCCCTGGGTGTGTTACATTGAAAGTGTGTGCTCAGTCTGCTCTTCCCTGGGGGTCTTACATTGACAGAGTGGGGTCAGTCTGCTCTTCCCTGGGGGTGTTACATTGAAAGGGTGAGGTCAGTCTGCTCTTTACTGGGTGTGTTACATTGACAGAGTGGAGTCAGTCTGCTCTTCCCTGTGTGTTACATTGACAGAGTGGGGTCAGTCTGCTCTTCCCTGGGGGTGTTACTTTGATAGAATGGGGTCAGTCTGCTCTTCCCTGGGTGTGATACATTGACAGAGAAGGGTCAGTCTGCTCTTCCCTGGGTGGGTTACATTGACAGAGTGGGGTGAGTCTGCTCTTCCCTGGGTGTGTTATATCGACAGAGTGGAATCAGTTTGCTCTTCCCTGGGTGTTACATTGACAGAGTGGGGTCAGTCTGCTCTTCCCATTGTGAGTTTCATTGACAGAGTGGGGTCAGTCTGCTCTTCCCTGGGGGTGTTACTTTGATAGAATGGGGTCAGTCTGCTCTTCCCTGGGTGTGTTATATTGACAGAGTGGGGTCAGTGTGCTCAAACCTGGGGTGTGTTACATTGACAGAGTGGGGTCAGTCTGCTCTTTGCAGGGTGTGTTACATTGACAGAGTTAGGTTGGTCTGCCCTTCCCTGTGTGTGTTACGTTGACAGAGTGGGGTCAGTGTGCTCAAACCTGGGTGCGTTAAATTGACAGAGTGGGGTCAGTCTGCCCTTCCCTGGATGTGTTGCATTCAGAGAGAAGGGTCAGTCTGCTCTTCCCTGGGTGTGTTACATTGTCAGAGTAGGGTCGGTCTGCCCTTCCCTGTGTGTATTACATTGACAGAGTGGGGTCAGTCTGCTCTTTACAGAGTGTGTTACATTGACAGAGTGGGGTCAGTCTGTTCTTCCATGTGTGTGTTACATTGACAGAGTTGGGTCAGTCTGCTCTTCCCTGGGTGTGTTACATTGACAGATTGGGTCAGTCTGCTCTTCCCTGTGTGTTACATTGACAGAGTGGGGTCAGTCTGCTCTTCCCTGGGGGTGTTACTTTGATAGAATGGGGTCAGTCTGCTCTTCCCTGGGTGTGTTATATTGACAGAGTTGGGTCAGTCTGCTCTTCCCTGGGGGTGTTACATCGACAGAGTGGGGTGAGTCTGCTCTTCCCTGGGGGTGTTTTATTGACAGAGTGGGGCCAGTCTGCTCTTCCCTGGGTGTGTTACATTGACAGAGTTCGGTCAGTCTGCTCTTCCATGGGTGTGTTACATTGACACAGTGGGGTCAGTCTGCACTTCCCTGGGTGTGTTACATTGACAGAATGGGGCCAGTCTGCTCTTCCCTGGGTGTGTTATATTGACAGAGTGGGGTCAGTCTGCTCTTCACTGGGTGTGTTACATTGACAGAGTGGGGTCAGTCTGCTCTTCCCTGGGTGTGTTACATTGACACAGTGGGGTCAGTCTGCTCTTTCCTGGTAGTGTTACATTGACAGAGTGGGGTCAGTCTGCTCTTTCCTGGGTGGGTTACATTGACAGAGAGGGGTCAGTGTGCTATTCCCTGGGTGTCTTAAATTGACAGAGTGGGGTCAGTCTGCTCTTTCCTGGGTGGGTTACGTTGACAGAGTGGGGTCAGTGTGCTCTTCCCTGGGTGTGTTACATTGACAGTGTGGGGTCAGTCTGATCTTCCCTGTCGGTGTTACATTGACAGAGTGGGGTCAGTCTGCTCTTCCCTGGGTGTGTTACATTGATAGAGTGGGGTCAGTCTGCTCTTTCCTGGGTGGGTTACGTTGACAGAGTGGGGTCAGTGTGCTCTTCCCTGGGTGTGTTACATTGACAGAGTGGGGTCGGCCTGCTCTTACCTGGGTGTGTTACATTGACAGAGTGGGGTCAGTCAGCCCTTTCCTGGGTGTGTTACATTGACTGATTGGGGTCAGTCTGCTCTTCCCTGGGTGTGCTACATTGACAGAGGGGGGTCAGTCTGCCCTTCCCTGTGTGTGTTACATTGACAGAGTGTGCTCAGTCTGCTCTTCCCTGGGGGTCTTACATTGACAGAGTGGGGTCAGTCTGCTCTTCCCTAGGGGTGTTACATTGAAAGGGTGGGGTCAGTCTGCTCTTCTCTGGGGGTGTTAAATTGACAGAGTGGGGTCAGTCTGCTCTTCCCTGGGTGTGTTACATTGAAAGAGTGGGGTCAGTCTGCTCTTCCCTGGGTGTGTTACATTGAAAGTGTGTGCTCAGTCTGCTCTTCCCTGGGGGTCTTACATTGACAGAGTGGGGTCAGTCTGCTCTTCCCTGGGGGTGTTACATTGAAAGGGTGAGGTCAGTCTGCTCTTTACTGGGTGTGTTACATTGACAGAGTGGAGTCAGTCTGCTCTTCCCTGTGTGTTACATTGACAGAGTGGGGTCAGTCTGCTCTTCCCTGGGGGTGTTACTTTGATAGAATGGGGTCAGTCTGCTCTTCCCTGGGTGTGATACATTGACAGAGAAGGGTCAGTCTGCTCTTCCCTGGGTGGGTTACATTGACAGAGTGGGGTGAGTCTGCTCTTCCCTGGGTGTGTTATATCGACAGAGTGGAATCAGTTTGCTCTTCCCTGGGTGTTACATTGACAGAGTGGGGTCAGTCTGCTCTTCCCTTTGTGAGTTTCATTGACAGAGTGGGGTCAGTCTGCTCTTCCCTGGGTGTGTTACATTGACAGTGTGGGGACAGTCTGCACTTCCCTGGGTGTGTTACATTGACAGAGTGGGGTCAATCTGATCTTCCCTGGGTGTGTTCCATTGACAGAGTTGTATCAGTCTGCTCTTCCCTGTGTGTGTTACATTTACAGTTTGTGGTCAGTCTGCTCTTCCCTGGGGGTGTTAAATTGACAGAGTCGGGTCAGTCAGAACTTCCCTGGGTGTGTTTCATTGACAGAGTGGGGTTAATCTGATCTCGCCTGGGTGTGTTACATTGACAGAGTCGGGTCAGTCTGCTCTTCCCTGTGTGTGTTACATTTACAGTTTGTGGTCAGTCTGCTCTTCCCTGGGGGTGTTACATTGACAGAGTGGGGTCAGTGTGCTCTTCCCTGGGTGTGGTACATTGACAGAGTGGGGTCAGTCTGCTCTTCCTTGGGTGGGTTACATTGACAGAGTTGGGTCAGTCTGCTCTTCCCTGGGGGTGTTACATTGACAGAGTGGGGTCAGTCTGCTCTTCCCTGTTTGTGGTTCATTGACAAAGTGGGGTCAGTCTGCTCTTCCCTGTGTGTGTTACATTGACAGAGTGGCGTCAGTCTGCTCTTCCCCGGGTGTGTTACTTTGACAGAGTGGGGTCAGTCTGCTTTTCCCTGGGTGTGTTACATTGGCAGAGTGGGGTCAGTCTGCTCTTCCCTGGGTGGGTTACATTGACAGTATGTGGTGAGTCTGCTCTTCCCAGGGTGTGTTACATAGACAGAGTGGAAAAAGTTTGCTCGTCTCTGGGTGTGTTACATTGACACAGAGGCGTCAGTCTGCACTTTCCTGGTAGTGTTACATTGACACAGTGGGATCAGTCTACTCTTCCCTGGGTGGGTTACATTGACAGAGTGGGGTAGGTCTGCTCTTCCCTGGGTGTGTTACATTGACAGAGTGGGGTCAGTCTGCTCTTCCCTGTGTGTGTTACATTGAGAGAGTGGGGTTAGTCTGCTCTTTCCTGGGTGGGTTACATAGACAGAGTGGGGTCAGTCTGCTCTTCCGTGGTTGTGTTAAATTGACGGAGTGGGATCGGTTTGCCCTTCCCTGGGTGTGTTACATTGACAGAGTGGGGTCAGTGTGCTCATCAATGGGTGTGTTACATTGGCAGAGTGGGGTTAGTCTGCTCTTCCCTGGGGGTGTTACATTGACAGAGTCGGGTCAGTCTGCACTTCCCTGGGTGTGTTACATTGACATTGTGTGGTCAGTCTGCTCTTCCCTGGGGGTGTTACATTGACAGAGTGGGGTCAGTCAGCTCTTCCCTGGGGGTGTTACATTGACAGAGTGGGGTCAGTCTGCTCTTCCCTGGGTGTGTTACATTCACAGAGTGGGGTCGGTCTGCCCTTCCCTGTGTGTGTTACATTCACAGAGTGAGGTCAGTCTGCTCTTCCCTGGGTGTGTTACATTGGCAGAGTGGGGTCAGTCTGCTCTTCCCTTTGTGAGTTACATTGAAAGAGTGGGGTCAGTCTACTCATCCCTGGGTGTTTTACATTGACAGAGTGGGGTCAGTCTGCACTTCCCTGGGTGTGTTACATTGACAGAGTGTGGTCAGTCTGCTGTTCCCTGGGTGTGTTACATTGACAGAGTGGGGTCAGTGTGCTCTTCCCTGGGTGTGTTACATTGACAGAGTGGGGTCAATCTGATCTCGCCTGGGTGTGTTACATTGACAGTGTGGGGTCAGTCTGCACTTCCCTGGGTGTGTTACATTGACAGAGTGGGGTCAATCTGATCTCGCCTGGGTGTGTTACATTGACAGTGTGGGGACAGTCTGCACTTCCCCGGATGTGTTACATTGACAGAGTGGGGTCAATCTGATCTTCCCTGGGTGTGTTACATTGACAGAGTTGTGTCAGTCTGCTGTTCCCTGTGTGTGTTACATTTACAAAGTGTGGTCAGTCTGCTCTTCCCTGGGGGTGTTACATTGACAGAGTGGGGTCAGTCTGCTCTTTCTTGGGTGGGTTACATTGACTGGGTGGGGTCAGTCGGATCTTCCCTGAGAGTGTGACATTGACAGAGTGAGGTCAATCTGCTCTTTCCTAGGTGTGTTTCATTGACAGAGTGGGGTCAGTCTGCTCTTCCCTGGGTGTGTTACATTGACAGAGTGGGGTTAGTCGGATCTTCCCTGGGTGAGTTACATTGACAGAGTTGGGTCAGTCTGCACTTCCCTGGGTGTCTTACATTGACAGAGAAGGGTCAGTCTGCTCTACCCTGGGGGTGTTACATTGACAGAGTGGGGTCAGTCTGCTCTTCCCTGGGTGGGTTACATTGAGAGAGTGGGGTGAGTCTGCTCTTCCCAGGGTGTGTTACATCGACAGAGTGGAAACAGTTTGCTCTTCCCTGGGTGGGTTACATTAACAGTGGGGTCAGTCTGCTCTACCCTGGGTGGGTTACATTGACAAAGTGGGGTGAGTCTGCTCTTCGCTGGGTGCGTTACATTGACAGAGTGGGGTCAGTCTTGTCTGCCCTGGGTGTGTTACATTGACAGAGTGAGGTCAGTCTGCTCTTCCCTGGGTGTGTTACATTGACAGAGTGGGGGCAGTCTGCTCTTCCCTTTGTGAGTTACATTGAAAGAATGAGGTCAGTCTGCTCTTCCCTGGGGGTGTTACATTGACAGAGTGAGGTCAGTGTGCTCTTCCCTGGGTGTGTTACATTGACAGAGTGGGGTCGGTCTGCCCTTCCCTGTGTGTGTTATATTAACAGAGTGAGGTCAGTCTGCTCTTCCCTGTGTGTTACATTGACTGAGTGGGGTCAGTCAGGTCTTCCCTGTGTGTGTTACATTGACAGAGTGGGATCAGTCTGCTCTTCCCTGGGTGTGTTACATTGACGCAGTGGGGTCGGTCTGCTCTTCCCTGGGTGGGTTACATTGACAGAGTGGGGTCAGTCTGCTCTTCCCTTTGTGAGTTACATTGACAGACTGGGGTCAGTCTGCTCTTCCCTGGGTGTGTTACATTGACAGAGTGGAGTCAGTCTGCTCTTCCCTGGGTGTGTTACATTGACAGAGTGGGGTCTGTCTGCTCTTCCCTTTTTGAGTTACATTGACAGACTAGGGTCAGTCTGCTCTTCCCTGGGTGTGTTAGATTGACAGAGTGGTGTCAGTCTGCACTTCCCTGCGTGTGTTACATTGACAGAGTGTGGTCAGTCTGCTCTTCCCTGGGTGTGTTACATTGACAGAGTGGAGTCAGTCTGCTCTTCCCTGGGTGGGTTACATTGACAGAGTGGGGTCAGTCTGCTCTTCACTTTGTGAGTTACATTGACAGACTGTGGTCAGTCTGCTCTGCCCTGGGTGTGTTTCATTGACAGAGTGGTGTCAGTCTGCTCTTCCCTGGGTGTGTTACATTGACAGAGTGGGGTCAGTCGGCTATGCCCTGGTGGTGTTACTTTGACAGAGTGTGGTCAGTCTGCACTTCCCTGCGTGCGTTACATTGACAGACTGTGGTCAGTCTGCTCTTCCCTGGGTGTGTTACATTGACAGATTGGAGTCAGTCTGCTCTTCCCTTTGTGAGATACATTGACAGAGTGGGGTCAGTCTGCTCTTCCCTGAGTGAGTTACATTGACAGAATGGGGTCAGTCAGCTCTTCCCAGGGGGTGTTACATTGACAGAGTGGGGTCAGTCGTATCTTCCCTTGGTGAGTTACATTGACAGAGTTGGGTCAGTCTGCACTTCCCTGGGTGTCTTACATTGACAGTGAAGGGTCAGTCTGCTCTTACCTGGATGTGTTATATTGACAGAGTGGGGTGAGTCTGCTCTTCCCAGGGTGTGTTACACAGACAGAGTGGAAACAGTTTGCTCTTCCCTGGGTGGGTTACATTAACAGAGTGTGGTCAGTCTGCTCTAACCTGACTGGGTTACATTGACAGAGTGGGGTCAGTCTGCTCTTCGCTGGGTGCGTTACATTGACAGAGTGGGGTCAGTCTGTTCTTCCCCGGGTGTGTTACATTGAGAGAGTGGGGTCAGTCTGCTTTTCCCTGGATGTGTTACATTGACAGAGTGGGGTCAGTCTGCTCTTCCCTGGGTGTGTTACATTGACAGAGTGGGGTCAGTCTGCTCTTCCCTGGGTGTGTTACATTGACAGAGTGGGGTCAGTCTGCTCTTCCCTGGGGGTGTTACATTGACAGAGTGGGGTCAGTCTGCTCTTCCCTGGGTGGGTTACATTGAGAGAGTGGGGTGAGTCTGCTCTTCCCAGGGTGTGTTTCATCGACAGAGTGGAAACAGTTTGCTCTTCCCTGGGTGGGTTACATTAACAGAGTGGTGTCAGTCTGCTCTACCCTGAGTGGGTTACATTGACAGAGTGGGGTCAGTCTGCTCTTCGCTGGGTGCGTTACATTGACAGAGTGGGGTCAGTCTTGTCTGCCCTGGGTGTGTTACATTGACACAGAGGGGTCAGTCTGCTCTTTCCTGGATGTGTTACATTGACAGAGTGGGGGCAGTCTGCTCTTCCCTTTGTGAGTTACATTGACAGACTGGGGTCAGTCTGCTCTTCCCTGGGTGTGTTAGATTGACAGAGTGGGGTCAGTCTGCACTTCCCTGGGTGTGTTACTTTGACAGAGTGGAGTCAGTCTGCTCTTCCCTGGGTGGGTTACATTGACAGAGTGGGGTCAGTCTGCTCTTCCCTTTGTGAGTTACATTGACAGCCTGGGGTCAGTCTGCTCTGCCCTGAGTGTGTTACATTGACAGAGTGGGGTCAGTCTGCTATTCCCTGGGTGTGTTACATTGACAGAGTGGGGTCAGTCGGCTATGCCCTGGTGGTGTTACTTTGACAGAGTGTGGTCAGCCTGCTCTTCCCTGGCTGTGTTACATTGACAGAGTGGAGTCAGTCTGCACTTCCCTGGGTGTGTTACATTGACAGAGTGGGGTCAGTCTGCTCTTCCCTGGATATGTTACATTGACAGGGTGGGGTCAGTCTGCTCTTCCCTTTGTGAGATACATTGACAGAGTGGGGTCAGTCTGCTCTTCCCTGAGTGAGTTACATTGACAGAATGGGGTCAGTCTGCTCTTCCCAGGGGGTGTTACATTGACAGAGTGGGGTCAGTCGTATCTTCCCTGGGTGAGTTACATTGACAGAGTTGGGTCAGTCTGCACTTCCCTGGGTGTCTTACATTGACAGAGTGTGGTCAGCCTGCTCTTACCTGGATGTGTTACATTGACAGAGTGGGGTGAGTCTGCTCTTCCCAGGGTGTGTTACACAGACAGAGTGGAAACAGTTTGCTCTTCCCTGGGTGGGTTACATTAACAGAGTGGGGTCAGTCTGCTCTACCCTGACTGGGTTAAATTGACAGAGTGGGGTCAGTCTGCTCTTCGCTTGGTGCGTTACATTGACAGAGTGGGGTCAGTCTTGTCTTCCCTGGGTGTGTTACATTGACACAGAGGGGTCAGTCTGCACTTTCCTGGGAGTGTTACATTGACACAGTGGGATCAGTCTGTTCTTCACTGTGTGTGTTACATTGACAGAGTGGGGTCAGTCTGCTCTTCCCCGGGTGTGTTACATTGAGAGAGTGGGGTCAGTGTGCTCTTCCCTGGGTGTGTTACATTGACAGAGTGGGGTCAGTCTGCTCTTCCCTGGGTGTGTTACACAGACAGAGTGGAAACAGTTTGCTCTTCCCTGGGTGGGTTACATTAACAGAGTGTGGTCAATCTGCTCTAACCTGACTGGGTTACATTGACAGAGTGGGGTCAGTCTGTTCTTCCCCGGGTGTGTTACATTGAGAGAGTGGGGTCAGTCTGCTTTTCCCTGGATGTGTTACATTGACGCAGTGGGGTAGGTCTGCTCTTCCCTGGGTGGGTTACATTGACAGAGTGGGGTCAGTCTGCTCTTCCCTTTGTGAGTTACATTGACAGACTGTGGTCAGTCTGCTCTTCCCTGGGTGTGTTACATTGACAGAGTGCGGTCAGTCTGCTCTTCCCTGGGTGCGTGACATTGACAGAGTGGGGTCAGTCTCTTCTTCCCTGGGTGTGTTACATTGACAGAATGGGGTCCGTCTGCTCTTCCCTGGGTGTGTTACATTGACAGAGTGGGGTCAGTCTGCTCTTCCCTGGGGGTGTTACATTGACAGAGTGGGGTCAGTCTGCTCTTCCCTGGGTGGGTTACATTGAGAGCGTGGGGTGAGTCTGCTCTTCCCAGGGTGTGATACATCGACAGAGTGGAAACAGTTTGCTCTTCCCTGGGTGGGTTACATTAACAGAGTGGGGTCAGTCTGCTCTACCCTGGGTGGGTTACATTGACAGAGTGGGGTCAGTCTGCTCTTCGCTGGGTGCGTTACATTGTCAGAGTGGGGTCAGTCTTGTCTGCCCTGGGTGTGTTACATTGACACAGAGGGGTCAGTCTGCTCTTTCCTGGGTGTGTTACATTGACAGAGTGGGGGCAGTCTGCTCTTCCCTTTGTGAGTGACATTGAAAGAATGAGGTCAGTCTGCTCTTCCCTGGGGGTGTTACATTGACAGAGTGAGGTCAGTCTGCTCTTCCCTGGGGGTGTTACATTAACAGAGTGGGGTCAGTCTGCTCTTCCCTGTGTGTGTTACATTGACAGAGTGGGGTCAGTCTGCTCTTTCCTGGGTGGGTTACATTGACAGAGTGGGGTCAGTGTGCTCAAACCTGGGTGTGTTACATTGACAGAGTGGGGTCAGTCTGTTCTTTGCAGGGTGTGTTACATTGACAGAGTTAGGTTGGTCTGCCCTTCCCTTTGTGTGTTACGTTGACAGAGTGGGGTCAGTGTGCTCAAACCTGGGTGCGTTAAATTGACAGAGTGGGGTCAGTCAGCTCTTCCCTGTGTGTGTTACATTGACAGAGTGGGGTCAGTCTGCTCTTTACAGGGTGTGTTACATTGACATAGTGGGGTCAGTCTGTTCTTCCATGGGTGTGTTACATTGACAGAGTTGTGTCAGTCTGCTCTTCCCTGGGTGAGTTACATTAACAGAGTGGGGTCAGTCTGCACTTCCCTGTGTGTGTTACATTGAAAGAGTGGGGTCAGTCTGCTCTTCCCTGTGGGTGTTAAATTAACAGAATGGGGTCAGTCTGCCCTTCCCTGGATGTGTTGCATTTACAGAGAAGGGTCAGTCTGCTCTTCCCTGGGTGTGTTACATTGTCAGAGTAGGGTCGGTCTGCCCTTCCCTGTGTGTTTTACATTGACAGAGTGGGGTCAGTCTGCTCTTTACAGAGTGTGTTACATTGACAGAGTGGGGTCAGTCTGTTCTTCCATGTGTGTGTTACATTGACAGAGTTGGGTCAGTCTGCTCTTCCCTGGGTGTGTTACATTGACAGAGTGGGGTCAGTCTGCTCTTCCCTGTGTGTTACATTGACAGAGTGGGGTCAGTCTGCTCTGCCCTGGGGGTGTTACATTGACAGAGTGGGGTCAGTCAGCTCTTCCCTGGGGGTGTTACATTGACAGAGTGGGGTCAGTCTGCTCTTCCCTGGGTGTGTTACATTCACAGAGTGGGGTCGGTCTGCCCTTCCCTGTGTGTGTTACATTCACAGAGTGAGGTCAGTCTGCTCTTCCCTGGGTGTGTTACATTGGCAGAGTGGGGTCAGTCTGCTCTTCCCTTTGTGAGTTACATTGAAAGAGTGGGGTCAGTCTACTCATCCCTGGGTGTTTTACATTGACAGAGTGGGGTCAGTCTGCACTTCCCTGGGTGTGTTACATTGACAGAGTGTGGTCAGTCTGCTGTTCCCTGGGTGTGTTACATTGACAGAGTGGGGTCAGTGTGCTCTTCCCTGGGTGTGTTACATTGACAGAGTGGGGTCAATCTGATCTCGCCTGGGTGTGTTACATTGACAGTGTGGGGTCAGTCTGCACTTCCCTGGGTGTGTTACATTGACAGAGTGGGGTCAATCTGATCTCGCCTGGGTGTGTTACATTGACAGTGTGGGGACAGTCTGCACTTCCCCGGATGTGTTACATTGACAGAGTGGGGTCAATCTGATCTTCCGTGGGTGTGTTACATTGACAGAGTTGTGTCAGTCTGCTGTTCCCTGTGTGTGTTACATTTACAAAGTGTGGTCAGTCTGCTCTTCCCTGGGGGTGTTACATTGACAGAGTGGGGTCAGTCTGCTCTTTCTTGGGTGGGTTACATTGACTGGGTGGGGTCAGTCGGATCTTCCCTGAGAGTGTGACATTGACAGAGTGAGGTCAATCTGCTCTTTCCTAGGTGTGTTTCATTGACAGAGTGGGGTCAGTCTGCTCTTCCCTGGGTGTGTTACATTGACAGAGTGGGGTTAGTCGGATCTTCCCTGGGTGAGTTACATTTACAGAGTTGGGTCAGTCTGCACTTCCCTGGGTGTCTTACATTGACAGAGAAGGGTCAGTCTGCTCTACCCTGGGGGTGTTACATTGACAGAGTGGGGTCAGTCTGCTCTTCCCTGGGTGGGTTACATTGAGAGAGTGGGGTGAGTCTGCTCTTCCCAGGGTGTGTTACATCGACAGAGTGGAAACAGTTTGCTCTTCCCTGGGTGGGTTACATTAACAGTGGGGTCAGTCTGCTCTACCCTGGGTGGGTTACATTGACAAAGTGGGGTGAGTCTGCTCTTCGCTGGGTGCGTTACATTGACAGAGTGGGGTCAGTCTTGTCTGCCCTGGGTGTGTTACATTGACAGAGTGAGGTCAGTCTGCTCTTCCCTGGGTGTGTTACATTGACAGAGTGGGGGCAGTCTGCTCTTCCCTTTGTGAGTTACATTGAAAGAATGAGGTCAGTCTGCTCTTCCCTGGGGGTGTTACATTGACAGAGTGAGGTCAGTGTGCTCTTCCCTGGGTGTGTTACATTGACAGAGTGGGGTCGGTCTGCCCTTCCCTGTGTGTGTTATATTAACAGAGTGAGGTCAGTCTGCTCTTCCCTGTGTGTTACATTGACTGAGTGGGGTCAGTCAGGTCTTCCCTGTGTGTGTTACATTGACAGAGTGGGATCAGTCTGCTCTTCCCTGGGTGTGTTACATTGACGCAGTGGGGTCGGTCTGCTCTTCCCTGGGTGGGTTACATTGACAGAGTGGGGTCAGTCTGCTCTTCCCTTTGTGAGTTACATTGACAGACTGGGGTCAGTCTGCTCTTCCCTGGGTGTGTTACATTGACAGAGTGGAGTCAGTCTGCTCTTCCCTGGGTGTGTTACATTGACAGAGTGGGGTCTGTCTGCTCTTCCCTTTTTGAGTTACATTGACAGACTAGGGTCAGTCTGCTCTTCCCTGGGTGTGTTAGATTGACAGAGTGGTGTCAGTCTGCACTTCCCTGCGTGTGTTACATTGACAGAGTGTGGTCAGTCTGCTCTTCCCTGGGTGTGTTACATTGACAGAGTGGAGTCAGTCTGCTCTTCCCTGGGTGGGTTACATTGACAGAGTGGGGTCAGTCTGCTCTTCACTTTGTGAGTTACATTGACAGACTGTGGTCAGTCTGCTCTGCCCTGGGTGTGTTTCATTGACAGAGTGGTGTCAGTCTGCTCTTCCCTGGGTGTGTTACATTGACAGAGTGGGGTCAGTCGGCTATGCCCTGGTGGTGTTACTTTGACAGAGTGTGGTCAGTCTGCACTTCCCTGCGTGCGTTACATTGACAGACTGTGGTCAGTCTGCTCTTCCCTGGGTGTGTTACATTGACAGATTGGAGTCAGTCTGCTCTTCCCTTTGTGAGATACATTGACAGAGTGGGGTCAGTCTGCTCTTCCCTGAGTGAGTTACATTGACAGAATGGGGTCAGTCAGCTCTTCCCAGGGGGTGTTACATTGACAGAGTGGGGTCAGTCGTATCTTCCCTTGGTGAGTTACATTGACAGAGTTGGGTCAGTCTGCACTTCCCTGGGTGTCTTACATTGACAGTGAAGGGTCAGTCTGCTCTTACCTGGATGTGTTATATTGACAGAGTGGGGTGAGTCTGCTCTTCCCAGGGTGTGTTACACAGACAGAGTGGAAACAGTTTGCTCTTCCCTGGGTGGGTTACATTAACAGAGTGTGGTCAGTCTGCTCTAACCTGACTGGGTTACATTGACAGAGTGGGGTCAGTCTGCTCTTCGCTGGGTGCGTTACATTGACAGAGTGGGGTCAGTCTGTTCTTCCCCGGGTGTGTTACATTGAGAGAGTGGGGTCAGTCTGCTTTTCCCTGGATGTGTTACATTGACAGAGTGGGGTCAGTCTGCTCTTCCCTGGGTGTGTTACATTGACAGAGTGGGGTCAGTCTGCTCTTCCCTGGGTGTGTTACATTGACAGAGTGGGGTCAGTCTGCTCTTCCCTGGGGGTGTTACATTGACAGAGTGGGGTCAGTCTGCTCTTCCCTGGGTGGGTTACATTGAGAGAGTGGGGTGAGTCTGCTCTTCCCAGGGTGTGTTTCATCGACAGAGTGGAAACAGTTTGCTCTTCCCTGGGTGGGTTACATTAACAGAGTGGTGTCAGTCTGCTCTACCCTGAGTGGGTTACATTGACAGAGTGTGGTCAATCTGCTCTAACCTGACTGGGTTACATTGACAGAGTGGGGTCAGTCTGCTCTTCGCTGGGTGCGTTACATTGACAGAGTGGGGTCAGTCTTGTCTGCCCTGGGTGTGTTACATTGACACAGAGGGGTCAGTCTGCTCTTTCCTGGATGTGTTACATTGACAGAGTGGGGGCAGTCTGCTCTTCCCTTTGTGAGTTACATTGACAGACTGGGGTCAGTCTGCTCTTCCCTGGGTGTGTTAGATTGACAGAGTGGGGTCAGTCTGCACTTCCCTGGGTGTGTTACTTTGACAGAGTGGAGTCAGTCTGCTCTTCCCTGGGTGGGTTACATTGACAGAGTGGGGTCAGTCTGCTCTTCCCTTTGTGAGTTACATTGACAGCCTGGGGTCAGTCTGCTCTGCCCTGAGTGTGTTACATTGACAGAGTGGGGTCAGTCTGCTATTCCCTGGGTGTGTTACATTGACAGAGTGGGGTCAGTCGGCTATGCCCTGGTGGTGTTACTTTGACAGAGTGTGGTCAGCCTGCTCTTCCCTGGCTGTGTTACATTGACAGAGTGGAGTCAGTCTGCACTTCCCTGGGTGTGTTACATTGACAGAGTGGGGTCAGTCTGCTCTTCCCTGGATATGTTACATTGACAGGGTGGGGTCAGTCTGCTCTTCCCTTTGTGAGATACATTGACAGAGTGGGGTCAGTCTGCTCTTCCCTGAGTGAGTTACATTGACAGAATGGGGTCAGTCTGCTCTTCCCAGGGGGTGTTACATTGACAGAGTGGGGTCAGTCGTATCTTCCCTGGGTGAGTTACATTGACAGAGTTGGGTCAGTCTGCACTTCCCTGGGTGTCTTACATTGACAGAGTGTGGTCAGCCTGCTCTTACCTGGATGTGTTACATTGACAGAGTGGGGTGAGTCTGCTCTTCCCAGGGTGTGTTACACAGACAGAGTGGAAACAGTTTGCTCTTCCCTGGGTGGGTTACATTAACAGAGTGGGGTCAGTCTGCTCTACCCTGACTGGGTTAAATTGACAGAGTGGGGTCAGTCTGCTCTTCGCTTGGTGCGTTACATTGACAGAGTGGGGTCAGTCTTGTCTTCCCTGGGTGTGTTACATTGACACAGAGGGGTCAGTCTGCACTTTCCTGGGAGTGTTACATTGACACAGTGGGATCAGTCTGTTCTTCACTGTGTGTGTTACATTGACAGAGTGGGGTCAGTCTGCTCTTCCCCGGGTGTGTTACATTGAGAGAGTGGGGTCAGTGTGCTCTTCCCTGGGTGTGTTACATTGACAGAGTGGGGTCAGTCTGCTCTTCCCTGGGTGTGTTACACAGACAGAGTGGAAACAGTTTGCTCTTCCCTGGGTGGGTTACATTAACAGAGTGTGGTCAATCTGCTCTAACCTGACTGGGTTACATTGACAGAGTGGGGTCAGTCTGTTCTTCCCCGGGTGTGTTACATTGAGAGAGTGGGGTCAGTCTGCTTTTCCCTGGATGTGTTACATTGACGCAGTGGGGTAGGTCTGCTCTTCCCTGGGTGGGTTACATTGACAGAGTGGGGTCAGTCTGCTCTTCCCTTTGTGAGTTACATTGACAGACTGTGGTCAGTCTGCTCTTCCCTGGGTGTGTTACATTGACAGAGTGCGGTCAGTCTGCTCTTCCCTGGGTGCGTGACATTGACAGAGTGGGGTCAGTCTCTTCTTCCCTGGGTGTGTTACATTGACAGAATGGGGTCCGTCTGCTCTTCCCTGGGTGTGTTACATTGACAGAGTGGGGTCAGTCTGCTCTTCCCTGGGGGTGTTACATTGACAGAGTGGGGTCAGTCTGCTCTTCCCTGGGTGGGTTACATTGAGAGCGTGGGGTGAGTCTGCTCTTCCCAGGGTGTGATACATCGACAGAGTGGAAACAGTTTGCTCTTCCCTGGGTGGGTTACATTAACAGAGTGGGGTCAGTCTGCTCTACCCTGGGTGGGTTACATTGACAGAGTGGGGTCAGTCTGCTCTTCGCTGGGTGCGTTACATTGTCAGAGTGGGGTCAGTCTTGTCTGCCCTGGGTGTGTTACATTGACACAGAGGGGTCAGTCTGCTCTTTCCTGGGTGTGTTACATTGACAGAGTGGGGGCAGTCTGCTCTTCCCTTTGTGAGTGACATTGAAAGAATGAGGTCAGTCTGCTCTTCCCTGGGGGTGTTACATTGACAGAGTGAGGTCAGTCTGCTCTTCCCTGGGGGTGTTACATTAACAGAGTGGGGTCAGTCTGCTCTTCCCTGTGTGTGTTACATTGACAGAGTGGGGTCAGTCTGCTCTTTCCTGGGTGGGTTACATTGACAGAGTGGGGTCAGTGTGCTCAAACCTGGGTGTGTTACATTGACAGAGTGGGGTCAGTCTGTTCTTTGCAGGGTGTGTTACATTGACAGAGTTAGGTTGGTCTGCCCTTCCCTTTGTGTGTTACGTTGACAGAGTGGGGTCAGTGTGCTCAAACCTGGGTGCGTTAAATTGACAGAGTGGGGTCAGTCAGCTCTTCCCTGTGTGTGTTACATTGACAGAGTGGGGTCAGTCTGCTCTTTACAGGGTGTGTTACATTGACATAGTGGGGTCAGTCTGTTCTTCCATGGGTGTGTTACATTGACAGAGTTGTGTCAGTCTGCTCTTCCCTGGGTGAGTTACATTAACAGAGTGGGGTCAGTCTGCACTTCCCTGTGTGTGTTACATTGAAAGAGTGGGGTCAGTCTGCTCTTCCCTGGGGGTGTTAAATTAACAGAATGGGGTCAGTCTGCCCTTCCCTGGATGTGTTGCATTTACAGAGAAGGGTCAGTCTGCTCTTCCCTGGGTGTGTTACATTGTCAGAGTAGGGTCGGTCTGCCCTTCCCTGTGTGTTTTACATTGACAGAGTGGGGTCAGTCTGCTCTTTACAGAGTGTGTTACATTGACAGAGTGGGGTCAGTCTGTTCTTCCATGTGTGTGTTACATTGACAGAGTTGGGTCAGTCTGCTCTTCCCTGGGTGTGTTACATTGACAGAGTGGGGTCAGTCTGCTCTTCCCTGTGTGTTACATTGACAGAGTGGGGTCAGTCTGCTCTGCCCTGGGGGTGTTACATTGACAGAGTGGGGTCAGTCAGCTCTTCCCTGGGGGTGTTACATTGACAGAGTGGGGTCAGTCTGCTCTTCCCTGGGTGTGTTACATTCACAGAGTGGGGTCGGTCTGCCCTTCCCTGTGTGTGTTACATTCACAGAGTGAGGTCAGTCTGCTCTTCCCTGGGTGTGTTACATTGGCAGAGTGGGGTCAGTCTGCTCTTCCCTTTGTGAGTTACATTGAAAGAGTGGGGTCAGTCTACTCATCCCTGGGTGTTTTACATTGACAGAGTGGGGTCAGTCTGCACTTCCCTGGGTGTGTTACATTGACAGAGTGTGGTCAGTCTGCTGTTCCCTGGGTGTGTTACATTGACAGAGTGGGGTCAGTGTGCTCTTCCCAGGGTGTGTTACATTGACAGAGTGGGGTCAATCTGATCTCGCCTGGGTGTGTTACATTGACAGTGTGGGGTCAGTCTGCACTTCCCTGGGTGTGTTACATTGACAGAGTGGGGTCAATCTGATCTCGCCTGGGTGTGTTACATTGACAGTGTGGGGACAGTCTGCACTTCCCCGGATGTGTTACATTGACAGAGTGGGGTCAATCTGATCTTCCCTGGGTGTGTTACATTGACAGAGTTGTGTCAGTCTGCTGTTCCCTGTGTGTGTTACATTTACAAAGTGTGGTCAGTCTGCTCTTCCCTGGGGGTGTTACATTGACAGAGTGTGGTCAGTCTGCTCTTTCTTGGGTGGGTTACATTGACTGGGTGGGGTCAGTCGGATCTTCCCTGAGAGTGTGACATTGACAGAGTGAGGTCAATCTGCTCTTTCCTAGGTGTGTTTCATTGACAGAGTGGGGTCAGTCTGCTCTTCCCTGGGTGTGTTACATTGACAGAGTGGGGTTAGTCGGATCTTCCCTGGGTGAGTTACATTGACAGAGTTGGGTCAGTCTGCACTTCCCTGGGTGTCTTACATTGACAGAGAAGGGTCAGTCTGCTCTACCCTGGGGGTGTTACATTGACAGAGTGGGGTCAGTCTGCTCTTCCCTGGGTGGGTTACATTGAGAGAGTGGGGTGAGTCTGCTCTTCCCAGGGTGTGTTACATCGACAGAGTGGAAACAGTTTGCTCTTCCCTGGGTGGGTTACATTAACAGTGGGGTCAGTCTGCTCTACCCTGGGTGGGTTACATTGACAAAGTGGGGTGAGTCTGCTCTTCGCTGGGTGCGTTACATTGACAGAGTGGGGTCAGTCTTGTCTGCCCTGGGTGTGTTACATTGACAGAGTGAGGTCAGTCTGCTCTTCCCTGGGTGTGTTACATTGACAGAGTGGGGGCAGTCTGCTCTTCCCTTTGTGAGTTACATTGAAAGAATGAGGTCAGTCTGCTCTTCCCTGGGGGTGTTACATTGACAGAGTGAGGTCAGTGTGCTCTTCCCTGGGTGTGTTACATTGACAGAGTGGGGTCGGTCTGCCCTTCCCTGTGTGTGTTATATTAACAGAGTGAGGTCAGTCTGCTCTTCCCTGTGTGTTACATTGACTGAGTGGGGTCAGTCAGGTCTTCCCTGTGTGTGTTACATTGACAGAGTGGGATCAGTCTGCTCTTCCCTGGGTGTGTTACATTGACGCAGTGGGGTCGGTCTGCTCTTCCCTGGGTGGGTTACATTGACAGAGTGGGGTCAGTCTGCTCTTCCCTTTGTGAGTTACATTGACAGACTGGGGTCAGTCTGCTCTTCCCTGGGTGTGTTACATTGACAGAGTGGAGTCAGTCTGCTCTTCCCTGGGTGTGTTACATTGACAGAGTGGGGTCTGTCTGCTCTTCCCTTTTTGAGTTACATTGACAGACTAGGGTCAGTCTGCTCTTCCCTGGGTGTGTTAGATTGACAGAGTGGTGTCAGTCTGCACTTCCCTGCGTGTGTTACATTGACAGAGTGTGGTCAGTCTGCTCTTCCCTGGGTGTGTTACATTGACAGAGTGGAGTCAGTCTGCTCTTCCCTGGGTGGGTTACATTGACAGAGTGGGGTCAGTCTGCTCTTCACTTTGTGAGTTACATTGACAGACTGTGGTCAGTCTGCTCTGCCCTGGGTGTGTTTCATTGACAGAGTGGTGTCAGTCTGCTCTTCCCTGGGTGTGTTACATTGACAGAGTGGGGTCAGTCGGCTATGCCCTGGTGGTGTTACTTTGACAGAGTGTGGTCAGTCTGCACTTCCCTGCGTGCGTTACATTGACAGACTGTGGTCAGTCTGCTCTTCCCTGGGTGTGTTACATTGACAGATTGGAGTCAGTCTGCTCTTCCCTTTGTGAGATACATTGACAGAGTGGGGTCAGTCTGCTCTTCCCTGAGTGAGTTACATTGACAGAATGGGGTCAGTCAGCTCTTCCCAGGGGGTGTTACATTGACAGAGTGGGGTCAGTCGTATCTTCCCTTGGTGAGTTACATTGACAGAGTTGGGTCAGTCTGCACTTCCCTGGGTGTCTTACATTGACAGTGAAGGGTCAGTCTGCTCTTACCTGGATGTGTTATATTGACAGAGTGGGGTGAGTCTGCTCTTCCCAGGGTGTGTTACACAGACAGAGTGGAAACAGTTTGCTCTTCCCTGGGTGGGTTACATTAACAGAGTGTGGTCAGTCTGCTCTAACCTGACTGGGTTACATTGACAGAGTGGGGTCAGTCTGCTCTTCGCTGGGTGCGTTACATTGACAGAGTGGGGTCAGTCTGTTCTTCCCCGGGTGTGTTACATTGAGAGAGTGGGGTCAGTCTGCTTTTCCCTGGATGTGTTACATTGACAGAGTGGGGTCAGTCTGCTCTTCCCTGGGTGTGTTACATTGACAGAGTGGGGTCAGTCTGCTCTTCCCTGGGTGTGTTACATTGACAGAGTGGGGTCAGTCTGCTCTTCCCTGGGGGTGTTACATTGACAGAGTGGGGTCAGTCTGCTATTCCCTGGGTGGGTTACATTGAGAGAGTGGGGTGAGTCTGCTCTTCCCAGGGTGTGTTTCATCGACAGAGTGGAAACAGTTTGCTCTTCCCTGGGTGGGTTACATTAACAGAGTGGTGTCAGTCTGCTCTACCCTGAGTGGGTTACATTGACAAAGTGGGGTGAGTCTGCTCTTCGCTGGGTGCGTTACATTGACAGAGTGGGGTCAGTCTTGTCTGCCCTGGGTGTGTTACATTGACAGAGTGAGGTCAGTCTGCTCTTCCCTGGGTGTGTTACATTGACAGAGTGGGGGCAGTCTGCTCTTCCCTTTGTGAGTTACATTGAAAGAATGAGGTCAGTCTGCTCTTCCCTGGGGGTGTTACATTGACAGAGTGAGGTCAGTGTGCTCTTCCCTGGGTGTGTTACATTGACAGAGTGGGGTCGGTCTGCCCTTCCCTGTGTGTGTTATATTAACAGAGTGAGGTCAGTCTGCTCTTCCCTGTGTGTTACATTGACAGAGTGGGGTCAGTCTGCTCTTCCCTTTGTGAGTTACATTGACAGACTGGGGTCAGTCTGCTCTTCCCTGGGTGTGTTACATTGACAGAGTGGAGTCAGTCTGCTCTTCCCTGGGTGTGTTACATTGACAGAGTGGGGTCTGTCTGCTCTTCCCTTTTTGAGTTACATTGACAGACTAGGGTCAGTCTGCTCTTCCCTGGGTGTGTTAGATTGACAGAGTGGTGTCAGTCTGCACTTCCCTGCGTGTGTTACATTGACAGAGTGTGGTCAGTCTGCTCTTCCCTGGGTGTGTTACATTGACAGAGTGGAGTCAGTCTGCTCTTCCCTGGGTGGGTTACATTGACAGAGTGGGGTCAGTCTGCTCTTCACTTTGTGAGTTACATTGACAGACTGTGGTCAGTCTGCTCTGCCCTGGGTGTGTTTCATTGACAGAGTGGTGTCAGTCTGCTCTTCCCTGGGTGTGTTACATTGACAGAGTGGGGTCAGTCGGCTATGCCCTGGTGGTGTTACTTTGACAGAGTGTGGTCAGTCTGCACTTCCCTGCGTGCGTTACATTGACAGACTGTGGTCAGTCTGCTCTTCCCTGGGTGTGTTACATTGACAGATTGGAGTCAGTCTGCTCTTCCCTTTGTGAGATACATTGACAGAGTGGGGTCAGTCTGCTCTTCCCTGAGTGAGTTACATTGACAGAATGGGGTCAGTCAGCTCTTCCCAGGGGGTGTTACATTGACAGAGTGGGGTCAGTCGTATCTTCCCTTGGTGAGTTACATTGACAGAGTTGGGTCAGTCTGCACTTCCCTGGGTGTCTTACATTGACAGTGAAGGGTCAGTCTGCTCTTACCTGGATGTGTTATATTGACAGAGTGGGGTGAGTCTGCTCTTCCCAGGGTGTGTTACACAGACAGAGTGGAAACAGTTTGCTCTTCCCTGGGTGGGTTACATTAACAGAGTGTGGTCAGTCTGCTCTAACCTGACTGGGTTACATTGACAGAGTGGGGTCAGTCTGCTCTTCGCTGGGTGCGTTACATTGACAGAGTGGGGTCAGTCTGTTCTTCCCCGGGTGTGTTACATTGAGAGAGTGGGGTCAGTCTGCTTTTCCCTGGATGTGTTACATTGACAGAGTGGGGTCAGTCTGCTCTTCCCTGGGTGTGTTACATTGACAGAGTGGGGTCAGTCTGCTCTTCCCTGGGTGTGTTACATTGACAGAGTGGGGTCAGTCTGCTCTTCCCTGGGGGTGTTACATTGACAGAGTGGGGTCAGTCTGCTCTTCCCTGGGTGGGTTACATTGAGAGAGTGGGGTGAGTCTGCTCTTCCCAGGGTGTGTTTCATCGACAGAGTGGAAACAGTTTGCTCTTCCCTGGGTGGGTTACATTAACAGAGTGGTGTCAGTCTGCTCTACCCTGAGTGGGTTACATTGACAGAGTGGGGTCAGTCTGCTCTTCGCTGGGTGCGTTACATTGACAGAGTGGGGTCAGTCTTGTCTGCCCTGGGTGTGTTACATTGACACAGAGGGGTCAGTCTGCTCTTTCCTGGATGTGTTACATTGACAGAGTCGGGGCAGTCTGCTCTTCCCTTTGTGAGTTACATTGACAGACTGGGGTCAGTCTGCTCTTCCCTGGGTGTGTTAGATTGACAGAGTGGGGTCAGTCTGCACTTCCCTGGGTGTGTTACTTTGACAGAGTGGAGTCAGTCTGCTCTTCCCTGGGTGGGTTACATTGACAGAGTGGGGTCAGTCTGCTCTTCCCTTTGTGAGTTACATTGACAGCCTGGGGTCAGTCTGCTCTGCCCTGAGTGTGTTACATTGACAGAGTGGGGTCAGTCTGCTATTCCCTGGGTGTGTTACATTGACAGAGTGGGGTCAGTCGGCTATGCCCTGGTGGTGTTACTTTGACAGAGTGTGGTCAGCCTGCTCTTCCCTGGCTGTGTTACATTGACAGAGTGGAGTCAGTCTGCACTTCCCTGGGTGTGTTACATTGACAGAGTGGGGTCAGTCTGCTCTTCCCTGGATATGTTACATTGACAGGGTGGGGTCAGTCTGCTCTTCCCTTTGTGAGATACATTGACAGAGTGGGGTCAGTCTGCTCTTCCCTGAGTGAGTTACATTGACAGAATGGGGTCAGTCTGCTCTTCCCAGGGGGTGTTACATTGACAGAGTGGGGTCAGTCGTATCTTCCCTGGGTGAGTTACATTGACAGAGTTGGGTCAGTCTGCACTTCCCTGGGTGTCTTACATTGACAGAGTGTGGTCAGCCTGCTCTTACCTGGATGTGTTACATTGACAGAGTGGGGTGAGTCTGCTCTTCCCAGGGTGTGTTACACAGACAGAGTGGAAACAGTTTGCTCTTCCCTGGGTGGGTTACATTAACAGAGTGGGGTCAGTCTGCTCTACCCTGACTGGGTTAAATTGACAGAGTGGGGTCAGTCTGCTCTTCGCTTGGTGCGTTACATTGACAGAGTGGGGTCAGTCTTGTCTTCCCTGGGTGTGTTACATTGACACAGAGGGGTCAGTCTGCACTTTCCTGGGAGTGTTACATTGACACAGTGGGATCAGTCTGTTCTTCACTGTGTGTGTTACATTGACAGAGTGGGGTCAGTCTGCTCTTCCCCGGGTGTGTTACATTGACGCAGTGGGGTAGGTCTGCTCTTCCCTGGGTGGGTTACATTGACAGAGTGGGGTCAGTCTGCTCTTCCCTTTGTGAGTTACATTGACAGACTGTGGTCAGTCTGCTCTTCCCTGGGTGTGTTACATTGACAGAGTGCGGTCAGTCTGCTCTTCCCTGGGTGCGTGACATTGACAGAGTGGGGTCAGTCTCTTCTTCCCTGGGTGTGTTACATTGACAGAATGGGGTCCGTCTGCTCTTCCCTGGGTGTGTTACATTGACAGAGTGGGGTCAGTCTGCTCTTCCCTGGGGGTGTTACATTGACAGAGTGGGGTCAGTCTGCTCTTCCCTGGGTGGGTTACATTGAGAGAGTGGGGTGAGTCTGCTCTTCCCAGGGTGTGATACATCGACAGAGTGGAAACAGTTTGCTCTTCCCTGGGTGGGTTACATTAACAGAGTGGGGTCAGTCTGCTCTACCCTGGGTGGGTTACATTGACAGAGTGGGGTCAGTCTGCTCTTCGCTGGGTGCGTTACATTGTCAGAGTGGGGTCAGTCTTGTCTGCCCTGGGTGTGTTACATTGACACAGAGGGGTCAGTCTGCTCTTTCCTGGGTGTGTTACATTGACAGAGTGGGGGCAGTCTGCTCTTCCCTTTGTGAGTGACATTGAAAGAATGAGGTCAGTCTGCTCTTCCCTGGGGGTGTTACATTGACAGAGTGAGGTCAGTCTGCTCTTCCCTGGGGGTGTTACATTAACAGAGTGGGGTCAGTCTGCTCTTCCCTGTGTGTGTTACATTGACAGAGTGGGGTCAGTCTGCTCTTTCCTGGGTGGGTTACATTGACAGAGTGGGGTCAGTGTGCTCAAACCTGGGTGTGTTACATTGACAGAGTGGGGTCAGTCTGTTCTTTGCAGGGTGTGTTACATTGACAGAGTTAGGTTGGTCTGCCCTTCCCTTTGTGTGTTACGTTGACAGAGTGGGGTCAGTGTGCTCAAACCTGGGTGCGTTAAATTGACAGAGTGGGGTCAGTCAGCTCTTCCCTGTGTGTGTTACATTGACAGAGTGGGGTCAGTCTGCTCTTTACAGGGTGTGTTACATTGACATAGTGGGGTCAGTCTGTTCTTCCATGGGTGTGTTACATTAACAGAGTTGTGTCAGTCTGCTCTTCCCTGGGTGAGTTACATTAACAGAGTGGGGTCAGTCTGCACTTCCCTGTGTGTGTTACATTGAAAGAGTGGGGTCAGTCTGCTCTTCCCTGGGGGTGTTAAATTAAACGAATGGGGTCAGTCTGCCCTTCCCTGGATGTGTTGCATTTACAGAGAAGGGTCAGTCTGCTCTTCCCTGGGTGTGTTACATTGTCAGAGTAGGGTCGGTCTGCCCTTCCCTGTGTGTTTTACATTGACAGAGTGGGGTAAGTCTGCTCTTTACAGAGTGTGTTACATTGACAGAGTGGGGTCAGTCTGTTCTTCCATGTGTGTGTTACATTGACAGAGTTGGGTCAGTCTGCTCTTCCCTGGGTGTGTTACATTGACAGAGTGGGGTCAGTCTGCTCTTCCCTGTGTGTTACATTGACAGAGTGGGGTCAGTCTGCTCTGCCCTGGGGGTGTTACTTTGATAGATTGGGGTCAGTCTGCTCTTCCCTGGGTGTGTTATATTGACAGAGTTGTGTCAGTCTGCTCTTCCCTGGGGGTGTTACATCGACAGAGTGGGGTGAGTCTGCTCTTCCCTTGGGGGTGTTTTATTGACAGAGTGGGGCCAGTCTGCTCTTCCCTGGGTGTGTTACATTGACAGAGTTCGGTCAGTCTGCTCTTCCCTGGGTGTGTTACATTGACACAGTGGGGTCAGTCTGCTCTTCCCTGGGTGTGTTACATTGACAGAGTGTGGTCAGTCTGCTCTTCCCTGGGTGTGTAAAATTGACAGAGTGGGGTCAGTCTGCTCTTCACTGGGTGTGTTACATTGACAGAGTGGGGTCAGTCTGCTCTTCCCTGGGTGTGTTACATTGACACAGTGGGGTCAGTCTGCTCTTTCCTGGTAGTGTTACATTGACAGAGAGTGGTCAGTCTGCTCTTTCCTGGGTGGGTTACATTGACAGAGAGGGGTCAGTGTGCTATTCCCTGGGTGTTTTAAGTTGACAGAGTGGGGTCAGTCTGCTCTTGCCTGGGTGTGTTACATTGACAGAGTGGGGTCAGTCTGCTCTTCCCTTTTTGAGTTACATTGACAGATTGGGGTCAGTCTGCTCTTCCCTGGGTGTGTTACATTGACAGTGTGGGGTCAGTCTGATCTTCCCTGTCGGTGTTACATTGACAGAGTGGGGTCAGTCTGCTCTTCCCTGGGTGTGTTACATTGATAGAGTGGGGTCAGTCTGCTCTTTCCTGGGTGGGTTACGTTGACAGAGTGGGGTCAGTGTGCTCTTCCCTGGGTGTGTTACATTGACAGAGTGAAGTCGGTCTGCTCTTCCCTGGGTGTGTTACATTGACAGAGGGGGGTCAGTCAGCCCTTTCCTGGGTGTGTTACATTGACAGATTGGAGTCAGTTTGCTCTTCCCGGGGTGTGCTACATTGACAGAGGGGGGTCAGTCTGCCCTTCCCTATGTGTGTTACATTGACTGAGTGGGGTCAGTCTGTTCTTCTCTGGGTGTATTACATTGACAGAGTGGGGTCAGTCTGTTCTTCCCTGGGTGTGTTACATTGATTGAGTGGGTTCAGTCTGCTCTTCCCTGGGTGTGTTACATTGACAGAGTGGGGTCAGTCTGTTCTCCCAGGGTTTGTTACATTGCAAGAGTGGGGGTCAGTCTGCTCTTCCCAGGGTGTGTGACATTGACAGAGTGAGGTCAGTCTGCTCTTCCCTGGTTGTGATACATTGACAGAGTGGGGTCAGACTGCTATTCCCTGAGTATGTTACATTGACAGAGTGGGGTGTGTCTGCTCTTCCCAGGGTGTGTTACATTGACAGGGTGGGGTCAGTCTGCTCTTCCCTGGGTGTGTTACATTGACAGAGTGGGGTCAGTCTGCACTTCCCCGAGTGTGTTACTTTGACAGAGTGGGGACAGTCTGCTGTTCCCTGGGTGTGTTACATTGATAGAGTGGGGTCAGTCTGCTCGTTCCTGGTGGGTTACGTTGACAGAGTGGGGTCAGTGTGCTCTTCCCTGGGTGTGTTACATTATCAGAGTGAAGTCGGTCTGCTCTTCCCTGGGTGTGTTACATTGACAGAGGGGGGTCAGTCAGCCCTTTCCTGGGTGTGTTACATTGACAGATTGGAGTCAGTCTGCTCTTCCCTGGGTGTGCTACATTGACAGAGGGGGGTCAGTCTGCCCTTCCCTATGTGTGTTACATTGACAGAGTGTGCTCAGTCTGCTCTTCCCTGGGGGTCTTACATTGACAGAGTGGGGTCAGTCTGCTCTTCCCTGGGGGTGTTACATTTAAAGGGTGGGTTCAGTCTGCTCGTCCCTGGGGGTGTTAAATTGACAGAGTGGGGTCAGTCTGCTCTTCCCTGGGTGTGTTACATTGAAAGAGTGGGGTCAGTCTGCTCTTCCCTGGGGGTGTTAAATTGACAGAGTGAGGTCAGTCTGCTCTTCTCTGGGTGTGTTACATTGACAGAGTGGGGTCTGTCTGCTCTTCCCTGCGTGTATTACTTTGATAGAATGGGGTCAGTCTGCTCTTCCCTGGGTGTGTTATATTCACAGAGTTGGGTCAGTCTGCTCTTCCCTGGGGGTGTTACATCGACAGAGTGGGGTCAGTCTGCTCTTCCCTGTGTGTGTTACATTGACAGAGTGGGGTCAGTCTGCTCTTTCCTGGGTGGGTTATATTGACAGTGTGGGGTCAGTGTGCTCAAACCTGGGTGGTTACATTGACAGAGTGGGGTCAGTCTGCTCTTTACAGGGTGTGTTACATTGACAGAGTTAGGTTGGTCTGCCCTTCCCTGTGTGTGTTACGTTGACAGAGTGGGGTCAGTGTGCTCAAACCTGGATGCGTTAAATTGACAGAGTGGGGTCAGTCAGCTCTTCCCTGTGTGTGTTACATTGACAGAGTGGGGTCAGTCTGCTCTTTACAGGGTGTGTTACATTGACATAGTGGGGTCAGTCTGTTCTTCCATGGGTGTGTGACATTGACAGAGTTGTGTCAGTCTGCTCTTCCCTGTGTGTGTTAGATTGACAGAGTGCGGTCAGTCTGTTCTTCCATGTGTGTGTTACATTGACAGAGTTGGGTCAGTCTGTTCTTCCATGGGTGTGTTACATTGACAGAGTTGTGTCAGTCTGCTCTTCCCTGGGTGTGTTACATTGACAGAGTGGGGTCAGTCTGCTATTCTCTGTGTGTAACATTGACAGAGTGGGGTCAGTCTGCTCTTCCCTGTGTGTGTTAGATTGACAGAATGGGGTCAGTCTGACCTTCCCTGGATGTGTTACATTGACAGAGTGGGGTCAGTTGGATCTTCCCTGAGTGCGTTACATTAACAGAGTGGGGTCAGTCTGCACTTCACTGTGGGTGTTACATTGAAAGAGTGGGGTCAGTCTGCTCTTCCCTGGGGATGTTAAATTGACAGAGTGAGGTCAGTCTGCTCTTCCCTGGGTGTGTTACATTGACAGAGTGGGGTCAGTCTGCTCTTCCCTGGGTGTGTTACATTGACAGAGTGTGCTCAGTCTGCTCTTCCCTGGGTGTGTTACATTGAAAGAGTGCGGTCAGTCTGCTCTTCCCTGGGGGTGTTAAATTGACAGAGTGAGGTCAGTCTGCTCTTCCCTGGGTGTGTTACATTGACAGAGTGGGGTCAGTCTGCTCTTCCCTGGGTGTGTTACTTTGCTAGAATGGGGTCAGTCTGCTCTTCCCTGGGTGTGTTATATTGACAGAGTTGGGTCAGTCTGCTCTTCCTTGGGGGTGTTACATCGACAGATTGGGGTGAGTCTGCTCTTCCCTGGGGGTGTTTTATTGACAGAGTGGGGCCAGTCTGCTCTTCCCTGGGTGTGTTATATTGACAGAGTGGGGTCCGTCTGTTCTTCCTTGGGTGTGTTACATTGACAGAGTGGGCTCAGTCAGCTCTTCCCTGTGTGTGTTACATTGACAGAATGGGGTCAGTCTGCTCTTTACAGGGTGTGTTACATTGACATAGTTGGGTCAGTCTGTTCTTCCATGGGTGTGTTACATTGACAGAGTTGTGTCAGTCTGCTCTTCCCTGGGTGAGTTACATTAACAGAGTGGGGTCAGTCTGCACTTCCCTGTGTGTGTTACATTGAAAGAGTGGGGTCAGTCTGCTCTTCCCTGGGGGTGTTAAATTAACAGAATGGGGTCAGTCTGCCCTTCCCTGGATGTGTTGCATTCACAGAGAAGGGTCAGTCTGCTCTTCCCTGGGTGTGTTACATTGTCAGAGTAGGGTCGGTCTGCCCTTCCCTGTGTGTTTTACATTGACAGAGTGGGGTCAGTCTGCTCTTTACAGAGTGTGTTACATTGACAGAGTGGGGTCAGTCTGTTCTTCCATGTGTGTGTTACATTGACAGAGTTGGGTCAGTCTGCTCTTCCCTGGGTGTGTTACATTGACAGATTGGGTCAGTCTGCTCTTCCCTGTGTGTTACATTGACAGAGTGGGGTCAGTCTGCTCTTCCCTGGGGGTGTTACTTTGATAGAATGGGGTCAGTCTGCTCTTCCCTGGGTGTGTTATATTGACAGAGTTGGGTCAGTCTGCTCTTCCCTGGGGGTGTTACTTCGACAGAGTGGGGTGAGTCTGCTCTTCCCTGGGGGTGTTTTATTGACAGAGTGGGGCCAGTCTGCTCTTCCCTGGGTGTGTTACATTTACAGAGTTCGGTCAGTCTGCACTTCCCTGGGTGTGTTACATTGACACAGTGGGGTCAGTCTGCACTTCCCTGGGTGTGTTACATTGACAGAATGGGGCCAGTCTGCTCTTCCCTGGGTGTGTTACATTGACAGAGTGGTGTCAGTCTGCTCTTCCCTGTATGTGTTACATTGACAGAGTGGGGTCAGTCTGCTCTTTCCTGGGTGGGTTACATTAACAGAGTTAGGTTGGTCTGCCCTTCCCTGTGTGTGTTACGTTGACAGAGTGGGGTCAGTGTGCTCAAACCTGGGTGTGTTACATTGACAGAGTGGGGTCAGTCTGCTCTTTGCAGGGTGTGTTACATTGACAGAGTTAGGTTGGTCTGCCCTTCCCTGTGTGTGTTACGTTGACAGAGTGGGGTCAGTGTGCTCAAACCTGGGTGCTTTAAATTGACAGAGTGGGGTCAGTCAGCTCTTCCCTGTGTGTGTTACATTGACAGAGTGGGGTCAGTCTGCTCTTTACAGGGTGTGTTACATTGACATAGTGGGGTCAGTCTGTTCTTCCATGGGTGTGTTACATTGACAGAGTTGTGTCAGTCTGCTCTTCCCTGGGTGAGTTACATTAACAGAGTGGGGTCAGTCTGCACTTCCCTGTGTGTGTTACATTGAAAGAGTGGGGTCAGTCTGCTCTTCCCTGGGGGTGTTAAATTAACAGAATGTGGTCAGTCTGCCCTTCCCTGGATGTGTTGCATTCAGAGAGAAGGGTCAGTCTGCTCTTCCCTGGGTGTGTTACATTGTCAGAGTAGGGTCGGTCTGCCCTTCCCTGTGTGTATTACATTGACAGAGTGGGGTCAGTCTGCTCTTTACAGAGTGTGTTACATTGACAGAGTGGGGTCAGTCTGTTCTTCCATGTGTGTGTTACATTGACAGAGTTGGGTCAGTCTGCTCTTCCCTGGGTGTGTTACATTGACAGATTGGGTCAGTCTGCTCTTCCCTGTGTGTTACATTGACAGAGTGGGGTCAGTCTGCTCTTCCCTGGGGGTGTTACTTTGATAGAATGGGGTCAGTCTGCTCTTCCCTGGGTGTGTTATATTGACAGAGTTAGGTCAGTCTGCTCTTCCCTGGGGGTGTTACATCGACAGAGTGGGTTGAGTCTGCTCTTCCCTGGGGGTGTTTTATTGACAGAGTGGGGCCAGTCTGCTCTTCCCTGGGTGTGTTACATTGACAGAGTTCGGTCAGTCTGCTCTTCCCTGGGTGTGTTACATTGACACAGTGGGGTCAGTCTGCACTTCCCTGGGTGTGTTACATTGACAGAATGGGGCCAGTCTGCTCTTCCCTGGGTGTGTTATATTGACAGAGTGGGGTCAGTCTGCTCTTCACTGGGTGTGTTACATTGACAGAGTGGGGTCAGTCTGCTCTTCCCTGGGTGTGTTACATTGACACAGTGGGGTCAGTCTGCTCTTTCCTGGTAGTGTTACATTGACAGAGTGGGGTCAGTCTGCTCTTTCCTGGGTGGGTTACATTGACAGAGAGGGGTCAGTGTGCTATTCCCTGGGTGTCTTAAATTGACAGAGTGGGGTCAGTCTGCTCTTTCCTGGGTGGGTTACGTTGACAGAGTGGGGTCAGTGTGCTCTTCCCTGGGTGTGTTACATTGACAGTGTGGGGTCAGTCTGATCTTCCCTGTCGGTGTTACATTGACAGAGTGGGGTCAGTCTGCTCTTCCCTGGGTGTGTTACATTGATAGAGTGGGGTCAGTCTGCTCTTTCCTGGGTGGGTTACGTTGACAGAGTGGGGTCAGTGTGCTCTTCCCTGGGTGTGTTACATTGACAGAGTGGGGTCGGCCTGCTCTTACCTGGGTGTGTTACATTGACAGAGGGGGGTCAGTCAGCCCTTTCCTGGGTGTGTTACATTGACAGATTGGGGTCAGTCTGCTCTTCCCTGGGTGTGCTACATTGACAGAGGGGGGTCAGTCTGCCCTTCCCTGTGTGTGTTACATTGACAGAGTGTGCTCAGTCTGCTCTTCCCTGGGGGTCTTACATTGACAGAGTGGGGTCAGTCTGCTCTTCCCTAGGGGTGTTACATTGAAAGGGTGGGGTCAGTCTGCTCTTCCCTGGGTGTGTTACATTGAAAGTGTGTGCTCAGTCTGCTCTTCCCTGGGGGTCTTACATTGACAGAGTGGGGTCAGTCTGCTCTTCCCTGGGGGTGTTACATTGAAAGGGTGAGGTCAGTCTGCTCTTTACTGGGTGTGTTACATTGACAGAGTGGAGTCAGTCTGCTCTTCCCTGTGTGTTACATTGACAGAGTGGGGTCAGTCTGCTCTTCCCTGGGGGTGTTACTTTGATAGAATGGGGTCAGTCTGCTCTTCCCTGGGTGTGATACATTGACAGAGAAGGGTCAGTCTGCTCTTCCCTGGGTGGGTTACATTGACAGAGTGGGGTGAGTCTGCTCTTCCCTGGGTGTGTTATATCGACAGAGTGGAATCAGTTTGCTCTTCCCTGGGTGTTACATTGACAGAGTGGGGTCAGTCTGCTCTTCCCTTTGTGAGTTTCATTGACAGAGTGGGGTCAGTCTGCTCTTCCCTGGGTGTGTTACATTGACAGTGTGGGGTCAGTCTGCGCTTCCCTGGGTGTGTTACATTGACAGAGTGACGTCAATCTGGTCTCGCCTGGGTCTGTTACATTGACAGTGTGGGGACAGTCTGCACTTCCCTGGGTGTGTTACATTGACAGAGTGGGGTCAATCTGATCTTCCCTGGGTGTGTTCCATTGACAGAGTTGTATCAGTCTGCTCTTCCCTGTGTGTGTTACATTTACAGAGTGTGGTCCGTCTGCTCTTCCCTGGGGGTGTTAAATTGACAGAGTCGGGTCAGTCAGAACTTCCCTGGGTGTGTTTCATTGACAGAGTGGGGTTAATCTGATCTCGCCTGGGTGTGTTACATTGACAGAGTCGGGTCAGTCTGCTCTTCCCTGTGTGTGTTACATTTACAGTTTGTGGTCAGTCTGCTCTTCCCTGGGGGTGTTACATTGACAGAGTGGGGTCAGTCTGCTCTTCCTTGGGTGGGTTACATTGACAGAGTTGGGTCAGTCTGCTCTTCCCTGGGGGTGTTACATTGACAGAGTGGGGTCAGTCTGCTCTTCCCTGTTTGTGGTTCATTGACAAAGTGGGGTCAGTCTGCTCTTCCCTGTGTGTGTTACATTGACAGAGTGGCGTCAGTCTGCTCTTCCCCGGGTGTGTTACTTTGACAGAGTGGGGTCAGTCTGCTTTTCCCTGGGTGTGTTACATTGGCAGAGTGGGGTCAGTCTGCTCTTCCCTGGGTGGGTTACATTGACAGTATGGGGTGAGTCTGCTCTTCCCAGGGTGTGTTACATAGACAGAGTGGAAAAAGTTTGCTCGTCTCTGGGTGTGTTACATTGACACAGAGGCGTCAGTCTGCACTTTCCTGGTAGTGTTACATTGACACAGTGGGATCAGTCTACTCTTCCCTGGGTGTGTTACATTTACAAAGTGTGGTCAGTCTGCTCTTCCCTGGGGGTGTTACATTGACAGAGTGGGGTCAGTCTGCTCTTTCTTGGGTGGGTTACATTGACTGGGTGGGGTCAGTCGGATCTTCCCTGAGAGTGTGACATTGACAGAGTGAGGTCAATCTGCTCTTTCCTAGGTGTGTTTCATTGACAGAGTGGGGTCAGTCTGCTCTTCCCTGGGTGTGTTACATTGACAGAGTGGGGTTAGTCGGATCTTCCCTGGGTGAGTTACATTGACAGAGTTGGGTCAGTCTGCACTTCCCTGGGTGTCTTACATTGACAGAGAAGGGTCAGTCTGCTCTACCCTGGGGGTGTTACATTGACAGAGTGGGGTCAGTCTGCTCTTCCCTGGGTGGGTTACATTGAGAGAGTGGGGTGAGTCTGCTCTTCCCAGGGTGTGTTACATCGACAGAGTGGAAACAGTTTGCTCTTCCCTGGGTGGGTTACATTAACAGTGGGGTCAGTCTGCTCTACCCTGGGTGGGTTACATTGACAAAGTGGGGTGAGTCTGCTCTTCGCTGGGTGCGTTACATTGACAGAGTGGGGTCAGTCTTGTCTGCCCTGGGTGTGTTACATTGACAGAGTGAGGTCAGTCTGCTCTTCCCTGGGTGTGTTACATTGACAGAGTGGGGGCAGTCTGCTCTTCCCTTTGTGAGTTACATTGAAAGAATGAGGTCAGTCTGCTCTTCCCTGGGGGTGTTACATTGACAGAGTGAGGTCAGTGTGCTCTTCCCTGGGTGTGTTACATTGACAGAGTGGGGTCGGTCTGCCCTTCCCTGTGTGTGTTATATTAACAGAGTGAGGTCAGTCTGCTCTTCCCTGTGTGTTACATTGACTGAGTGGGGTCAGTCAGGTCTTCCCTGTGTGTGTTACATTGACAGAGTGGGATCAGTCTGCTCTTCCCTGGGTGTGTTACATTGACGCAGTGGGGTCGGTCTGCTCTTCCCTGGGTGGGTTACATTGACAGAGTGGGGTCAGTCTGCTCTTCCCTTTGTGAGTTACATTGACAGACTGGGGTCAGTCTGCTCTTCCCTGGGTGTGTTACATTGACAGAGTGGAGTCAGTCTGCTCTTCCCTGGGTGTGTTACATTGACAGAGTGGGGTCTGTCTGCTCTTCCCTTTTTGAGTTACATTGACAGACTAGGGTCAGTCTGCTCTTCCCTGGGTGTGTTAGATTGACAGAGTGGTGTCAGTCTGCACTTCCCTGCGTGTGTTACATTGACAGAGTGTGGTCAGTCTGCTCTTCCCTGGGTGTGTTACATTGACAGAGTGGAGTCAGTCTGCTCTTCCCTGGGTGGGTTACATTGACAGAGTGGGGTCAGTCTGCTCTTCACTTTGTGAGTTACATTGACAGACTGTGGTCAGTCTGCTCTGCCCTGGGTGTGTTTCATTGACAGAGTGGTGTCAGTCTGCTCTTCCCTGGGTGTGTTACATTGACAGAGTGGGGTCAGTCGGCTATGCCCTGGTGGTGTTACTTTGACAGAGTGTGGTCAGTCTGCACTTCCCTGCGTGCGTTACATTGACAGACTGTGGTCAGTCTGCTCTTCCCTGGGTGTGTTACATTGACAGATTGGAGTCAGTCTGCTCTTCCCTTTGTGAGATACATTGACAGAGTGGGGTCAGTCTGCTCTTCCCTGAGTGAGTTACATTGACAGAATGGGGTCAGTCAGCTCTTCCCAGGGGGTGTTACATTGACAGAGTGGGGTCAGTCGTATCTTCCCTTGGTGAGTTACATTGACAGAGTTGGGTCAGTCTGCACTTCCCTGGGTGTCTTACATTGACAGTGAAGGGTCAGTCTGCTCTTACCTGGATGTGTTATATTGACAGAGTGGGGTGAGTCTGCTCTTCCCAGGGTGTGTTACACAGACAGAGTGGAAACAGTTTGCTCTTCCCTGGGTGGGTTACATTAACAGAGTGTGGTCAGTCTGCTCTAACCTGACTGGGTTACATTGACAGAGTGGGGTCAGTCTGCTCTTCGCTGGGTGCGTTACATTGACAGAGTGGGGTCAGTCTGTTCTTCCCCGGGTGTGTTACATTGAGAGAGTGGGGTCAGTCTGCTTTTCCCTGGATGTGTTACATTGACAGAGTGGGGTCAGTCTGCTCTTCCCTGGGTGTGTTACATTGACAGAGTGGGGTCAGTCTGCTCTTCCCTGGGTGTGTTACATTGACAGAGTGGGGTCAGTCTGCTCTTCCCTGGGGGTGTTACATTGACAGAGTGGGGTCAGTCTGCTCTTCCCTGGGTGGGTTACATTGAGAGAGTGGGGTGAGTCTGCTCTTCCCAGGGTGTGTTTCATCGACAGAGTGGAAACAGTTTGCTCTTCCCTGGGTGGGTTACATTAACAGAGTGGTGTCAGTCTGCTCTACCCTGAGTGGGTTACATTGACAGAGTGGGGTCAGTCTGCTCTTCGCTGGGTGCGTTACATTGACAGAGTGGGGTCAGTCTTGTCTGCCCTGGGTGTGTTACATTGACACAGAGGGGTCAGTCTGCTCTTTCCTGGATGTGTTACATTGACAGAGTGGGGGCAGTCTGCTCTTCCCTTTGTGAGTTACATTGACAGACTGGGGTCAGTCTGCTCTTCCCTGGGTGTGTTAGATTGACAGAGTGGGGTCAGTCTGCACTTCCCTGGGTGTGTTACTTTGACAGAGTGGAGTCAGTCTGCTCTTCCCTGGGTGGGTTACATTGACAGAGTGGGGTCAGTCTGCTCTTCCCTTTGTGAGTTACATTGACAGCCTGGGGTCAGTCTGCTCTGCCCTGAGTGTGTTACATTTACAGAGTGGGGTCAGTCTGCTATTCCCTGGGTGTGTTACATTGACAGAGTGGGGTCAGTCGGCTATGCCCTGGTGGTGTTACTTTGACAGAGTGTGGTCAGCCTGCTCTTCCCTGGCTGTGTTACATTGACAGAGTGGAGTCAGTCTGCACTTCCCTGGGTGTGTTACATTGACAGAGTGGGGTCAGTCTGCTCTTCCCTGGATATGTTACATTGACAGGGTGGGGTCAGTCTGCTCTTCCCTTTGTGAGATACATTGACAGAGTGGGGTCAGTCTGCTCTTCCCTGAGTGAGTTACATTGACAGAATGGGGTCAGTCTGCTCTTCCCAGGGGGTGTTACATTGACAGAGTGGGGTCAGTCGTATCTTCCCTGGGTGAGTTACATTGACAGAGTTGGGTCAGTCTGCACTTCCCTGGGTGTCTTACATTGACAGAGTGTGGTCAGCCTGCTCTTACCTGGATGTGTTACATTGACAGAGTGGGGTGAGTCTGCTCTTCCCAGGGTGTGTTACACAGACAGAGTGGAAACAGTTTGCTCTTCCCTGGGTGGGTTACATTAACAGAGTGGGGTCAGTCTGCTCTACCCTGACTGGGTTAAATTGACAGAGTGGGGTCAGTCTGCTCTTCGCTTGGTGCGTTACATTGACAGAGTGGGGTCAGTCTTGTCTTCCCTGGGTGTGTTACATTGACACAGAGGGGTCAGTCTGCACTTTCCTGGGAGTGTTACATTGACACAGTGGGATCAGTCTGTTCTTCACTGTGTGTGTTACATTGACAGAGTGGGGTCAGTCTGCTCTTCCCCGGGTGTGTTACATTGAGAGAGTGGGGTCAGTGTGCTCTTCCCTGGGTGTGTTACATTGACAGAGTGGGGTCAGTTAGCTCTTCCCTGGGTGTGTTACACAGACAGAGTGGAAACAGTTTGCTCTTCCCTGGGTGGGTTACATTAACAGAGTGTGGTCAATCTGCTCTAACCTGACTGGGTTACATTGACAGAGTGGGGTCAGTCTGTTCTTCCCCGGGTGTGTTACATTGAGAGAGTGGGGTCAGTCTGCTTTTCCCTGGATGTGTTACATTGACGCAGTGGGGTAGGTCTGCTCTTCCCTGGGTGGGTTACATTGACAGAGTGGGGTCAGTCTGCTCTTCCCTTTGTGAGTTACATTGACAGACTGTGGTCAGTCTGCTCTTCCCTGGGTGTGTTACATTGACAGAGTGCGGTCAGTCTGCTCTTCCCTGGGTGCGTGACATTGACAGAGTGGGGTCAGTCTCTTCTTCCCTGGGTGTGTTACATTGACAGAATGGGGTCAGTCTGCTCTTCCCTGGGTGTGTTACATTGACAGAGTGGGGTCAGTCTGCTCTTCCCTGGGGGTGTTACATTGACAGAGTGGGGTCAGTCTGCTCTTCCCTGGGTGGGTTACATTGAGAGAGTGGGGTGAGTCTGCTCTTCCCAGGGTGTGATACATCGACAGAGTGGAAACAGTTTGCTCTTCCCTGGGTGGGTTACATTAACAGAGTGGGGTCAGTCTGCTCTACCCTGGGTGGGTTACATTGACAGAGTGGGGTCAGTCTGCTCTTCGCTGGGTGCGTTACATTGTCAGAGTGGGGTCAGTCTTGTCTGCCCTGGGTGTGTTACATTGACACAGAGGGGTCAGTCTGCTCTTTCCTGGGTGTGTTACATTGACAGAGTGGGGGCAGTCTGCTCTTCCCTTTGTGAGTGACATTGAAAGAATGAGGTCAGTCTGCTCTTCCCTGGGGGTGTTACATTGACAGAGTGAGGTCAGTCTGCTCTTCCCTGGGGGTGTTACATTAACAGAGTGGGGTCAGTCTGCTCTTCCCTGTGTGTGTTACATTGACAGAGTGGGGTCAGTCTGCTCTTTCCTGGGTGGGTTACATTGACAGAGTGGGGTCAGTGTGCTCAAACCTGGGTGTGTTACATTGACAGAGTGGGGTCAGTCTGTTCTTTGCAGGGTGTGTTACATTGACAGAGTTAGGTTGGTCTGCCCTTCCCTTTGTGTGTTACGTTGACAGAGTGGGGTCAGTGTGCTCAAACCTGGGTGCGTTAAATTGACAGAGTGGGGTCAGTCAGCTCTTCCCTGTGTGTGTTACATTGACAGAGTGGGGTCAGTCTGCTCTTTACAGGGTGTGTTACATTGACATAGTGGGGTCAGTCTGTTCTTCCATGGGTGTGTTACATTGACAGAGTTGTGTCAGTCTGCTCTTCCCTGGGTGAGTTACATTAACAGAGTGGGGTCAGTCTGCACTTCCCTGTGTGTGTTACATTGAAAGAGTGGGGTCAGTCTGCTCTTCCCTGGGGGTGTTAAATTAACAGAATGGGGTCAGTCTGCCCTTCCCTGGATGTGTTGCATTTACAGAGAAGGGTCAGTCTGCTCTTCCCTGGGTGTGTTACATTGTCAGAGTAGGGTCGGTCTGCCCTTCCCTGTGTGTTTTACATTGACAGAGTGGGGTCAGTCTGCTCTTTACAGAGTGTGTTACATTGACAGAGTGGGGTCAGTCTGTTCTTCCATGTGTGTGTTACATTGACAGAGTTGGGTCAGTCTGCTCTTCCCTGGGTGTGTTACATTGACAGAGTGGGGTCAGTCTGCTCTTCCCTGTGTGTTACATTGACAGAGTGGGGTCAGTCTGCTCTGCCCTGGGGGTGTTACTTTGATAGATTGGGGTCAGTCTGCTCTTCCCTGGGTGTGTTATATTGACAGAGTTGTGTCAGTCTGCTCTTCCCTGGGGGTGTTACATCGACAGAGTGGGGTGAGTCTGCTCTTCCCTTGGGGGTGTTTTATTGACAGAGTGGGGCCAGTCTGCTCTTCCCTGGGTGTGTTACATTGACAGAGTTCGGTCAGTCTGCTCTTCCCTGGGTGTGTTACATTGACACAGTGGGGTCAGTCTGCTCTTCCCTGGGTGTGTTACATTGACAGAGTGTGGTCAGTCTGCTCTTCCCTGGGTGTGTAAAATTGACAGAGTGGGGTCAGTCTGCTCTTCACTGGGTGTGTTACATTGACAGAGTGGGGTCAGTCTGCTCTTCCCTGGGTGTGTTACATTGACACAGTGGGGTCAGTCTGCTCTTTCCTGGTAGTGTTACATTGACAGAGAGTGGTCAGTCTGCTCTTTCCTGGGTGGGTTACATTGACAGAGAGGGGTCAGTGTGCTATTCCCTGGGTGTTTTAAGTTGACAGAGTGGGGTCAGTCTGCTCTTGCCTGGGTGTGTTACATTGACAGAGTGGGGTCAGTCTGCTCTTCCCTATTTGAGTTACATTGACAGATTGGGGTCAGTCTGCTCTTCCCTGGGTGTGTTACATTGACAGTGTGGGGTCAGTCTGATCTTCCCTGTCGGTGTTACATTGACAGAGTGGGGTCAGTCTGCTCTTCCCTGGGTGTGTTACATTGATAGAGTGGGGTCAGTCTGCTCTTTCCTGGGTGGGTTACGTTGACAGAGTGGGGTCAGTGTGCTCTTCCCTGGGTGTGTTACATTGACAGAGTGAAGTCGGTCTGCTCTTCCCTGGGTGTGTTACATTGACAGAGGGGGGTCAGTCAGCCCTTTCCTGGGTGTGTTACATTGACAGATTGGAGTCAGTCTGCTCTTCCCTGGGTGTGCTACATTGACAGAGGGGGGTCAGTCTGCCCTTCCCTATGTGTGTTACATTGACAGAGTGTGCTCAGTCTGCTCTTCCCTGGGTGTGTTACGTTGACAGAGTGGGGTCAGTCTGCTCTTCCCTGGGTGTGTTACATTGACTGAGTGGGGTCAGTCTGTTCTTCTCTGGGTGTATTACATTGACAGAGTGGGGTCAGTCTGTTCTTCCCTGGGTGTGTTACATTGATTGAGTGGGTTCAGTCTGCTCTTCCCTGGGTGTGTTACATTGACAGAGTGGGGTCAGTCTGTTCTCCCAGGGTTTGTTACATTGCAAGAGTGGGGGTCAGTCTGCTCTTCCCAGGGTGTGTGACATTGACAGAGTGAGGTCAGTCTGCTCTTCCCTGGGTGTGATACATTGACAGAGTGGGGTCAGACTGCTATTCCCTGAGTATGTTACATTGACAGAGTGGGGTGTGTCTGCTCTTCCCAGGGTGTGTTACATTGACAGGGTGGGGTCAGTCTGCTCTTCCCTGGGTGTGTTACATTGACAGAGTGGGGTCAGTCTGCACTTGCTCGAGTGTGTTACTTTGACAGAGTGGGGACAGTCTGCTGTTCCCTGGGTGTGTTACATTGATAGAGTGGGGTCAGTCTGCTCGTTCCTGGTGGGTTACGTTGACAGAGTGGGGTCAGTGTGCTCTTCCCTGGGTGTGTTACATTGACAGAGTGAAGTCGGTCTGCTCTTCCCTGGGTGTGTTACATTGACAGAGGGGGGTCAGTCAGCCCTTTCCTGGGTGTGTTACATTGACAGATTGGAGTCAGTCTGCTCTTCCCTGGGTGTGCTACATTGACAGAGGGGGGTCAGTCTGCCCTTCCCTATGTGTGTTACATTGACAGAGTGTGCTCAGTCTGCTCTTCCCTGGGGGTCTTACATTGACAGAGTGGGGTCAGTCTGCTCTTCCCTGGGGGTGTTACATTTAAATGGTGGGGTCAGTCTGCTCGTCCCTGGGGGTGTTAAATTGACAGAGTGGGGTCAGTCTGCTCTTCCCTGGGTGTGTTACATTGAAAGAGTGGGGTCAGTCTGCTCTTCCCTGGGGGTGTTAAATTGACAGAGTGAGGTCAGTCTGCTCTTCTCTGGGTGTGTTACATTGACAGAGTGGGGTCTGTCTGCTCTTCCCTGCGTGTATTACTTTGATAGAATGGGGTCAGTCTGCTCTTCCCTGGGTGTGTTATATTCACAGAGTTGGGTCAGTCTGCTCTTCCCTGGGGGTGTTACATCGACAGAGTGGGGTCAGTCTGCTCTTCCCTGTGTGTGTTACATTGACAGAGTGGGGTCAGTCTGCTCTTTCCTGGGTGGGTTATATTGACAGTGTGGGGTCAGTGTGCTCAAACCTGGGTGGTTACATTGACAGAGTGGGGTCAGTCTGCTCTTTACAGGGTGTGTTACATTGACAGAGTTAGGTTGGTCTGCCCTTCCCTGTGTGTGTTACGTTGACAGAGTGGGGTCAGTGTGCTCAAACCTGGATGCGTTAAATTGACAGAGTGGGGTCAGTCAGCTCTTCCCTGTGTGTGTTACATTGACAGAGTGGGGTCAGTCTGCTCTTCCCTGTGTGTGTTAGATTGACAGAGTGCGGTCAGTCTGTTCTTCCATGTGTGTGTTACATTGACAGAGTTGGGTCAGTCTGTTCTTCCATGGGTGTGTTACATTGACAGAGTTGTGTCAGTCTGCTCTTCCCTGGGTGTGTTACATTGACAGAGTGGGGTCAGTCTGCTATTCTCTGTGTGTAACATTGACAGAGTGGGGTCAGTCTGCTCTTCCCTGTGTGTGTTAGATTGACAGAATGGGGTCAGTCTGACCTTCCCTGGATGTGTTACATTGACAGAGTGGGGTCAGTTGGATCTTCCCTGAGTGCGTTACATTAACAGAGTGGGGTCAGTCTGCACTTCACTGTGGGTGTTACATTGAAAGAGTGGGGTCAGTCTGCTCTTCCCTGGGGATGTTAAATTGACAGAGTGAGGTCAGTCTGCTCTTCCCTGGGTGTGTTACATTGACAGAGTGGGGTCAGTCTGCTCTTCCCTGGGTGTGTTACATTGACAGAGTGTGCTCAGTCTGCTCTTCCCTGGGGGTGTTACATTGAAAGAGTGCGGTCAGTCTGCTCTTCCCTGGGGGTGTTAAATTGACAGAGTGAGGTCAGTCTGCTCTTCCCTGGGTGTGTTACATTGACAGAGTGGGGTCAGTCTGCTCTTCCCTGGGTGTGTTACTTTGCTAGAATGGGGTCAGTCTGCTCTTCCCTGGGTGTGTTATATTGACAGAGTTGGGTCAGTCTGCTCTTCCCTGGGGGTGTTACATCGACAGATTGGGGTGAGTCTGCTCTTCCCTGGGGGTGTTTTATTGACAGAGTGGGGCCAGTCTGCTCTTCCCTGGGTGTGTTATATTGACAGAGTGGGGTCCGTCTGTTCTTCCTTGGGTGTGTTACATTGACAGAGTGGGGTCTGTCAGCTCTTCCCTGTGTGTGTTACATTGACAGAGTGGGGTCAGTCTGCTCTTTACAGGGTGTGTTACATTGACATAGTGGGGTCAGTCTGTTCTTCCATGGGTGTGTTACATTGACAGAGTTGTGTCAGTCTGCTCTTCCCTGGGTGAGTTACATTAACAGAGTGGGGTCAGTCTGCACTTCCCTGTGTGTGTTACATTGAAAGAGTGGGGTCAGTCTGCTCTTCCCTGGGGGTGTTAAATTAACAGAATGTGGTCAGTCTGCCCTTCCCTGGATGTGTTGCATTCAGAGAGAAGGGTCAGTCTGCTCTTCCCTGGGTGTGTTACATTGTCAGAGTAGGGTCGGTCTGCCCTTCCCTGTGTGTATTACATTGACAGAGTGGGGTCAGTCTGCTCTTTACAGAGTGTGTTACATTGACAGAGTGGGGTCAGTCTGTTCTTCCATGTGTGTGTTACATTGACAGAGTTGGGTCAGTCTGCTCTTCCCTGGGTGTGATACATTGACAGATTGGGTCAGTCTGCTCTTCCCTGTGTGTTACATTGACAGAGTGGGGTCAGTCTGCTCTTCCCTGGGGGTGTTACTTTGATAGAATGGGGTCAGTCTGCTCTTCCCTGGGTGTGTTATATTGACAGAGTTAGGTCAGTCTGCTCTTCCCTGGGGGTGTTACATCGACAGAGTGGGTTGAGTCTGCTCTTCCCTGGGGGTGTTTTATTGACAGAGTGGGGCCAGTCTGCTCTTCCCTGGGTGTGTTACATTGACAGAGTTCGGTCAGTCTGCTCTTCCCTGGGTGTGTTACATTGACACAGTGGGGTCAGTCTGCACTTCCCTGGGTGTGTTACATTGACAGAATGGGGCCAGTCTGCTCTTCCCTGGGTGTGTTATATTGACAGAGTGGGGTCAGTCTGCTCTTCACTGGGTGTGTTACATTGACAGAGTGGGGTCAGTCTGCTCTTCCCTGGGTGTGTTACATTGACACAGTGGGGTCAGTCTGCTCTTTCCTGGTAGTGTTACATTGACAGAGTGGGGTCAGTCTGCTCTTTCCTGGGTGGGTTACATTGACAGAGAGGGGTCAGTGTGCTATTCCCTGGGTGTCTTAAATTGACAGAGTGGGGTCAGTCTGCTCTTTCCTGGGTGGGTTACGTTGACAGAGTGGGGTCAGTGTGCTCTTCCCTGGGTGTGTTACATTGACAGTGTGGGGTCAGTCTGATCTTCCCTGTCGGTGTTACATTGACAGAGTGGGGTCAGTCTGCTCTTCCCTGGGTGTGTTACATTGATAGAGTGGGGTCAGTCTGCTCTTTCCTGGGTGGGTTACGTTGACAGAGTGGGGTCAGTGTGCTCTTCCCTGGGTGTGTTACATTGACAGAGTGGGGTCGGCCTGCTCTTACCTGGGTGTGTTACATTGACAGAGGGGGGTCAGTCAGCCCTTTCCTGGGTGTGTTACATTGACAGATTGGGGTCAGTCTGCTCTTCCCTGGGTGTGCTACATTGACAGAGGGGGGTCAGTCTGCCCTTCCCTGTGTGTGTTACATTGACAGAGTGTGCTCAGTCTGCTCTTCCCTGGGGGTCTTACATTGACAGAGTGGGGTCAGTCTGCTCTTCCCTAGGGGTGTTACATTGAAAGGGTGGGGTCAGTCTGCTCTTCCCTGGGTGTGTTACATTGAAAGTGTGTGCTCAGTCTGCTCTTCCCTGGGGGTCTTACATTGACAGAGTGGGGTCAGTCTGCTCTTCCCTGGGGGTGTTACATTGAAAGGGTGAGGTCAGTCTGCTCTTTACTGGGTGTGTTACATTGACAGAGTGGAGTCAGTCTGCTCTTCCCTGTGTGTTACATTGACAGAGTGGGGTCAGTCTGCTCTTCCCTGGGGGTGTTACTTTGATAGAATGGGGTCAGTCTGCTCTTCCCTGGGTGTGATACATTGACAGAGAAGGGTCAGTCTGCTCTTCCCTGGGTGGGTTACATTGACAGAGTGGGGTGAGTCTGCTCTTCCCTGGGTGTGTTATATCGACAGAGTGGAATCAGTTTGCTCTTCCCTGGGTGTTACATTGACAGAGTGGGGTCAGTCTGCTCTTCCCTTTGTGAGTTTCATTGACAGAGTGGGGTCAGTCTGCTCTTCCCTGGGTGTGTTACATTGACAGTGTGGGGTCAGTCTGCGCTTCCCTGGGTGTGTTACATTGACAGAGTGACGTCAATCTGGTCTCGCCTGGGTCTGTTACATTGACAGTGTGGGGACAGTCTGCACTTCCCTGGGTGTGTTACATTGACAGAGTGGGGTCAATCTGATCTTCCCTGGGTGTGTTCCATTGACAGAGTTGTATCAGTCTGCTCTTCCCTGTGTGTGTTACATTTACAGAGTGTGGTCCGTCTGCTCTTCCCTGGGGGTGTTAAATTGACAGAGTCGGGTCAGTCAGAACTTCCCTGGGTGTGTTTCATTGACAGAGTGGGGTTAATCTGATCTCGCCTGGGTGTGTTACATTGACAGAGTCGGGTCAGTCTGCTCTTCCCTGTGTGTGTTACATTTACAGTTTGTGGTCAGTCTGCTCTTCCCTGGGGGTGTTACATTGACAGAGTGGGGTCAGTGTGCTCTTCCCTGGGTGTGGTACATTGACAGAGTGGGGTCAGTCTGCTCTTCCTTGGGTGGGTTACATTGACAGAGTTGGGTCAGTCTGCTCTTCCCTGGGGGTGTTACATTGACAGAGTGGGGTCAGTCTGCTCTTCCCTGTTTGTGGTTCATTGACAAAGTGGGGTCAGTCTGCTCTTCCCTGTGTGTGTTACATTGACAGAGTGGCGTCAGTCTGCTCTTCCCCGGGTGTGTTACTTTGACAGAGTGGGGTCAGTCTGCTTTTCCCTGGGTGTGTTACATTGGCAGAGTGGGGTCAGTCTGCTCTTCCCTGGGTGGGTTACATTGACAGTATGGGGTGAGTCTGCTCTTCCCAGGGTGTGTTACATAGACAGAGTGGAAAAAGTTTGCTCGTCTCTGGGTGTGTTACATTGACACAGAGGCGTCAGTCTGCACTTTCCTGGTAGTGTTACATTGACACAGTGGGATCAGTCTACTCTTCCCTGGGTGGGTTACATTGACAGAGTGGGGTAGGTCTGCTCTTCCCTGGGTGTGTTACATTGACAGAGTGGGGTCAGTCTGCTCTTCCCTGTGTGTGTTACATTGAGAGAGTGGGGTTAGTCTGCTCTTTCCTGGGTGGGTTACATAGACAGAGTGGGGTCAGTCTGCTCTTCCCTGGTTGTGTTAAATTGACGGAGTGGGATCGGTTTGCCCTTCCCTGGGTGTGTTACATTGACAGAGTGGGGTCAGTCTGCTCATCAATGGGTGTGTTACATTGGCAGAGTGGGGTTAGTCTGCTCTTCCCTGGGGGTGTTACATTGACAGAGTCGGGTCAGTCTGCACTTCCCTGGGTGTGTTACATTGACATTGTGTGGTCAGTCTGCTCTTCCCTGGGGGTGTTACATTGACAGAGTGGGGTCAGTCAGCTCTTCCCTGGGGGTGTTACATTGACAGAGTGGGGTCAGTCTGCTCTTCCCTGGGTGTGTTACATTCACAGAGTGGGGTCGGTCTGCCCTTCCCTGTGTGTGTTACATTCACAGAGTGAGGTCAGTCTGCTCTTCCCTGGGTGTGTTACATTGGCAGAGTGGGGTCAGTCTGCTCTTCCCTTTGTGAGTTACATTGAAAGAGTGGGGTCAGTCTACTCATCCCTGGGTGTTTTACATTGACAGAGTGGGGTCAGTCTGCACTTCCCTGGGTGTGTTACATTGACAGAGTGTGGTCAGTCTGCTGTTCCCTGGGTGTGTTACATTGACAGAGTGGGGTCAGTGTGCTCTTCCCTGGGTGTGTTACATTGACAGAGTGGGGTCAATCTGATCTCGCCTGGGTGTGTTACATTGACAGTGTGGGGTCAGTCTGCACTTCCCTGGGTGTGTTACATTGACAGAGTGGGGTCAATCTGATCTCGCCTGGGTGTGTTACATTGACAGTGTGGGGACAGTCTGCACTTCCCCGGATGTGTTACATTGACAGAGTGGGGTCAATCTGATCTTCCCTGGGTGTGTTACATTGACAGAGTTGTGTCAGTCTGCTGTTCCCTGTGTGTGTTACATTTACAAAGTGTGGTCAGTCTGCTCTTCCCTGGGGGTGTTACATTGACAGAGTGGGGTCAGTCTGCTCTTTCTTGGGTGGGTTACATTGTCTGGGTAGGGTCAGTCGGATCTTCCCTGAGAGTGTGACATTGACAGAGTGAGGTCAATCTGCTCTTTCCTAGGTGTGTTTCATTGACAGAGTGGGGTCAGTCTGCTCTTCCCTGGGTGTGTTACATTGACAGAGTGGGGTTAGTCGGATCTTCCCTGGGTGAGTTACATTGACAGAGTTGGGTCAGTCTGCACTTCCCTGGGTGTCTTACATTGACAGAGAAGGGTCAGTCTGCTCTACCCTGGGGGTGTTACATTGACAGAGTGGGGTCAGTCTGCTCTTCCTGGGTGGGTTACATTGAGAGAGTGGGGTGAGTCTGCTCTTCCCAGGGTGTGTTACATCGACAGAGTGGAAACAGTTTGCTCTTCCCTGGGTGGGTTACATTAACAGTGGGGTCAGTCTGCTCTACCCTGCGTGGGTTACATTGACAAAGTGGGGTGAGTCTGCTCTTCGCTGGGTGCGTTACATTGACAGAGTGGGGTCAGTCTTGTCTGCCCTGGGTGTGTTACATTGACAGAGTGAGGTCAGTCTGCTCTTCCCTCGGTGTGTTACATTGACAGAGTGGGGGCAGTCTGCTCTTCCCTTTGTGAGTTACATTGAAAGAATGAGGTCAGTCTCCTCTTCCCTGGGGGTGTTACATTGACAGAGTGAGGTCAGTGTGCTCTTCCCTGGGTGTGTTACATTGACAGAGTGGGGTCGGTCTGCCCTTCCCTGTGTGTGTTATATTAACAGAGTGAGGTCAGTCTGCTCTTCCCTGTGTGTTACATTGACTGAGTGGGGTCAGTCAGGTCTTCCCTGTGTGTGTTACATTGACAGAGTGGGATCAGTCTGCTCTTCCCTGGGTGTGTTACATTGACGCAGTGGGGTCGGTCTGCTCTTCCCTGGGTGGGTTACATTGACAGAGTGGGGTCAGTCTGCTCTTCCCTTTGTGAGTTACATTGACAGACTGGGGTCAGTCTGCTCTTCCCTGGGTGTGTTACATTGACAGAGTGGAGTCAGTCTGCTCTTCCCTGGGTGTGTTACATTGACAGAGTGGGGTCTGTCTGCTCTTCCCTTTTTGAGTTACATTGACAGACTAGGGTCAGTCTGCTCTTCCCTGGGTGTGTTAGATTGACAGAGTGGTGTCAGTCTGCACTTCCCTGCGTGTGTTACATTGACAGAGTGTGGTCAGTCTGCTCTTCCCTGGGTGTGTTACATTGACAGAGTGGAGTCAGTCTGCTCTTCCCTGGGTGGGTTACATTGACAGAGTGGGGTCAGTCTGCTCTTCCCTTTGTGAGTTACATTGACAGACTGTGGTCAGTCTGCTCTGCCCTGGGTGTGTTTCATTGACAGAGTGGTGTCAGTCTGATCTTCCCTGGGTGTGTTACATTGACAGAGTGGGGTCAGTCGGCTATGCCCTGGTGGTGTTACTTTGACAGAGTGTGGTCAGTCTGCACTTCCCTGCGTGCGTTACATTGACAGACTGTGGTCAGTCTGCTCTTCCCTGGGTGTGTTACATTGACAGATTGGAGTCAGTCTGCTCTTCCCTTTGTGAGATACATTGACAGAGTGGGGTCAGTCTGCTCTTCCCTGAGTGAGTTACATTGACAGAGTGTGGTCAGTCTGCTGTTCCCTGGGTGTGTTACATTGACAGAGTGGGGTCAGTGTGCTCTTCCCTGGGTGTGTTACATTGACAGAGTGGGGTCAATCTGATCTCGCCTGGGTGTGTTACATTGACAGAGTGGGGACAGTCTGCACTTCCCCGGATGTGTTACATTGACAGAGTGGGGTCAGTCTGCTCTTCCCTGAGTGAGTTACATTGACAGAATGGGGTCAGTCAGCTCTTCCCAGGGGGTGTTACATTGACAGAGTGGGGTCAGTCGTATCTTCCCTTGGTGAGTTACATTGACAGATTTGGGTCAGTCTGCACTTCCCTGGGTGTCTTACATTGACAGTGAAGGGTCAGTCTGCTCTTACCTGGATGTGTTATATTGACAGAGTGGGGTGAGTCTGCTCTTCCCAGGGTGTGTTACACAGACAGAGTGGAAACAGTTTGTTCTTCCCTGGGTGGGTTACATTAACAGAGTGTGGTCAGTCTGCTCTAACCTGACTGGGTTACATTGACAGAGTGGGGTCAGTCTGCTCTTCGCTGGGTGCGTTACATTGACAGAGTGGGGTCAGTCTGTTCTTCCCCGGGTGTGTTACATTGAGAGAGTGGGGTCAGTCTGCTTTTCCCTGGATGTGTTACATTGACAGAGTGGGGTCAGTCTGCTCTTCCCTGGGTGTGTTACATTGACAGAGTGGGGTCAGTCTGCTCTTCCCTGGGTGTGTTACATTGACAGAGTGGGGTCAGTCTGCTCTTCCCTGGGGGTGTTACATTGACAGAGTGGGGTCAGTCTGCTCTTCCCTGGGTGGGTTACATTGAGAGAGTGGGGTGAGTCTGCTCTTCCCAGGGTGTGTTTCATCGACAGAGTGGAAACAGTTTGCTCTTCCCTGGGTGGGTTACATTAACAGAGTGGTGTCAGTCTGCTCTACCCTGAGTGGGTTACATTGACAGAGTGGGGTCAGTCTGCTCTTCGCTGGGTGCGTTACATTGACAGAGTGGGGTCAGTCTTGTCTGCCCTGGGTGTGTTACATTGACACAGAGGGGTCAGTCTGCTCTTTCCTGGATGTGTTACATTGACAGAGTGGGGGCAGTCTGCTCTTCCCTTTGTGAGTTACATTGACAGACTGGGGTCAGTCTGCTCTTCCCTGGGTGTGTTAGATTGACAGAGTGGGGTCAGTCTGCACTTCCCTGGGTGTGTTACTTTGACAGAGTGGAGTCAGTCTGCTCTTCCCTGGGTGGGTTACATTGACAGAGTGGGGTCAGTCTGCTCTTCCCTTTGTGAGTTACATTGACAGCCTGGGGTCAGTCTGCTCTGCCCTGAGTGTGTTACATTGACAGAGTGGGGTCAGTCTGCTATTCCCTGGGTGTGTTACATTGACAGAGTGGGGTCAGTCGGCTATGCCCTGGTGGTGTTACTTTGACAGAGTGTGGTCAGCCTGCTCTTCCCTGGCTGTGTTACATTGACAGAGTGGAGTCAGTCTGCACTTCCCTGGGTGTGTTACATTGACAGAGTGGGGTCAGTCTGCTCTTCCCTGGATATGTTACATTGACAGGGTGGGGTCAGTCTGCTCTTCCCTTTGTGAGATACATTGACAGAGTGGGGTCAGTCTGCTCTTCCCTGAGTGAGTTACATTGACAGAATGGGGTCAGTCTGCTCTTCCCAGGGGGTGTTACATTGACAGAGTGGGGTCAGTCGTATCTTCCCTGGGTGAGTTACATTGACAGAGTTGGGTCAGTCTGCACTTCCCTGGGTGTCTTACATTGACAGAGTGTGGTCAGCCTGCTCTTACCTGGATGTGTTACATTGACAGAGTGGGGTGAGTCTGCTCTTCCCAGGGTGTGTTACACAGACAGAGTGGAAACAGTTTGCTCATCCCTGGGTGGGTTACATTAACAGAGTGGGGTCAGTCTGCTCTACCCTGACTGGGTTAAATTGACAGAGTGGGGTCAGTCTGCTCTTCGCTTGGTGCGTTACATTGACAGAGTGGGGTCAGTCTTGTCTTCCCTGGGTGTGTTACATTGACACAGAGGGGTCAGTCTGCACTTTCCTGGGAGTGTTACATTGACACAGTGGGATCAGTCTGTTCTTCACTGTGTGTGTTACATTGACAGAGTGGGGTCAGTCTGCTCTTCCCCGGGTGTGTTACATTGAGAGAGTGGGGTCAGTGTGCTCTTCCCTGGGTGTGTTACATTGACAGAGTGGGGTCAGTCTGCTCTTCCCTGGGTGTGTTACACAGACAGAGTGGAAACAGTTTGCTCTTCCCTGGGTGGGTTACATTAACAGAGTGTGGTCAATCTGCTCTAACCTGACTGGGTTACATTGACAGAGTGGGGTCAGTCTGCTCTTCGCTGGGTGCGTTACATTGACAGAGTGGGGTCAGTCTGTTCTTCCCCGGGTGTGTTACATTGAGAGAGTGGGGTCAGTCTGCTTTTCCCTGGATGTGTTACATTGACGCAGTGGGTTAGGTCTGCTCTTCCCTGGGTGGGTTACATTGACAGAGTGGGGTCAGTCTGCTCTTCCCTTTGTGAGTTACATTGACAGAGTGCGGTCAGTCTGCTCTTCCCTGGGTGTGTTACATTGACAGAGTGCGGTCAGTCTGCTCTTCCCTGGGTGCGTGACATTGACAGAGTGGGGTCAGTCTCTTCTTCCCTGGGTGTGTTACATTGACAGAATGGGGTCAGTCTGCTCTTCCCTGGGTGTGTTACATTGACAGAGTGGGGTCAGTCTTCTCTTCCCTGGGGGTGTTACATTGACAGAGTGGGGTCAGTCTGCTCTTCCCTGGGTGGGTTACATTGAGAGAGTGGGGTGAGTCTGCTCTTCCCAGGGTGTGATACATCGACAGAGTGGAAACAGTTTGCTCTTCCCTGGGTGGGTTACATTAACAGAGTGGGGTCAGTCTGCTCTACCCTGGGTGGGTTACATTGACAGAGTGGGGTCAGTCTGCTCTTCGCTGGGTGCGTTACATTGTCAGAGTGGGGTCAGTCTTGTCTGCCCTGGGTGTGTTACATTGACACAGAGGGGTCAGTCTGCTCTTTCCTGGGTGTGTTACATTGACAGAGTGGGGGCAGTCTGCTCTTCCCTTTGTGAGTGACATTGAAAGAACGAGGTCAGTCTGCTCTTCCCTGGGGGTGTTACATTGACAGAGTGAGGTCAGTCTGCTCTTCCCTGGGAGTGTTACATTAACAGAGTGAGGTCAGTCTGCTCTTCTCTGTGTGTTACATTGACTGAGTGGGGTCAGTCAGGTCTTCCCTGTGTGTTTTACATTGACAGAGTGGGATCAGTCTGCTCTTCACTGGGTGTGTTACATTGACGCAGTGGGGTCGGTCTGCTCTTCACTGGGTGGGTTACTTTGACATAGTGTGGTCAGTCTTCACTTCCCTGCGTGTGTTACATTAACAGAGTGTGGTCAGTCTGCTCTTCCCTGGGTGTGTTACATTGACAGAGTGGAGTCAGTCTGCTCTTCCCTGGGTGTGTTACATTGACAGAGTGGGGTCAGTCTGCTCTTCCCTTTGTGAGTTACATTGACAGACTGGGGTCAGTCTGCTCTTCCCTGGGTGGGTTACATTGACAGAGTGGGGTCAGTCTGCTCTTCCCTTTATGAGTTACATTGACAGCCTGGGGTCAGTCTGCTCTGCCCTGAGTGTGTTACATTGACAGAGTGGGGTCAGTCTCCTCTTCCCTGGGTGTGTTACATTGTCAGAGTGGGGTCAGTCGGCTATGCCCTGGTGGTGTTACTTTGACAGAGTGTGGTCAGTCTGCACTTCCCTGCGTGTGTTACATTGACAGAGTGTGGTCAGCCTGCTCTTCCCTGGCTGTGTTACATTGACAGAGTGGAGTCAGTCTGCACTTCCCTGGGTGTGTTACATTGACAGAGTGGGGTCAGTCTGCTCTTCCCTGGATATGTTACATTGACAGGGTGGGGTCTGTCTGCTCTTCCCTTTGTGAGATACATTGACAGAGTGGGGTCAGTCTGCTCTTCCCTGAGTGAGTTACATTGACAGAATGGGGTCAGTCTGCTCTTCCCAGGGGGTGTTACATTGACAGAGTGGGGTCAGTCGTATCTTCCCTGGGTGAGTTACATTGACAGAGTTGGGTCAGTCTGCACTTCCCTGGGTGTCTTACATTGGCAGAGAAGAGTCAGTCTGCTCTTACCTGGATGTGTTACATTGACAGAGTGGGGTGAGTCTGCTCTTCCCAGGGTGTGTTACACAGACAGAGTGGAAACAGTTTGCTCTTCCCTGGGTGGGTTACCTTAACAGAGTGGGGTCAGTCTGCTCTACCCTGACTGGGTTACATTGACAGAGTGGGGTCAGTCTGCTCTTCGCTGGGTGCGTTACATTGACAGAGTGGGGTCAGTCTTGTCTTCCCTGGGTGTGTTACATTGACACAGAGGTGTCAGTCTGCACTTTCCTGGGAGTGTTACATTGACACAGTGGGATCAGTCTCTTCTTCACTGTGTGTTTTACATTGACAGAGTGGGGTCAGTCTGCTCTTCCCCGGGTGTGTTACATTGAGAGAGTGGGGTCAGTCTGCTCTTCCCTGGGTGTGTTACATTGACAGTGTGGGGTCAGTCTGCTCTTCCCTGGGTGTGTTACATTGACAGAGTGGGGTCGGTCTGCTCTTCCCTGGGTGTGTTACATTAACAGAGTGAGGTCAGTCTGCTCTTCTCTGTGTGTTACATTGACTGAGTGGGGTCAGTCAGGTCTTCCCTGTGTGTTTTACATTGACAGAGTGGGATCAGTCTGCTCTTCACTGGGTGTGTTACATTGACGCAGTGGGGTCGGTCTGCTCTTCACTGGGTGGGTTACTTTGACATAGTGTGGTCAGTCTTCACTTCCCTGCGTGTGTTACATTAACAGAGTGTGGTCAGTCTGCTCTTCCCTGGGTGTGTTACATTGACAGAGTGGAGTCAGTCTGCTCTTCCCTGGGTGTGTTACATTGACAGAGTGGGGTCAGTCTGCTCTTCCCTTTGTGAGTTACATTGACAGACTGGGGTCAGTCTGCTCTTCCCTGGGTGGGTTACATTGACAGAGTGGGGTCAGTCTGCTCTTCCCTTTATGAGTTACATTGACAGCCTGGGGTCAGTCTGCTCTGCCCTGAGTGTGTTACATTGACAGAGTGGGGTCAGTCTGCTCTTCCCTGGGTGTGTTACATTGTCAGAGTGGGGTCAGTCGGCTATGCCCTGGTGGTGTTACTTTGACAGAGTGTGGTCAGTCTGCACTTCCCTGCGTGTGTTACATTGACAGAGTGTGGTCAGCCTGCTCTTCCCTGGCTGTGTTACATTGACAGAGTGGAGTCAGTCTGCACTTCCCTGGGTGTGTTACATTGACAGAGTGGGGTCAGTCTGCTCTTCCCTGGATATGTTACATTGACAGGGTGGGGTCTGTCTGCTCTTCCCTTTGTGAGATACATTGACAGAGTGGGGTCAGTCTGCTCTTCCCTGAGTGAGTTACATTGACAGAATGGGGTCAGTCTGCTCTTCCCAGGGGGTGTTACATTGACAGAGTGGGGTCAGTCGTATCTTCCCTGGGTGAGTTACATTGACAGAGTTGGGTCAGTCTGCACTTCCCTGGGTGTCTTACATTGGCAGAGAAGGGTCAGTCTGCTCTTACCTGGATGTGTTACATTGACAGAGTGGGGTGAGTCTGCTCTTCCCAGGGTGTGTTACACAGACAGAGTGGAAACAGTTTGCTCTTCCCTGGGTGGGTTACCTTAACAGAGTGGGGTCAGTCTGCTCTACCCTGACTGGGTTACATTGACAGAGTGGGGTCAGTCTGCTCTTCGCTGGGTGCGTTACATTGACAGAGTGGGGTCAGTCTTGTCTTCCCTGGGTGTGTTACATTGACACAGAGGTGTCAGTCTGCACTTTCCTGGGAGTGTTACATTGACACAGTGGGATCAGTCTCTTCTTCACTGTGTGTTTTACATTGACAGAGTGGGGTCAGTCTGCTCTTCCCCGGGTGTGTTACATTGAGAGAGTGGGGTCAGTCTGCTCTTCCCTGGGTGTGTTACATTGACAGTGTGGGGTCAGTCTGCTCTTCCCTGGGTGTGTTACATTGACAGAGTGGGGTCGGTCTGCTCTTCCCTGGGTGTGTTACATTGACAGAGGGGCGTCAGTCTGTCCTTCCCTGGGTGTGTTACACTGACAGATTGGGGTCAGTCTGCTCTTCCCTGGGTCTGTTACATTGACAGAGTGGGGTCAGTCTGCTCTTCCCTGGGTGTGTTACATTGACAGAGTGGGGTCAGTCTGCTCTTCCCTGGGGGTCTTACATTGACAGAGTGGGGTCAGTCTGCTCTTCCCTGGGGGTGTTACATTGAAAGAGTGGTGTCAGTCTGCTCTTCCCTGGGTGTGTTAAATTGACAGAGTGAGGTCAGTCTGCTCTTCACTGGGTGTGTTACAGTGACAGAGTGAGGTCAGTCTGCTCTTTTATGGGTGGGTTACATTGACAGAATGAATTCAGTCTGCTCTTCCCTGGGTGTGGTATATTGACAGAGTTGGGTCAGTCTGCTCTTCCCTGGGGGTGTTACATTGACAGAGTGGGGTCAGTCTGCTCTTCCCTGGGGGTGTTACATTGACAGAGTGGGGTCAGTCTGCTCATCCCTGGCTGGGTTATATTGGCAGAGTGGGGTCAGTCTACTCTTCCCTGGGTGTGTTTCATTGACAGAGGGGGTTCAGTCTGCTCTTCCCTGAGTGTGTTACATTGACAGGGTGGGGTCAGTCTGCTCTTCCCTTCATGTGTTCCATTGACAGAGTGGGGTCAGTCTGCTCTTCCCTGGGTGTGTTACATTGACAGAGTGGGGTCCGCGTGCACTTCCCTGGGTGTTTTAAATTGACAGAGTGGGGTCAGTCTGCTCTTCCCTGGGAGTGATACATTGACAGAGTGGGGTCAGTCTGCTCTTCCCTGGGTGTGTTACTTTGACAGAGTGGGGTCAGTCTGCTCTTCCCTGGGTGTGTTACATTGATAGAGTGTGGTCAGTCTGCTGTTGCCTGGGTGTGTTACATTGACAGAGTGGGTTTAGTCTGCTCTTCCCTGGCTTTGTTACATTGACAGAGTGGGGTCTGTCTGCTCTTCCCTGGGTGTGTTACATTGACAGAGTGGGGTCAGTCTGCTCTTCCCTGGGTGTGTTACATTGACAGAGAGGGGACATTCTGCTCTTCCCTGGGTGTGTTACAATGACAGAGTGGGGTCAGTCTGCTCTTCCTTGGGTGGTTTACATTGACAGAGTGGGGTCAGTCTCTTCTTCCCGCGGTGTGTTACATTGACAGAGTTGGGTCAGTCTGATCTTCCCTGGGTGTATAACGTTGACAGAAAGGGGTCAGTCTGCTCTTCCCTGGGTGTGTTGCAATGACAGAGTGTGGTCAGTCTGCTCTTCCCTGTGTCTGTTATATTTGACCGGATGAGGTCAGTCTGCTCTTCCCTCGGTGTGTTACATTGCCAGAGTGGTTTCAGTCTGCTCTTCCCTGGGTGTGTTACATTGACAGAGAGGGGTCAGTCTGCTCTTCCCTCGGTGGGTTACATTGAAAGTGTGGGGTCAGTCTGCTCTTCCCTGGGTGTGTTACATTGACACAGTGGGGTCAGTCTGCTCTTCCCTGGGTGCGTGACATTGACAGAGTGCGGTCAGTCTGCTCTTCCCTGGGTGCGTGACATTGACAGAGTGGGGTCAGTCTGCTCTTCCCTGGGTGTGTTACATTGACAGAGTGGGGTCAGTCTGCTCTTCCCTGGCTGAGTTACATGGAGGGAGAGGGGTCTGTCTGCTCTTCACTGGGTGGGTTACATTCACAGAGTGGGGTCAGTCCGCTCTTGTCTGCGTGTGTTACTCTGACAGAGTGGAGTCAGTCTGCTCTTCCCTGGGTGTGTTACATTGACAGAGAGGGGTCAGTCTGCTCTTCCCTGGATGTGTTACATTGAAAGTGTGGGGTCAGTCTGCTCTTCCCTGGGTGTGTTACATTGACACAGTGGGGTCAGTCTGCTCTTCCCTGGGTGCGTGACATTGACAGAGTGCGGTCAGTCTGCTCTTCCCTGGGTGCGTGACATTGACAGAATGGGGTCAGTCTGCTCTTCCCTGGGTGTGTTACATTGACAGAGTGGGGTCAGTCTGCTCTTCCCTGGGTCTGTTACATTGACTGAGTGCGGTAAATCTGCTCTTCCCTGGCTGTGTTACATTGACAGAGAGGGGTCAGTCTGCTCTTCCCTGGGTGGGTTACATTGACCGAGTGCGGTCAGTCTGCTCTTCCCTGGATGTGTTACATTGTAAGTGTGGGGTCAGTCTGCTCTTCCCTGGGTGTGTTACATTGACACAGTGGGATCAATCTGCTCTTCCCTGGGTGTGTTACATTGACAGAGTGCGGTCAGTCTGCTTTTCCCTGGGTGTGTTACATTGACAGAGTGGGGTCAGTCTGCTCTTCCCTGGCTGGGTTATATTGGCAGAGTGGGGTCAGTCTACTCTTCCCTGGGTGTGTTTCATTGACAGAGGGGGGTCAGTCTGCTCTTCCCTGAGTGTGTTACATTGACAGGGTGGGGTCAGTCTGCTCTTCCCTTCATGTGTTCCATTGACAGAGTGGGGTCAGTCTGCTCTTCCCTGGGTGTGTTACATTGACAGAGTGGGGTCCGCGTGCACTTCCCTGGGTGTTTTAAATTGACAGAGTGGGGTCAGTCTGCTCTTCCCTGGGAGTGATACATTGACAGAGTGGGGTCAGTCTGCTCTTCCCTGGGTGTGTTACTTTGACAGAGTGGGGTCAGTCTGCTCTTCCCTGGGTGTGTTACATTGATAGAGTGTGGTCAGTCTGCTGTTGCCTGGGTGTGTTACATTGACAGAGTGGGTTTAGTCTGCTCTTCCCTGGCTTTGTTACATTGACAGAGTGGGGTCTGTCTGCTCTTCCCTGGGTGTGTTACATTGACAGAGTGGGGTCAGTCTGCTCTTCCCTGGGTGTGTTACATTGACAGAGAGGGGACATTCTGCTCTTCCCTGGGTGTGTTACAATGACAGAGTGGGGTCAGTCTGCTCTTCCTTGGGTGGTTTACATTGACAGAGTGGGGTCAGTCTCTTCTTCCCGCGGTGTGTTACATTGACAGAGTTGGGTCAGTCTGATCTTCCCTGGGTGTATAACGTTGACAGAAAGGGGTCAGTCTGCTCTTCCCTGGGTGTGTTGCAATGACAGAGTGTGGTCAGTCTGCTCTTCCCTGTGTCTGTTATATTTGACCGGATGAGGTCAGTCTGCTCTTCCCTCGGTGTGTTACATTGCCAGAGTGGTTTCAGTCTGCTCTTCCCTGGGTGTGTTACATTGACAGAGAGGGGTCAGTCTGCTCTTCCCTCGGTGGGTTACATTGAAAGTGTGGGGTCAGTCTGCTCTTCCCTGGGTGTGTTACATTGACACAGTGGGGTCAGTCTGCTCTTCCCTGGGTGCGTGACATTGACAGAGTGCGGTCAGTCTGCTCTTCCCTGGGTGCGTGACATTGACAGAGTGGGGTCAGTCTGCTCTTCCCTGGGTGTGTTACATTGACAGAGTGGGGTCAGTCTGCTCTTCCCTGGCTGAGTTACATGGAGGGAGAGGGGTCTGTCTGCTCTTCACTGGGTGGGTTACATTCACAGAGTGGGGTCAGTCCGCTCTTGTCTGCGTGTGTTACTCTGACAGAGTGGAGTCAGTCTGCTCTTCCCTGGGTGTGTTACATTGACAGAGAGGGGTCAGTCTGCTCTTCCCTGGATGTGTTACATTGAAAGTGTGGGGTCAGTCTGCTCTTCCCTGGGTGTGTTACATTGACACAGTGGGGTCAGTCTGCTCTTCCCTGGGTGCGTGACATTGACAGAGTGCGGTCAGTCTGCTCTTCCCTGGGTGCGTGACATTGACAGAATGGGGTCAGTCTGCTCTTCCCTGGGTGTGTTACATTGACAGAGTGGGGTCAGTCTGCTCTTCCCTGGGTCTGTTACATTGACTGAGTGCGGTAAATCTGCTCTTCCCTGGCTGTGTTACATTGACAGAGAGGGGTCAGTCTGCTCTTCCCTGGGTGGGTTACATTGACCGAGTGCGGTCAGTCTGCTCTTCCCTGGATGTGTTACATTGTAAGTGTGGGGTCAGTCTGCTCTTCCCTGGGTGTGTTACATTGACACAGTGGGATCAATCTGCTCTTCCCTGGGTGTGTTACATTGACAGAGTGCGGTCAGTCTGCTTTTCCCTGGGTGTGTTACATTGACAGAGTGGGGTCAGTCTGCTCTTCCCTGGCTGGGTTATATTGGCAGAGTGGGGTCAGTCTACTCTTCCCTGGGTGTGTTTCATTGACAGAGGGGGGTCAGTCTGCTCTTCCCTGAGTGTGTTACATTGACAGGGTGGGGTCAGTCTGCTCTTCCCTTCATGTGTTCCATTGACAGAGTGGGGTCTGTCTGCTCTTCCCTGGGTGTGTTACATTGACAGAGTGGGGTCCGCGTGCACTTCCCTGGGTGTTTTAAATTGACAGAGTGGGGTCAGTCTGCTCTTCCCTGGGAGTGATACATTGACAGAGTGGGGTCAGTCTGCTCTTCCCTGGGTGTGTTACTTTGACAGAGTGGGGTCAGTCTGCTCTTCCCTGGGTGTGTTACATTGATAGAGTGGGGTCAGTTTGCTGTTGCCTGGGTGTGTTACTTTGACAGAGTGGGTTCAGTCTGCTCTTGCCTGGCTTTGTTACATTGACAGATTGGGGTCAGTCTGCTCTTCCCTGGGTGTGTTACATTGACAGAGTGGGGTCCGTCTGCTCTTCCCTGGGTGTGTTACATTGACAGAGAGGGGACAGTCTGCTCTTCCCTGGGTGTGTTACAATGACAGAGTGGGGTCAGTCTGCTCTTCCTTGGGTGGTTTACATTGACAGAGTGGGGTCAGTCTCCTCTTCCGGCGGTGTGTTACATTGACAGAGTTGGGTCAGTCTGATCTTCCCTGGGTGTATAACGTTGACAGAAAGGGGTCAGTCTGCTCTTCCTTTGGGTGTGTTGCAATGACAGAGTGTGGTCAGTCTGCTCTTCCCTGTGTCTGTTATATTTGACCGGATGAGGTCAGTCTGCTCTTCCCTCGGTGTGTTACATTGCCAGAGTGGTTTCAGTCTGCTCTTCCCTGGGTGTGTTACATTGACAGAGAGGGGTCAGTCTGCTCTTCCCTCGGTGGGTTACATTGAAAGTGTGGGGTCAGTCTGCTCTTCCCTAGGTGTGTTACATTGACACAGTGGGGTCAATCTGCTCTTCCCTGGGTGTGTTACATTGACAGTGTGCGGTCAGTCTGCTCTTCCCTGGGTGCGTGACATTGACAGAGTGGGGTCAGTCTGCTCTTCCCTGGGTGTGTTACATTGACAGAGTGGGGTCCGTCTGCTCTTCCCTGGGTGTGTTACATTGACAGAGAGGGGTCAGTCTGCTCTTCCCTGGATGTGTTACATTGAAAGTGTGGGGTCATTCTGCTCTTCCCTGGGTGTGTTACATTGACACAGTGGGGTCAGTCTGCTCTTCCCTGGGTGCGTGACATTGACAGAGTGCGGTCAGTCTGCTCTTCCCTGGGTGCGTGACATTGACAGAGTGGGGTCAGTCTGCTCTTCCCTGGGTGTGTTACATTGACAGAGTGGGGTCAGTCTGCTCTTCCCTGGCTGAGTTACATGGAGGGAGAGGGGTCTGTCTGCTCTTCACTGGGTGGGTTACATTCACAGAGTGGGGTCAGTCCGCTCTTGTCTGCGTGTGTTCCTTTGACAGAGTGGAGTCAGTCTGCTCTTCCCTGGGTGTGTTACATTGACAGAGAGGGGTCAGTCTGCTCTTCCCTGGATGTGTTACATTGAAAGTGTGGGGTCAGTCTGCTCTTCCCTGGGTGTGTTACATTGACACAGTGGGGTCAGTCTGCTCTTCCCTGGGTGCGTGACATTGACAGAGTGCGGTCAGTCTGCTCTTCCCTGGGTGCGTGACATTGACAGAATGGGGTCAGTCTGCTCTTCCCTGGGTGTGTTACATTGACAGAGTGGGGTCAGTCTGCTCTTCCCTGGGTCTGTTACATTGACTGAGTGCGGTAAATCTGCTCTTCCCTGGCTGTGTTACATTGACAGAGAGGGGTCAGTCTGCTCGTCCCTGGGTGGGTTTCATTGACTGAGTGCGGTCAGTCTGCTCTTCCCTGGATGTGTTACATTGAAAGTGTGGGGTCAATCTGCTCTTCCCTGGGTGTGTAACATTGACACAGTGGGATCAATCAGCTCTTCCCTGGGTGTGTTACATTGACAGAGTGCGGTCAGTCTGTTCTTCCCTGGGTGCGTGACATTGACAGAGTGGGGTCAGTCTGTTCTTCCCTGGGTGTGTTACATTGACAGAATGGGGTCAGTCTGCCCTTCCCTGGGTGTGTTACATTGACAGAGTGGGGTCAGTCTGCTCTTCCCTGGGTCTGTTACATTGACAGAGTGGGGTAAATCTGCTCTTCCCTGGGTGTGTTACATTGACAGAGAGGTGTCAGTCTGCTCTTCCCTGGGTGGATTACATTCGCCGAGTGCGGTCAGTCTGCTCTTCCCTGGATGTGTTACATTGAAAGTGTGGGGTCAGTCTGCTCTTCCCTGGATGTGTTACATTGACACAGTGGGATCAATCTGCTCTTCCCTGGGTGTGTTACATTGACAGAGTGCGGTCAGTCTGCTCTTCCCTGGGTGCGTGACATTGACAGAGTGGGGTCAGTCTGCTCTTCCCTGGGTGTGTTACATTGACAGAGTGGGGTCAGTCTGCTCTTCCCTGGGTGTGTTACATTGACAGAGTGGGGTTAGTCTGCTCTTCCCTGGGTATAACATTGACCGAGTGAGGTCAATCTTCTGTTCGCTGGGTGAGTTACATTGACAGAGAGGGGTCAGTCTGCTCTTCCCTGGCTGTGTTACAATGACAGAGTGGGGTCAGACTGCTCTTCCTTGGGTGTGTTACATTGACAGAGTGGGGTCAGTCTGCTCTTCCCGCGGTGTGTTACATTGACAGAGTGAGGTCAGTCTGCTCTTCCCTGGGTGAGTTAGATTGACAGGGTGGGGTCAGTCTGCTCTCCCCTGGGAGTGATACATTGACAGAGTGGGGTCAGACTGGTATTCCCTGAGTATGTTACATTGACAGAGTGAGGTCAGTCTGCTCTTCCCTGGGTGAGTTAGATTGACAGGGTGGGGTCAGTCTGCTCTCCCCTGGGTGTGATACATTGACAGAGTGAGGTCAGTCTGCTCTTCCCTGAGTGTGTTACTTTGAGAGAGTGGGGTCAGTCTGCTCTTCCCTAGGTGAGTTACATTGAGATAGAGGGGTCACTCTGGTTTCCCCTGGGTGTGTTACATTGACAGAGTTGGGTGAGTCTGCTCTTCCCTGGGACTGTGATATTGACAGAGTGGGGTCAGTCTGCTCTTCCCTGGGTGTGTTACATTGACAGAGTGGGGTCAGTCTGCTTTTCCCTGGGTGTGTTACATTGACAGAGTGGGGTCAGTCTGCTCTTCCCTGGGTGTGTTACATTGACAGAGTGGGGTCAGTCTGCACTTCCCTGGGTGTGTTACATTGAAAGAGTGGGGTCAGTCTGCTCTTCCCTGGGTGAGTTACACGGAGGGAGAGGTGTCAGTCTGCTCTTCCCTGGGTGTGTTACATTGACAGAGTGGGATCAGTCTACTCTGCACTGGGTGTCTTACATTGACAGAGTGGGGTCAGTCTGCTCTTCCCTGGGTGTGTTACATTGACAGAGTGGGGTCAGTCTGCTCCTCCCAGGGTGTGTTACATTGACAGAGTGGGGTCAGTCTACTCTTCCCTGCGTGTGTTACATTGACAGAGTGCGGTCAGTCTGCTCTTCCCAAGGGGGGGTTACATTGACAGAGTGGGGTCAGTCTGCTCCTCCCAGGGTATGTTACATTGACAGAGTGGGGTCAGTCTGCTCTTCCTTGGGTGTGTTTCATTGACAGAGTGGGGTCAGTCTACCCTTCCCTGGGCGTGTTACATTGACAGAGTGGGGTCAGTCTGCTCGTCCCTGGGTGTGTTACAGTGATAGAGTGGGGTCAGTCTGATCTTCCCAGGGTGCATTAGATTGACAGAGTGGGGTCAATCTGCTCTTCCCTGGGTGGGTTACATTGACTGAGTGCGGTCAGTCTGCTCTTACCAGCGTCTGTTACATTGACAGAGTGGGGTCAGTCTGCTCTTCCATGGGTTTGTTACATTGACAGAGTGGGGTCAGTCTGCTCTTCCCTGGGTGTGTTACAGTGACAGAGTGGGGTCAGTCTGCTTTTCCCAGGGTGGGTTACATTGACAGATTGGGGTCAGTCTGCTCTTCCCAGGGTGTGTTACATTGACAGAGTGTGGTCAGTCTGCTCTTCCCTGGGTGTGTTACATTGACAGAGTGCGGTCAGTGTGCTCTTCCCTGTGTGCGTGACATTGACAGAGTGGGGTTAGTCTGCTCTTCCCTGGGTGTGTTACATTGACAGAGTGGGGTCAGTCTGCTCTTCCCTGGATGCGTGACATTGACAGAGTGGGGTCAGTCTGCTCTTCCCTGGGTGTTTTACATTGACAGATTGGGGTCAGTCTGCTCTTCCCTGGGTGTGTTACATTGACAGAGTGGGGACAGTCTGCTCTTCCCTGGGTGTGTTACATTGACAGAGTGAGGTCAGTCTGCTCTTCCCTGGGTGTGTTACAATGACAGAGAGGGGTCAGTCTGCTCATCCCTGGGTGTGTTACAATGACAGAGTTGGGTCAGTCTGCTCTTCCCAGAATGTGTTACATTGACAGAGTTGGGTCAGTCTGATCTTCCCTGGGTGTGAAACGTTGACAGAAAGGGGTCAGTCTGCTCTTCCCTGGGTGTTTTACATCGACAGAGTGGGGTCAGTCTGCTCTTCCCTGGGTGTGTTACATTGACAGAGTGGGGTCAGTCTGCTCTTCCCTGGGTGTGTTACATTGACAGAGTGGGGTCAGTCTGCTCTTCCCTGGGTGTGTTACATTGACAGAGTGGGGTCAGTCTACTCTTCCCTATGTGTGTTACATTGACAGAGTGCGGTCAGTCTACTCTTCCCTGCGTGTGTTACATTGACAGAGTGGGGTCAGTCTACTCTTCCCTGCGTGTGTTCCATTGACAGAGTGCGGTCAGTCTGCTCTTCCCAGGGTGTGTTACATTGACAGAGTGGGGTCAGTCTGCTCCTCCCAGGGTATGTTACATTGACAGAGTGGGGTCAGTCTGCTCTTCCTTGGGTGTGTTTCATTGACAGAGTGGGGTCAGTCTACCCTTCCCTGGGCGTGTTACATTGAGAGAGTGGGGTCAGTCTGCTCGTCCCTGGGTGTGTTACAGTGACAGAGTGGGGTCAGTCTGCTCTTCCCAGGGTGCATTAGATTGACAGAGTGGGGTCAGTCTGCTCTTCCCTGGGTGGGTTACATTGACTGAGTGCGGTCAGTCTGCTCTTACCAGCGTCTGTTACATTGACAGAGTGGGGTCAGTCTGCTCTTCCATGGGTTTGTTACATTGACAAAGTGGGGTCAGTCTGCTCTTCCCTGGGTGTGTTACAGTGACAGAGTGGGGTCAGTCTGCTCTTGCCAGGGTGTGTTACATTGACAGATTGGGGTCAGTCTGCTCTTCCCAGGGTGTGTTACATTGACAGAGTGGGGTCAGTCTGCTCTTCCCTGGGTGTGTTACATTGACAGAGTGCGGTCAGTGTGCTCTTCCCTGGGTGCGTGACATTGACAGAGTGGGGTCAGTCTGCTCTTCCCTGGGTGTGTTACATTGACAGAGTGGGGTCAGTCTGCTCTTCCCTGGGTGCGTGACATTGACAGAGTGGGGTCAGTCTGCTCTTCCCTGGGTGTTTTACATTGACAGAGTGGGGTCAGTCTGCTCTTCCCTGGGTGTGTTACATTGACAGAGTGGGGACAGTCTGCTCTTCCCTGGGTGTGTTACATTGACAGAGTGAGGTCAGTCTGATCTTCCCTGGGTGCGTGACATTGACAGAGTGGGGTCAGTCTGCTCTTCCCTGGGTGCGTGACATTGACAGAGTGGGGTCAGTCTGCTCTTCCCTGGGTGTGTTACATTGACAGAGTGGGGTCAGTCTGCTCTTCCCTGGGTGTGTTACATTGACAGAGTGGGGACAGTCTGCTCTTCCCTGGGTGTGTTACATTGACAGAGTGGGGACAGTCTGCTCTTCCCAGTGTGTGTTACATTGACAGAGTTGGGTCAGTCTGATCTTCCCTGGGTTTATAAAGTTGAGAGAAAGGGGTCAGTCTGCTCTTCCCTGGGTGTGTTACATTGACAGAGTGAGGTCAGTCTGCTCTTCCCTGGGTGTGTTACATTGCCAGAGTGGTTTCAGTCTGCTCTTCCCTGGGTGTGTTACATTGACAGAGAGAGGTCAGTCTGCTCCTCCCTCGGTGGGTTACATTGAAAGTATGGGGTCAGTCTGCTCTTCCCTGGGAGTGTTACATTGACACAGTGGGGTCAATCTGCTCTTCCCTGGGTGTGTTACATTGACAGTTCGCGGTCAGTTTGCTCTTCCCTGGGTGCGTGACATTGACAGAGTGGGGTCAGTCTGCTCTTCCCTGGGTGTGTTACATTGACAGAGTGGGGTCAGTCTGCTCTTCCCTGGGTGTGTTTCATTGACAGAGAGGGGTCAGTCTGCTCTTCCCTGGATGTGTTACTTTGAAAGTGTGGGGTCAGTCTGCTCTTCCCTGGGTGTGTTACATTGACAGAGTGGGGTCAGTCTGCTCTTCCCTGGGGACGTGACATTGACCTAGCCAGGTCAATCTTCTGTTCCCTGGGTGTGTTACATTGACGGAGGGGGCTCAGTCTGCATTTACCTGGTTGTGTTACATTGACAGAGTTGGGTGAGTCTGCTCTTCCCTGGGTGTGTTACATTGACAGAGTGAGGTCAGTCTGCTCTTCCCTGGGTGTGTTACAATGACAGAGTTGGGTCAGTCTGCTCTTCCCAGAATGTGTTACATTGACAGAGTTGGGTCAGTCTGATCTTCCCTGGGTGTGAAACGTTGACAGAAAGGGGTCAGTCTGCTCTTCCCTGGGTGTTTTACATTGACAGAGTGGGGTCAGTCTGCTCTTCCCTGGGTGTGTTACATTGACAGAGTGGGGTCAGTCTGCTCTTCCCTGGGTGTGTTACATTGACAGAGTGGGGTCAGTCTGCTCTTCCCAGGATTGGTTACATTGACTGAGTGCGGTCAGTCTGCTCTTCCCTGCGTCTGTTACATTGACAGAGTGGGGTCAGTCTGCTCTTCTCTGGGTTTGTTACATTGACAGAGTGGGGTCAGTCTGCTCTTCCCTGGGTGTGTTACAGTGACAGAGTTGGGTCAGTCTGCTCTTCCCAGGGTGTGTTACATTGACAGAGTGGGGACAGTCTGCTTTTCCCTGGGTGTGTTACATTGACAGAGTGCGGTCAGTGTGCTCTTCCCTGGGTGCGTGGGATTGACAGAGTGGGGTCAGTCTGTTCTTCCCTGGGTGTGTTACATTGACAGAGTGGGGTCAGTCTGTTCTTCCCTGGGTGCGTGACATTGACAGAGTGGGTTCAGTCAGCTCTTCCCTCGGTGTTTTACATTGACAGAGTGGGGTCAGTCTGCTCTTCACTGGGTGTGTTACATTGACAGAGTGGGGACAGTCTGCTCTTCCCTGGGTGTGTTACATTGACAGAGTGAGGTCAGTCTGCTCTACCCTGGCCGAGTTACATTGACAGAGTGGGGTCAGTCTGCTCTTTTATGGGTGGGTTACATTGACATAGTGGGGTCAGTCTGCTCTTCCCTGGGTGTGATATACTGACAGAGTAGGGTCAGTCTGCTCTTCCCTGGGTGTGTTACATTGACACAGTGGGGTCAGTCTGCTCTTCCCTGGCTGTGTTACATTGACAGAGTGGGGTCAGTCTGCTCTTTTATGGGTGGGTTACATTGACAGAGTGGGGTCAGTCTGCTCTTCCCTGGGTGTGTTACATTGACAGAGTGGGGTCAGTCTGCTCTTCCCTGGGAGGGTTACATTGACAGAGTGGGGTCAGTCTTCTCTTCCCTGGGTGTGTTACATTGACTGATTGGGGTCAGTCTGCTCTTCCCCAAGTGTCTTACATTGACACAGTGGGGTCAGTCTGCTCTTCCCTTATTGTGTTACAATGACAGAGTGTGATCTGTGCGCACTTCCCTGGGTGTGTTACATTAACAGAGTGGGGGTCAGTCTGCTCTTCCCTGGGTGTTTTATATTGACAGAGTGGGGTCAGTCTGTTCTTCCCTGGGTGTGTTACATTGACAGAGTGGGTTCAGTCTGCTCTTCCCTGGGGGTGTTACATTGACAGAGTGGGGACAGTCTTTTCTCCCAGGGTTTGTTACATTGACAGAGTGGGGTCAGTCTGCTCTTCCCTTGCTTTGTTTCAATGACAGAGTGTGGTCAGTCTGCTCTTCCCAGGGCGTGTCACATTGACAGAGTGGGTTCAGTCTGCTCTTTTATGTGTGGGTTACATTGACAGAATGAATTCAGTCTGCTCTTCCCTGCGTGTGTTGCATTGACAGAGTGGGGTCAGTCTGATCTTCCCTGGTTGTGTTACATTGACAGAGTGAGTTCAGTCTGCTTTTCCCTGGGTGTGTTACATTGACAGAGTGGGGTCAGTCTGCTCTTCCCTGGGTGTGTTACATGGACAGAGTGAGGTCCGTCTGCTCTTCCCTGGGTTTGTTACATTGACAGAGTGGGGTCAGTCTTCTCTTCCCTGGGTGTGTTACTTTGACAGATTGGGGTCAGTCTGCTCTTCCCTGAGTGTGTTACATTGACAGAGTGCGGTCAGTCTGTTCTTCCTTGGGTGTGTTGAATTGACTGTGTTGGGTCAGTCTGCTCTTCCTTGGGTGTGTTACATTGACAGAGTGGCGTCAGTCTGTTCTTCCCTGGGAGTGTTACAGTGACAGGGTGGTGTCAGTCTGCTCTCCCCTGGGTGTGTTCCATTGACAGAGTGGGGTCAGTCTGCTCTTCCCTGGGTGTGTTAAATTGACAGAGTGGGGTCAGTCTGTTCTTCCCTTGGTGTGTTACATTGACAGAGTGGTATCTGTCTGCTCTTCCCTGGGTGTGTTACATTGAAAGAGTGGGGTCAGTCTGTTCTCCCATTGTGTGTTACATTGACAGAGTGGGGTCAGTCTGCTCTTCCCTGGGTGTGTTACAATGACAGAGTGGGGTCAATGTGCACTTCACTGGGTGGGTTACATTGACAGAATGGGGTAAGTCTGCAGTTCACTGTGTGAGTAACTTTGCAGAAGAGGTCATTCTGCTCTTCTCTGGGTGTGTTACAGTGGCAGAGTGGGGTCAGTCTGCTCTTCCCAGGGTGTGTTACATTGACAGATTGGGGTCAGTCTGCTCTTCCCAGGGTGTGTTACATTGACAGAGTGGGGTCAGTCTGCTCCTCCCTGAGTGTGTTACATTGACAGAGTGCGGTCAGTGTGCTCTTCCCTGGGTGCGTGACATTGACAGAGTGGGGTCAGTCTGCTCTTCCCTGGGTGTGTTACATTGGCAGAGTGGGGTCAGTCTGCTCTTCCCTGGGTGCGTGACATTGACTGAGTGGGGTCAGTCTGCTCTTCCATGGGTGTTTTACATTGACAGATTGGGGGCAGTCTGCTCTTCCCTGGGTGTGTTACATTGACAGAGTGGGGACAGTCTGCTCTTCCCAGGGTGTGTTACATTGACAGAGTGAGGTCAGTCTGCTCCACCCTGGGTGTATTACATTGACAGAGTGGGGTCAGTCTACTCTTCCCTGGGTGTCTTACATTGACAGAGTGGGGTCAGTCTGCTCTTCCCTGGGTGAGTTACATTGACAGAGTGGGGTCAGTCTGCTCTTCCCTGGTTGATTTAAATTGACAGAGTGGGGTCATTCCGCTCTACCCTGGGTGCGTTACATTGACAGAGGGGGGTCAATCTTCTCTTCCCTGGGTGCGTTACATTGACAGAGTGGGGTCAGTGTGTTCTTCCCTGAGTGTGTTACATTGACAGAGTGGGGTCAGTCTGCTCTTCCCTGGGTGTGTTACATTGACAGAGTGGGGTCAGTCTGCTCTTCCCTGGGTCTGTGATATTGACAGAGTGGGGTCAGTCTTCTCTTCCCAGTGTGCGTTACATTGACAGAGTGGGGTCAGTATGCTCTTCCCTGGGTGTGTTACATTGAAAGAACAGGGTCCGTCTGACTTTCCCTGGGTGTGTTACATTGACAGAGTGAGGTTAGTCTGCTCTTCCCTGGGTGTGTTACATTGACAGATTGAGGTCCGTCTGCTCTTCCCTGGGAGTGTTACAATGACAGAGTGGGGTCAGTCTGCTCTTCCCTGGGTGTGTTACATTGACAGAGTGGGGTCAGTCTGCTCTTCCCAGAGCGTGTCACGTTGACAGAGTGGGTTCAGTCTGCTCTTTTATGTGTGGGTTACATTGACAGAATGAATTCAGTCTGCTCTTCCCTGGGTGTGTTACATTGACAGAGTGGGGTCAGTCTGCTCTTCCCTGGGTGTGTTACATTGACAGAGTGAGGTCCGTCTGCTCTTCCCTGGGTTTGTTACATTGACAGAGCGGGGTCAGTCTTCTCTTCCCTGGGTGTGTTACATGGACAGATTGGGGTCAGTCTGCTCTTCCCTGAGTGTGTTACATTGACAGAGTGCGGTCAGTCTGTTCTTCCTTGGGTGTGTTGAATTGACTGTGTTGGGTCAGTCTGCTCTTCCTTGGGTGTGTTACATTGACAGAGTGGCGTCAGTCTGTTCTTCCCTGGGAGTGTTACAGTGACAGGGTGGTGTCAGTCTGCTCTCCCCTGGATGTGTTCCATTGACAGAGTGGGGTCAGTCTGCTCATCCCTGGGTGTGTTACAATGACAGAGTTGGGTCAGTCTGCTCTTCCCAGAATGTGTTACATTGACAGAGTTGGGTCAGTCTGATCTTCCCTGGGTGTGAAACGTTGACAGAAAGGGGTCAGTCTGCTCTTCCCTGGGTGTTTTACATCGACAGAGTGGGGTCAGTCTGCTCTTCCCTGGGTGTGTTACATTGACAGAGTGGGGTCAGTCTGCTCTTCCCTGGGTGTGTTACATTGACAGAGTGGGGTCAGTCTGCTCTTCCCTGGGTGTGTTACATTGACAGAGTGGGGTCAGTCTACTCTTCCCTGTGTGTGTTACATTGACAGAGTGCGGTCAGTCTACTCTTCCCTGCGTGTGTTACATTGACAGAGTGGGGTCAGTCTACTCTTCCCTGCGTGTGTTCCATTGACAGAGTGCGGTCAGTCTGCTCTTCCCAGGGTGTGTTACATTGACAGAGTGGGGTCAGTCTGCTCCTCCCAGGGTATGTTACATTGACAGAGTGGGGTCAGTCTGCTCTTCCTTGGGTGTGTTTCATTGACAGAGTGGGGTCAGTCTACCCTTCCCTGGGCGTGTTACATTGAGAGAGTGGGGTCAGTCTGCTCGTCCCTGGGTGTGTTACAGTGACAGAGTGGGGTCAGTCTGCTCTTCCCAGGGTGCATTAGATTGACAGAGTGGGGTCAGTCTGCTCTTCCCTGGGTGGGTTACATTGACTGAGTGCGGTCAGTCTGCTCTTACCAGCGTCTGTTACATTGACAGAGTGGGGTCAGTCTGCTCTTCCATGGGTTTGTTACATTGACAAAGTGGGGTCAGTCTGCTCTTCCCTGGGTGTGTTACAGTGACAGAGTGGGGTCAGTCTGCTCTTGCCAGGGTGTGTTACATTGACAGATTGGGGTCAGTCTGCTCTTCCCAGGGTGTGTTACATTGACAGAGTGGGGTCAGTCTGCTCTTCCCTGGGTGTGTTACATTGACAGAGTGCGGTCAGTGTACTCTTCCCTGGGTGCGTGACATTGACAGAGTGGGGTCAGTCTGCTCTTCCCTGGGTGTGTTACATTGACAGAGTGGGGTCAGTCTGCTCTTCCCTGGGTGCGTGACATTGACAGAGTGGGGTCAGTCTGCTCTTCCCTGGGTGTTTTACATTGACAGAGTGGGGTCAGTCTGCTCTTCCCTGGGTGTGTTACATTGACAGAGTGGGGACAGTCTGCTCTTCCCTGGGTGTGTTACATTGACAGAGTGAGGTCAGTCTGATCTTCCCTGGGTGCGTGACATTGACAGAGTGGGGTCAGTCTGCTCTTCCCTGGGTGCGTGACATTGACAGAGTGGGGTCAGTCTGCTCTTCCCTGGGTGTGTTACATTGACAGAGTGGGGTCAGTCTGCTCTTCCCTGGGTGTGTTACATTGACAGAGTGGGGACAGTCTGCTCTTCCCTGGGTGTGTTACATTGACAGAGTGGGGACAGTCTGCTCTTCCCAGTGTGTGTTACATTGACAGAGTTGGGTCAGTCTGATCTTCCCTGGGTTTATAAAGTTGAGAGAAAGGGGTCAGTCTGCTCTTCCCTGGGTGTGTTACATTGACAGAGTGAGGTCAGTCTGCTCTTCCCTGGGTGTGTTACATTGCCAGAGTGGTTTCAGTCTGCTCTTCCCTGGGTGTGTTACATTGACAGAGAGAGGTCAGTCTGCTCCTCCCTCGGTGGGTTACATTGAAAGTATGGGGTCAGTCTGCTCTTCCCTGGGAGTGTTACATTGACACAGTGGGGTCAATCTGCTCTTCCCTGGGTGTGTTACATTGACAGTTCGCGGTCAGTTTGCTCTTCCCTGGGTGCGTGACATTGACAGAGTGGGGTCAGTCTGCTCTTCCCTGGGTGTGTTACATTGACAGAGTGGGGTCAGTCTGCTCTTCCCTGGGTGTGTTTCATTGACAGAGAGGGGTCAGTCTGCTCTTCCCTGGATGTGTTACTTTGAAAGTGTGGGGTCAGTCTGCTCTTCCCTGGGTGTGTTACATTGACAGAGTGGGGTCAGTCTGCTCTTCCCTGGGGACGTGACATTGACCTAGCCAGGTCAATCTTCTGTTCCCTGGGTGTGTTACATTGACGGAGGGGGCTCAGTCTGCATTTACCTGGTTGTGTTACATTGACAGAGTTGGGTGAGTCTGCTCTTCCCTGGGTGTGTTACATTGACAGAGTGAGGTCAGTCTGCTCTTCCCTGGGTGTGTTACAATGACAGAGTTGGGTCAGTCTGCTCTTCCCAGAATGTGTTACATTGACAGAGTTGGGTCAGTCTGATCTTCCCTGGGTGTGAAACGTTGACAGAAAGGGGTCAGTCTGCTCTTCCCTGGGTGTTTTACATTGACAGAGTGGGGTCAGTCTGCTCTTCCCTGGGTGTGTTACATTGACAGAGTGGGGTCAGTCTGCTCTTCCCTGGGTGTGTTACATTGACAGAGTGGGGTCAGTCTGCTCTTCCCAGGATTGGTTACATTGACAGAGTGGGGTCAGTCTGCTCTTCTCTGGGTTTGTTACATTGACAGAGTGGGGTCAGTCTGCTCTTCCCTGGGTGTGTTACAGTGACAGAGTTGGGTCAGTCTGCTCTTCCCAGGGTGTGTTACATTGACAGAGTGGGGACAGTCTGCTTTTCCCTGGGTGTGTTACATTGACAGAGTGCGGTCAGTGTGCTCTTCCCTGGGTGCGTGGGATTGACAGAGTGGGGTCAGTCTGTTCTTCCCTGGGTGTGTTACATTGACAGAGTGGGGTCAGTCTGTTCTTCCCTGGGTGCGTGACATTGACAGAGTGGGTTCAGTCAGCTCTTCCCTCGGTGTTTTACATTGACAGAGTGGGGTCAGTCTGCTCTTCACTGGGTGTGTTACATTGACAGAGTGGGGACAGTCTGCTCTTCCCTGGGTGTGTTACATTGACAGAGTGAGGTCAGTCTGCTCTACCCTGGCCGAGTTACATTGACAGAGTGGGGTCAGTCTGCTCTTTTATGGGTGGGTTACATTGACATAGTGGGGTCAGTCTGCTCTTCCCTGGGTGTGATATACTGACAGAGTAGGGTCAGTCTGCTCTTCCCTGGGTGTGTTACATTGACACAGTGGGGTCAGTCTGCTCTTCCCTGGCTGTGTTACATTGACAGAGTGGGGTCAGTCTGCTCTTTTATGGGTGGGTTACATTGACAGAGTGGGGTCAGTCTGCTCTTCCCTGGGTGTGTTACATTGACAGAGTGGGGTCAGTCTGCTCTTCCCTGGGAGGGTTACATTGACAGAGTGGGGTCAGTCTTCTCTTCCCTGGGTGTGTTACATTGACTGATTGGGGTCAGTCTGCTCTTCCCCAAGTGTCTTACATTGACACAGTGGGGTCAGTCTGCTCTTCCCTTATTGTGTTACAATGACAGAGTGTGATCTGTGCGCACTTCCCTGGGTGTGTTACATTAACAGAGTGGGGGTCAGTCTGCTCTTCCCAGGTTGTGTTGCATTGTCAGAGTGTGGTCAGTCTGCTCTTCCCAGGGCGTATCACATTGACAGAGTGGGGTCAGTCTGCTCTTCGCTGGGTGTTTTATATTGACAGAGTGGGGTCAGTCTGTTCTTCCCTGGGTGTGTTACATTGACAGAATGGGTTCAGTCTGCTCTTCCCTGGGGGTGTTACATTGACAGAGTGGGGACAGTCTTTTCTCCCAGGGTTTGTTACATTGACAGAGTGGGGTCAGTCTGCTCTTCCCTTGCTTTGTTTCAATGACAGAGTGTGGTCAGTCTGCTCTTCCCAGGGCGTGTCACATTGACAGAGTGGGTTCAGTCTGCTCTTTTATGTGTGGGTTACATTGACAGAATGAATTCAGTCTGCTCTTCCCTGCGTGTGTTGCATTGACAGAGTGGGGTCAGTCTGATCTTCCCTGGTTGTGTTACATTGACAGAGTGAGTTCAGTCTGCTTTTCCCTGGGTGTGTTACATTGACAGAGTGGGGTCAGTCTGCTCTTCCCTGGGTGTGTTACATGGACAGAGTGAGGTCCGTCTGCTCTTCCCTGGGTTTGTTACATTGACAGAGTGGGGTCAGTCTTCTCTTCCCTGGGTGTGTTACTTTGACAGATTGGGGTCAGTCTGCTCTTCCCTGAGTGTGTTACATTGACAGAGTGCGGTCAGTCTGTTCTTCCTTGGGTGTGTTGAATTGACTGTGTTGGGTCAGTCTGCTCTTCCTTGGGTGTGTTACATTGACAGAGTGGCGTCAGTCTGTTCTTCCCTGGGAGTGTTACAGTGACAGGGTGGTGTCAGTCTGCTCTCCCCTGGGTGTGTTCCATTGACAGAGTGGGGTCAGTCTGCTCTTCCCTGGGTGTGTTAAATTGACAGAGTGGGGTCAGTCTGTTCTTCCCTTGGTGTGTTACATTGACAGAGTGGTATCTGTCTGCTCTTCCCTGGGTGTGTTACATTGAAAGAGTGGGGTCAGTCTGTTCTCCCATTGTGTGTTACATTGACAGAGTGGGGTCAGTCTGCTCTTCCCTGGGTGTGTTACAATGACAGAGTGGGGTCAATGTGCACTTCACTGGGTGGGTTACATTGACAGAGTGGGGTAAGTCTGCAGTTCACTGTGTGAGTAACTTTGCAGAAGAGGTCATTCTGCTCTTCTCTGGGTGTGTTACAGTGGCAGAGTGGGGTCAGTCTGCTCTTCCCAGGGTGTGTTACATTGACAGATTGGGGTCAGTCTGCTCTTCCCAGGGTGTGTTACATTGACAGAGTGGGGTCAGTCTGCTCCTCCCTGAGTGTGTTACATTGACAGAGTGCGGTCAGTGTGCTCTTCCCTGGGTGCGTGACATTGACAGAGTGGGGTCAGTCTGCTCTTCCCTGGGTGTGTTACATTGGCAGAGTGGGGTCAGTCTGCTCTTCCCTGGGTGCGTGACATTGACTGAGTGGGGTCAGTCTGCTCTTCCATGGGTGTTTTACATTGACAGATTGGGGGCAGTCTGCTCTTCCCTGGGTGTGTTACATTGACAGAGTGGGGACAGTCTGCTCTTCCCAGGGTGTGTTACATTGACAGAGTGAGGTCAGTCTGCTCCACCCTGGGTGTATTACATTGACAGAGTGGGGTCAGTCTACTCTTCCCTGGGTGTCTTACATTGACAGAGTGGGGTCAGTCTGCTCTTCCCTGGGTGAGTTACATTGACAGAGTGGGGTCAGTCTGCTCTTCCCTGGTTGATTTAAATTGACAGAGTGGGGTCATTCCGCTCTACCCTGGGTGCGTTACATTGACAGAGGGGGGTCAATCTTCTCTTCCCTGGGTGCGTTACATTGACAGAGTGGGGTCAGTGTGTTCTTCCCTGAGTGTGTTACATTGACAGAGTGGGGTCAGTCTGCTCTTCCCTGGGTGTGTTACATTGACAGAGTGGGGTCAGTCTGCTCTTCCCTGGGTCTGTGATATTGACAGAGTGGGGTCAGTCTTCTCTTCCCAGTGTGCGTTACATTGACAGAGTGGGGTCAGTATGCTCTTCCCTGGGTGTGTTACATTGAAAGAACAGGGTCCGTCTGACTTTCCCTGGGTGTGTTACATTGACAGAGTGAGGTTAGTCTGCTCTTCCCTGGGTGTGTTACATTGACAGATTGAGGTCCGTCTGCTCTTCCCTGGGAGTGTTACAATGACAGAGTGGGGTCAGTCTGCTCTTCCCTGGGTGTGTTACATTGACAGAGTGGGGTCAGTCTGCTCTTCCCAGAGCGTGTCACGTTGACAGAGTGGGTTCAGTCTGCTCTTTTATGTGTGGGTTACATTGACAGAATGAATTCAGTCTGCTCTTCCCTGGGTGTGTTACATTGACAGAGTGGGGTCAGTCTGCTCTTCCCTGGGTGTGTTACATTGACAGAGTGAGGTCCGTCTGCTCTTCCCTGGGTTTGTTACATTGACAGAGCGGGGTCAGTCTTCTCTTCCCTGGGTGTGTTACATGGACAGATTGGGGTCAGTCTGCTCTTCCCTGAGTGTGTTACATTGACAGAGTGCGGTCAGTCTGTTCTTCCTTGGGTGTGTTGAATTGACTGTGTTGGGTCAGTCTGCTCTTCCTTGGGTGTGTTACATTGACAGAGTGGCGTCAGTCTGTTCTTCCCTGGGAGTGTTACAGTGACAGGGTGGTGTCAGTCTGCTCTCCCCTGGATGTGTTCCATTGACAGAGTGGGGTCAGTCTGCTCATCCCTGGGTGTGTTACAATGACAGAGTTGGGTCAGTCTGCTCTTCCCAGAATGTGTTACATTGACAGAGTTGGGTCAGTCTGATCTTCCCTGGGTGTGAAACGTTGACAGAAAGGGGTCAGTCTGCTCTTCCCTGGGTGTTTTACATCGACAGAGTGGGGTCAGTCTGCTCTTCCCTGGGTGTGTTACATTGACAGAGTGGGGTCAGTCTGCTCTTCCCTGGGTGTGTTACATTGACAGAGTGGGGTCAGTCTGCTCTTCCCTGGGTGTGTTACATTGACAGAGTGGGGTCAGTCTACTCTTCCCTGTGTGTGTTACATTGACAGAGTGCGGTCAGTCTACTCTTCCCTGCGTGTGTTACATTGACAGAGTGGGGTCAGTCTACTCTTCCCTGCGTGTGTTCCATTGACAGAGTGCGGTCAGTCTGCTCTTCCCAGGGTGTGTTACATTGACAGAGTGGGGTCAGTCTGCTCCTCCCAGGGTATGTTACATTGACAGAGTGGGGTCAGTCTGCTCTTCCTTGGGTGTGTTTCATTGACAGAGTGGGGTCAGTCTACCCTTCCCTGGGCGTGTTACATTGAGAGAGTGGGGTCAGTCTGCTCGTCCCTGGGTGTGTTACAGTGACAGAGTGGGGTCAGTCTGCTCTTCCCAGGGTGCATTAGATTGACAGAGTGGGGTCAGTCTGCTCTTCCCTGGGTGGGTTACATTGACTGAGTGCGGTCAGTCTGCTCTTACCAGCGTCTGTTACATTGACAGAGTGGGGTCAGTCTGCTCTTCCATGGGTTTGTTACATTGACAAAGTGGGGTCAGTCTGCTCTTCCCTGGGTGTGTTACAGTGACAGAGTGGGGTCAGTCTGCTCTTGCCAGGGTGTGTTACATTGACAGATTGGGGTCAGTCTGCTCTTCCCAGGGTGTGTTACATTGACAGAGTGGGGTCAGTCTGCTCTTCCCTGGGTGTGTTACATTGACAGAGTGCGGTCAGTGTACTCTTCCCTGGGTGCGTGACATTGACAGAGTGGGGTCAGTCTGCTCTTCCCTGGGTGTGTTACATTGACAGAGTGGGGTCAGTCTGCTCTTCCCTGGGTGCGTGACATTGACAGAGTGGGGTCAGTCTGCTCTTCCCTGGGTGTTTTACATTGACAGAGTGGGGTCAGTCTGCTCTTCCCTGGGTGTGTTACATTGACAGAGTGGGGACAGTCTGCTCTTCCCTGGGTGTGTTACATTGACAGAGTGAGGTCAGTCTGATCTTCCCTGGGTGCGTGACATTGACAGAGTGGGGTCAGTCTGCTCTTCCCTGGGTGCGTGACATTGACAGAGTGGGGTCAGTCTGCTCTTCCCTGGGTGTGTTACATTGACAGAGTGGGGTCAGTCTGCTCTTCCCTGGGTGTGTTACATTGACAGAGTGGGGACAGTCTGCTCTTCCCTGGGTGTGTTACATTGACAGAGTGGGGACAGTCTGCTCTTCCCAGTGTGTGTTACATTGACAGAGTTGGGTCAGTCTGATCTTCCCTGGGTTTATAAAGTTGAGAGAAAGGGGTCAGTCTGCTCTTCCCTGGGTGTGTTACATTGACAGAGTGAGGTCAGTCTGCTCTTCCCTGGGTGTGTTACATTGCCAGAGTGGTTTCAGTCTGCTCTTCCCTGGGTGTGTTACATTGACAGAGAGAGGTCAGTCTGCTCCTCCCTCGGTGGGTTACATTGAAAGTATGGGGTCAGTCTGCTCTTCCCTGGGAGTGTTACATTGACACAGTGGGGTCAATCTGCTCTTCCCTGGGTGTGTTACATTGACAGTTCGCGGTCAGTTTGCTCTTCCCTGGGTGCGTGACATTGACAGAGTGGGGTCAGTCTGCTCTTCCCTGGGTGTGTTACATTGACAGAGTGGGGTCAGTCTGCTCTTCCCTGGGTGTGTTTCATTGACAGAGAGGGGTCAGTCTGCTCTTCCCTGGATGTGTTACTTTGAAAGTGTGGGGTCAGTCTGCTCTTCCCTGGGTGTGTTACATTGACAGAGTGGGGTCAGTCTGCTCTTCCCTGGGGACGTGACATTGACCTAGCCAGGTCAATCTTCTGTTCCCTGGGTGTGTTACATTGACGGAGGGGGCTCAGTCTGCATTTACCTGGTTGTGTTACATTGACAGAGTTGGGTGAGTCTGCTCTTCCCTGGGTGTGTTACATTGACAGAGTGAGGTCAGTCTGCTCTTCCCTGGGTGTGTTACAATGACAGAGTTGGGTCAGTCTGCTCTTCCCAGAATGTGTTACATTGACAGAGTTGGGTCAGTCTGATCTTCCCTGGGTGTGAAACGTTGACAGAAAGGGGTCAGTCTGCTCTTCCCTGGGTGTTTTACATTGACAGAGTGGGGTCAGTCTGCTCTTCCCTGGGTGTGTTACATTGACAGAGTGGGGTCAGTCTGCTCTTCCCTGGGTGTGTTACATTGACAGAGTGGGGTCAGTCTGCTCTTCCCAGGATTGGTTACATTGACAGAGTGGGGTCAGTCTGCTCTTCTCTGGGTTTGTTACATTGACAGAGTGGGGTCAGTCTGCTCTTCCCTGGGTGTGTTACAGTGACAGAGTTGGGTCAGTCTGCTCTTCCCAGGGTGTGTTACATTGACAGAGTGGGGACAGTCTGCTTTTCCCTGGGTGTGTTACATTGACAGAGTGCGGTCAGTGTGCTCTTCCCTGGGTGCGTGGGATTGACAGAGTGGGGTCAGTCTGTTCTTCCCTGGGTGTGTTACATTGACAGAGTGGGGTCAGTCTGTTCTTCCCTGGGTGCGTGACATTGACAGAGTGGGTTCAGTCAGCTCTTCCCTCGGTGTTTTACATTGACAGAGTGGGGTCAGTCTGCTCTTCACTGGGTGTGTTACATTGACAGAGTGGGGACAGTCTGCTCTTCCCTGGGTGTGTTACATTGACAGAGTGAGGTCAGTCTGCTCTACCCTGGCCGAGTTACATTGACAGAGTGGGGTCAGTCTGCTCTTTTATGGGTGGGTTACATTGACATAGTGGGGTCAGTCTGCTCTTCCCTGGGTGTGATATACTGACAGAGTAGGGTCAGTCTGCTCTTCCCTGGGTGTGTTACATTGACACAGTGGGGTCAGTCTGCTCTTCCCTGGCTGTGTTACATTGACAGAGTGGGGTCAGTCTGCTCTTTTATGGGTGGGTTACATTGACAGAGTGGGGTCAGTCTGCTCTTCCCTGGGTGTGTTACATTGACAGAGTGGGGTCAGTCTGCTCTTCCCTGGGAGGGTTACATTGACAGAGTGGGGTCAGTCTTCTCTTCCCTGGGTGTGTTACATTGACTGATTGGGGTCAGTCTGCTCTTCCCCAAGTGTCTTACATTGACACAGTGGGGTCAGTCTGCTCTTCCCTTATTGTGTTACAATGACAGAGTGTGATCTGTGCGCACTTCCCTGGGTGTGTTACATTAACAGAGTGGGGGTCAGTCTGCTCTTCCCAGGTTGTGTTGCATTGTCAGAGTGTGGTCAGTCTGCTCTTCCCAGGGCGTATCACATTGACAGAGTGGGGTCAGTCTGCTCTTCGCTGGGTGTTTTATATTGACAGAGTGGGGTCAGTCTGTTCTTCCCTGGGTGTGTTACATTGACAGAATGGGTTCAGTCTGCTCTTCCCTGGGGGTGTTACATTGACAGAGTGGGGACAGTCTTTTCTCCCAGGGTTTGTTACATTGACAGAGTGGGGTCAGTCTGCTCTTCCCTTGCTTTGTTTCAATGACAGAGTGTGGTCAGTCTGCTCTTCCCAGGGCGTGTCACATTGACAGAGTGGGTTCAGTCTGCTCTTTTATGTGTGGGTTACATTGACAGAATGAATTCAGTCTGCTCTTCCCTGCGTGTGTTGCATTGACAGAGTGGGGTCAGTCTGATCTTCCCTGGTTGTGTTACATTGACAGAGTGAGTTCAGTCTGCTTTTCCCTGGGTGTGTTACATTGACAGAGTGGGGTCAGTCTGCTCTTCCCTGGGTGTGTTACATGGACAGAGTGAGGTCCGTCTGCTCTTCCCTGGGTTTGTTACATTGACAGAGTGGGGTCAGTCTTCTCTTCCCTGGGTGTGTTACTTTGACAGATTGGGGTCAGTCTGCTCTTCCCTGAGTGTGTTACATTGACAGAGTGCGGTCAGTCTGTTCTTCCTTGGGTGTGTTGAATTGACTGTGTTGGGTCAGTCTGCTCTTCCTTGGGTGTGTTACATTGACAGAGTGGCGTCAGTCTGTTCTTCCCTGGGAGTGTTACAGTGACAGGGTGGTGTCAGTCTGCTCTCCCCTGGGTGTGTTCCATTGACAGAGTGGGGTCAGTCTGCTCTTCCCTGGGTGTGTTAAATTGACAGAGTGGGGTCAGTCTGTTCTTCCCTTGGTGTGTTACATTGACAGAGTGGTATCTGTCTGCTCTTCCCTGGGTGTGTTACATTGAAAGAGTGGGGTCAGTCTGTTCTCCCATTGTGTGTTACATTGACAGAGTGGGGTCAGTCTGCTCTTCCCTGGGTGTGTTACAATGACAGAGTGGGGTCAATGTGCACTTCACTGGGTGGGTTACATTGACAGAGTGGGGTAAGTCTGCAGTTCACTGTGTGAGTAACTTTGCAGAAGAGGTCATTCTGCTCTTCTCTGGGTGTGTTACAGTGGCAGAGTGGGGTCAGTCTGCTCTTCCCAGGGTGTGTTACATTGACAGATTGGGGTCAGTCTGCTCTTCCCAGGGTGTGTTACATTGACAGAGTGGGGTCAGTCTGCTCCTCCCTGAGTGTGTTACATTGACAGAGTGCGGTCAGTGTGCTCTTCCCTGGGTGCGTGACATTGACAGAGTGGGGTCAGTCTGCTCTTCCCTGGGTGTGTTACATTGGCAGAGTGGGGTCAGTCTGCTCTTCCCTGGGTGCGTGACATTGACTGAGTGGGGTCAGTCTGCTCTTCCATGGGTGTTTTACATTGACAGATTGGGGGCAGTCTGCTCTTCCCTGGGTGTGTTACATTGACAGAGTGGGGACAGTCTGCTCTTCCCAGGGTGTGTTACATTGACAGAGTGAGGTCAGTCTGCTCCACCCTGGGTGTATTACATTGACAGAGTGGGGTCAGTCTACTCTTCCCTGGGTGTCTTACATTGACAGAGTGGGGTCAGTCTGCTCTTCCCTGGGTGAGTTACATTGACAGAGTGGGGTCAGTCTGCTCTTCCCTGGTTGATTTAAATTGACAGAGTGGGGTCATTCCGCTCTACCCTGGGTGCGTTACATTGACAGAGGGGGGTCAATCTTCTCTTCCCTGGGTGCGTTACATTGACAGAGTGGGGTCAGTGTGTTCTTCCCTGAGTGTGTTACATTGACAGAGTGGGGTCAGTCTGCTCTTCCCTGGGTGTGTTACATTGACAGAGTGGGCTCAGTCTGCTCTTCCCTGGGTCTGTGATATTGACAGAGTGGGGTCAGTCTTCTCTTCCCAGTGTGCGTTACATTGACAGAGTGGGGTCAGTATGCTCTTCCCTGGGTGTGTTACATTGAAAGAACAGGGTCCGTCTGACTTTCCCTGGGTGTGTTACATTGACAGAGTGAGGTTAGTCTGCTCTTCCCTGGGTGTGTTACATTGACAGATTGAGGTCCGTCTGCTCTTCCCTGGGTGTGTTACAATGACAGAGTGGGGTCAGTCTGCTCTTCCCTGGGTGTGTTACATTGACAGAGTGGGGTCAGTCTGCTCTTCCCAGAGCGTGTCACGTTGACAGAGTGGGTTCAGTCTGCTCTTTTATGTGTGGGTTACATTGACAGAATGAATTCAGTCTGCTCTTCCCTGGGTGTGTTACATTGACAGAGTGGGGTCAGTCTGCTCTTCCCTGGGTGTGTTACATTGACAGAGTGAGGTCCGTCTGCTCTTCCCTGGGTTTGTTACATTGACAGAGCGGGGTCAGTCTTCTCTTCCCTGGGTGTGTTACATGGACAGATTGGGGTCAGTCTGCTCTTCCCTGAGTGTGTTACATTGACAGAGTGCGGTCAGTCTGTTCTTCCTTGGGTGTGTTGAATTGACTGTGTTGGGTCAGTCTGCTCTTCCTTGGGTGTGTTACATTGACAGAGTGGCGTCAGTCTGTTCTTCCCTGGGAGTGTTACAGTGACAGGGTGGTGTCAGTCTGCTCTCCCCTGGATGTGTTCCATTGACAGAGTGGGGTCAGTCTGCTCTTCCCTGGGTGTGTTAAATTGACAGAGTGGGGTCAGTCTGTTCTTCCCTTGGTGTGTTACATTGACAGAGTGGGGTCAGTCTGCTCTTCCCTGGGTCTGTTACATTGACAGAGTGGGGTAAATCTGCTCATCCCTGGGTGTGTTACATTGACAGAGAGGGGTCAGTCTGCTCTTCCCTGGGTGGTTTACATTGACCGAGTACGGTCAGTCTGCTCTTCTCTGGATGTGTTACATTGAAAGTGTGGGGTCAGTCTGCTCTTCCCTGGGTGTGTTACATTGACAGAGTGGGGTCAGTCTGTTCTCCCATTGTGTGTTACAATGACAGAGTGGGGTCAGTCTGCTCTTCCCTGGGTGTGTTACAATGACAGAGTGGGGTCAATGTGCACTTCACTGGGTGGGTTACATTGACAGAGTGGGGTAAGTCTGCAGTTTACTGTGTGAGTAACTTGGCAGAAGAGGTCATTCTGCTCTTCTCTGGGTGTGTTACAGTGGCAGAGTGGGGTCAGTCTGCTCTTCCCAGGGTGTGTTACATTGACAGATTGGGGTCAGTCTGCTCTTCCCAGGGTGTGTTACATTGACAGAGTGGGGTCAGTCTGCTCTTCCCTGGGTGTGTTACATTGACAGAGTGGGGTCAGTCTGCTCTTCCCTGGGTGTGTTACATTGACAGAGTGGGGTCAGTCTGCTCTTCCCTGCGTGTATTACATTGACAGAGTGAGGTCAGTCTGCTCTACCCTGGGTGTATTACATTGACAGAGTGGGGTCAGTCTACTCTTCCCTGGGTGTCTTACATTGACAGAGTGGGGTCAGTCTGCTCTTCCCTGGTTGATTTAAATTGACAGAGTGGGGTCATTCCGCTCTACCCTGGGTGCGTTACATTGACAGAGGGGGGTCAATCGTCTCTTCCCTGGGTGCGTTACATTGACAGAGTGGGGTCAGTGTGTTCTTCCCTGAGTGTGTTACATTGACAGAGTGGGGTCAGTCTGCTCTTCCCTGGGTGTGTTACATTGACAGAGTGGGGTCAGTCTGCTCTTCCCTGGGTCTGTGATATTGACAGAGTGGGGTCAGTCTGCTCTTCCCTGGGTGCGTTACTTTGACAGAGTGGGGTCAGTATGCTCTTCCCTGGGTGTGTTACATTGACAGAACAGGGTCCGTCTGACTTTCCCTGGGTGTGTTACATTGACAGAGTGAGGTTAGTCTGCTCTTCCCTGGGTGTGTTACATTGACAGATTGAGGTCCGTCTGCTCTTCCCTGGGTGTGTTACAATGACAGAGTGGGGTCAGTCTGCTCTTCCCTGGGTTTGTTACAATGACAGAGTGGGGTCAGTCTGCTCTTCCCTGGGTCTGTTACATTGACAGAGTGGGGTCAGTCTGCTCTTCCCTGGGAGGGTTACATTGACAGAGTGGGGTCAGTCTTCTCTTCCCTGGGTGTGTTACATTGACTGATTGGGGTCAGTCTGCTCTTCCCCACGTGTCTTACATTGACAGAGTGGGGTCAGTCTGCTCTTCCCTTATTGTGTTACAATGACAGAGTGTGGTCTGTGCGCACTTCCCTGGGTGTGTTACATTAACAGAATGGGGGTCAGTCTGCTCTTCCCAGGGTGTGTTGCATTGACAGGTGTGGTCAGTCTGCTCTTCCCAGGGCGTGTCACATTGACAGAGTGGGGTCAGTCTGCTCTTCCCTGAGTGTTTTATATTGACAGAGTGGGTTCAGTCTGCTCTTCCCTGGGGGTGTTACATTGACAGAGTGGGGACAGTCTTTTCTCCCAGGGTTTGTTACATTGACAGAGTGGGGTCAGTCTGCTCTTCCCTTGCTGTGTTACAATGACAGAGTGTGGTCAGTCTGCTCTTCCCAGGGCGTGTCACATTGACAGAGTGGGTTCAGTCTGCTCTTTTATGTGTAGGTTACATTGACAGAATGAATTCAGTCTGCTCTTCCCTGCGTGTGTTGCATTGATTGAGTGGGGTCAGTCTGATCTTCCCTGGTTGTGTTACATTGACAGAGTGAGTTCAGTCTGCTCTTCCCTGGGTGTGTTACATTGACAGAGTGGGGTCAGTCTGCTCTTCCCTGGGTGTGTTACATTGACAGAGTGAGGTCCGTCTGCTCTTCCCTGGGTTTGTTACATTGACAGAGTGGGGTCAGTCTTCTCTTCCCTGGGTGTGTTACTTTGACAGATTGGGGTCAGTCTGCTCTTCCCTGAGTGTGTTACATTGACAGAGTGCGGTCAGTCTGTTCTTCCTTGGGTGTGTTGAATTGACTGTGTTGGGTCAGTCTGCTCTTCCTTGGGTGTGTTACATTGACAGAGTGGCGTCAGTCTGTTCTTCCCTGGGAGTGTTACAGTGACAGGGTGGTGTCAGTCTGCTCTCCCCTGGGTGTGTTCCATTGACAGAGTGGGGTCAGTCTGCTCTTCCCTGGGTGTGTTAAATTGACAGAGTGGGGTCAGTCTGTTCTTCCCTTGGTGTGTTACATTGACAGAGTGGTATCTGTCTGCTCTTCCCTGGGTGTGTTACATTGACAGAGTGGGGTCAGTCTGTTCTCCCATTGTGTGTTACATTGACAGAGTGGGGTCAGTCTGCTCTTCCCTGGGTGTGTTACAATGACAGAGTGGGGTCAATGTGCACTTCACTGGGTGGTTTACATTGACAGAGTGGGGTAAGTCTGCAGTTCACTGTGTGAGTAACTTTGCAGAAGAGGTCATTCTGCTCTTCTCTGGGTGTGTTACAGTGGCAGAGTGGGGTCAGTCTGCTCTTCCCAGGGTGTGTTACATTGACAGATTGGGGTCAGTCTGCTCTTCCCAGGGTGTGTTACATTGACAGAGTGGGGTCAGTCTGCTCCTCCCTGAGTGTGTTACATTGACAGAGTGCGGTCAGTGTGCTCTTCCCTGGGTGCGTGACATTGACAGAGTGGGGTCAGTCTGCTCTTCCCTGGGTGTGTTACATTGGCAGAGTGGGGTCAGTCTGCTCTTCCCTGGGTGCGTGACATTGACAGAGTGGGGTCAGTCTGCTCTTCCATGGGTGCATTACATTGACAGATTGGGGTCAGTCTGCTCTTCCCAGGGTGTGTTACATTGACAGATTGGGGTCAGTCTGCTCTTCCCAGGGTGTGTTACATTGACAGAGTGAGGTCAGTCTGCTCTACCCTGGGTGTATTACATTGACAGAGTGGGGTCAGTCTACTCTTCCCTGGGTGTCTTACATTGACAGAGTGGGGTCAGTCTGCTCTTCCCTGGGTGAGTTACATTGACAGAGTGGGGTCAGTCTGCTCTTCCCTGGGTGTGATATACTGACAGAGTGGGGTCAGTCTGCTCTTCCCTGGTTGATTTAAATTGACAGAGTGGGGTCATTCCGCTCTACCCTGGGTGCGTTAAATTGACAGAGGGGGGTCAATCTTCTCTTCCCTGGGTGCGTTACATTGACAGAGTGGGGTCAGTGTGTTCTTCCCTGAGTGTGTTACATTGACAGAGTGGGGTCAGTCTGCTCTTCCCTGGGTGTGTTACATTGACAGAGTGGGGTCAGTCTGCTCTTCCCTGGGTCTGTGATATTGACAGAGTGGGGTCAGTCTTCTCTTCCCTGTGTGCGTTACATTGACAGAGTGGGGTCAGTATGCTCTTCCCTGGGTGTGTTACATTGACAGAACAGGGCCCGTCTGACTTTCCCTGGGTGTGTTACATTGACAGAGTGAGGTTAGTCTGCTCTTCCCTGGGTGTGTTACATTGACAGATTGAGGTCCGTCTGCTCTTCCCTGGGTGTGTTACAATGACAGAGTGGGGTCAGTCTGCTCTTCCCTGGGTGTGTTACATTGACAGAGTGGGGTCAGTCTGCTCTTCCCAGGGCGTGTCACATTGACAGAGTGGGTTCAGTCTGCTCTTTTATGTGTGGGTTACATTGACAGAATGAATTCAGTCTGCTCTTCCCTGGTTGTGTTACATTGACAGAGTGAGTTCAGTCTGCTCTTCCCTGGGTGTGTTACATTGACAGAGTGGGGTCAGTCTGCTCTTCCCTGGGTGTGTTACATTGACAGAGTGAGGTCCGTCTGCTCTTCCCTGGGTTTGTTACATTGACAGAGCGGGGTCAGTCTTCTCTTCCCTGGGTGTGTTACATTGACAGATTGGGGTCAGTCTGCTATTCCCTGAGTGTGTTACATTGACAGAGTGCGGTCAGTCTGTTCTTCCTTGGGTGTGTTGAATTGACTGTGTTGGGTCAGTCTGCTCTTCCTTGGGTATATTACATTGACAGAGTGGCGTCAGTCTGTTCTTCCCTGGGAGTGTTACAGTGACAGGGTGGTGTCAGTCTGCTCTCCCCTGGGTGTGTTCCATTGACAGAGTGGGGTCAGTCTGCTCTTCCCTGGGTGTGTTAAATTGACAGAGTGGGGTCAGTCTGTTCTTCCCTTGGTGTGTTACAATGACAGAGTGGGGTCAGTCTGCGCTTCCCTGGGTGTGTTACAATGACAGAGTGGGGTCAATGTGCACTTCACTGGGTGGGTTAAATTGACAGAGTGGGGTAAGTCTGCAGTTCACTGTGTGAGTAACTTTGCAGAAGAGGTCATTCTGCTCTTCTCTGGGTGTGTTACAGTGGCAGAGTGGGGTCAGTCTGCTCTTCCCTAGGTGTGTTAAATTGACAGAGTGGGGTCAGTCTGCTCTTCCCAGGGTGTGTTACATTGACAGAGTGGGGTCAGTCTGCTCTTCCCTGGGTGTGTTACATTGACAGAGTGCGATCAGTGTGCTCTTCCCTGGGTGCGTGACATTGACAGAGTGGGGTCAGTCTGCTCTTCCCTGGGTGTGTTACATTGACAGAGTGGGGTCAGTCTGCTCTTCCCTGGGTGTGTTACATTGACAGAGTGAGGTCAGTCTGCTCTACCCTGGGTGTATTACATTGACAGAGTGGGGTCAGTCTACTCTTCCCTGGGTGTCTTACATTGACAGAGTGGGGTCAGTCTGCTCTTCCCTGGGTGAGTTACATTGACAGAGTGGGGTCAGTCTGCTCTTCCCTGGCTGTGATATACTGACAGAGTGGGGTCAGTCTGCTCTTCCCTGGTTGATTTAAATTGACAGAGTGGGGTCATTCCGCACTACCCTGGGTGCGTTACATTGACAGAGGGGGGTCAATCTTCTCTTCCCTGGGTGCGTTACATTGACAGAGTGGGGTCAGTGTGTTCTTCCCTGAGTGTGTTACATTGACAGAGTGGGGTCAGTCTGCTCTTCCCTGGGTGTGTTACATTGACAGAGTGGGGTCAGTCTGCTCTTCCCTGGGTCTGTGATATTGACAGAGTGGGGTCAGTCTGCTCTTCCCTGGGTGCTTTACTTTGACAGAGTGGGGTCAGTATGCTCTTCCCTGGGTGTGTTACATTGACAGAACAGGGTCCGTCTGACTTTCCCTGGGTGTGTTACATTGACAGAGTGAGGTTAGTCTGCTCTTCCCTGGGTGTGTTACATTGACAGATTGAGGTCCGTCTGCTCTTCCCTGGGTGTGTTACAATGACAGAGTGGGGTCAGTCTGCTCTTCCCTGGGTGTGTTACATTGACAGAGTGGGGTCAGTCTGCTCTTCCCAGGGCGTGTCACATTGACAGAGTGGGTTCAGTCTGCTCTTTTACGTGTGGGTTACATTGACAGAATGAATTCAGTCTGCTCTTCCCTGGTTGTGTTACATTGACAGAGTGAGTTCAGTCTGCTCTTCCCTGGGTGTGTTACATTGACAGAGTGGGGTCAGTCTGCTCTTCCCTGGGTGTGTTACATTGACAGAGTGAGGTCCGTCTGCTCTTCCCTGGGTTTGTTACATTGACAGAGTGGGGTCAGTCTTCTCTTCCCTGGGTGTGTTACATTGACAGATTGGGGTCAGTCTGCTCTTCCCTGAGTGTGTTACATTGACAGAGTGGGGTCAGTCTGTTCTTCCTTGGGTGTGTTGAATTGACTGTGTTGGGTCAGTCTGCTCTTCCTTGGGTGTGTTACATTGACAGAGTGGCGTCAGTCTGTTCTTCCCTGCGAGTGTAACAGTGACAGGGTGGTGTCAGTCTGCTCTCCCCTGGGTGTGTTCCATTGACAGAGTGGGGTCAGTCTGCTCTTCCCTGGGTGTGTTAAATTGACAGAGTGGGGTCAGTCTGTTCTTCCCTTGGTGTGTTACATTGACAGAGTGGTATCTGTCTGCTCTTCCCTGGGTGTGTTACATTGACAGAGTGGGGTCAGTCTGTTCTCCCATTGTGTGTTACATTGACAGAGTGGGGTCAGTCTGCTCTTCCATGGTTTGGGTTACAATGACAGAGTGGGGTCAATGTGCACTTCACTGGGTGGGTTACATTGACAGAGTGGGGTAAGTCTGCAGTTCACTGTGTGAGTAACTTTGCAGAAGAGGTCATTCTGCTCTTCTCTGGGTGTGTTACAGTGACAGAGTGGGGTCAATCTGCTCTTCCCAGGGTGTGTTACATTGACAGATTGGGGTCAGTCTGCTCTTCCCAGGGTGTGTTACATTGACAGAGTGGGGTCAGTTTGCTCTTCCCTGGGTGTGTTACATTGACAGAGTGCGGTCAGTGTGCTCTTCCCTGGGTGTGTGACATTGACAGAGTGGGGTCAGTTTGCTCTTCTCTGGGTGTGTTACATTGACAGAGTGGGGTCAGTCTGCTCTTCCCTGGGTGCGTGACATTTACAGAGTGGGGTCAGTCTGCTCTTCCCTGAGTGTTTTACATTGACAGATTGGGGTCAGTCTGCTCTTCCCTGGTTGTGTTACATTGACAGAGTGGGGACAGTCTGCTCTTTCCTGGGTGTGTTACATTGACAGAGTGAGGTCAGTCTGCTCTACCCTGGGTGTATTATATTGACAGAGTGGGGTCAGTCTACTCTTCCCTGGGTGTCTTACATTGACAGAGTGGGGTCAGTCTGCTCTTCCCTGGGTGTGTTACATTGACAGAGTGGGGTCAGTCTGCTCTTCCCTGGGTGTAATATACTGACAAGAGAGGGGTCAGTCTGCTCTTCCCTGGGTGATTTAAATTGACAGAGTGGGGTCATTCCGCTCTACCCTGGGTGCGTTACATTGACAGAGGGGGGTCAATCTTCTCTTCCCTGGGTGCGTTACATTGACAGAGTGGGGTCAGTGTGTTCTTCCCTGAGTGTGTTACATTGACAGAGTGGGGTCAGTCTGCTCTTCCCTGGGTCTGTGATATTGACAGAGTGGGGTCAGTCTGCTCTTCCCTGGGTGCGTTACATTGACAGAGTGGGGTCAGTATGCTCTTCCCTGGGTGTGTTACATTGACAGAACAGGGTCCGTCTGACTTTCCCTGGGTGTGTTACATTGACAGAGTGAGGTTAGTCTGCTCTTCCCTGGGTGTGTTACATTGACAGATTGAGGTCCATCTGCTCTTCCCAGTGTGTGTTACATTGACACAATTGGGTCAGTCTGATCTTCCCTTGGTTTATAACGTTGAGAGAAAGGGGTCAGTCTGCTCTTCCCTGGCTGTGTTACATTGACAGAGAGAGGTCAGTCTGCTCTTCCCTAGGTGGGTTACATTGAAAGTATGGGGTCAGTCTGCTCTTCCCTGGGTGTGTTACATTGACACAGTGGGGTCAATCTGCTCTTCCCTGGGTGTGTTACATTGACAGTGCGCGATCAGTCTGCTCTTCCCTGGGTGCGTGACATTGACAGAGTGGGGTCAGTCTGCTCTTCCTTGGGTGTGTTACATTGACAGAGTGGGGTCAGTCTGCTCTTCCCTGGGTGTGTTACATTGACAGAGAGGGGTCAGTCTGCTCTTCCCTGGATGTGTTACATTGAAAGTGTGGGGTCAGTCTGCTCGTCCCTGGGTGTGTTACATTGACAGAACAGGGTCCGTCTGACTTTCCCTGAGTGTGTTACATTGACAGATTGAGGTCCGTCTGCTCTTCCCTGGGTTTGTTACATTGACAGAGTGGGGTCAGTCTTCTCTTCCCTGGGTGTGTTACATTGACAGATTGGGGTCAGTCTGCTCTTCCCTGAGTGTGTTACATTGACAGAGTGGGGTCAGTCTGTTCTTCCTTGGGTGTGTTGAATTGACTGTGTTGGGTCAGTCTGCTCTTCCTTGGGTGTGTTACATTGACAGAGTGGCGTCAGTCTGTTCTTCTCTGGGAGTGTAACAGTGACAGGGTGGTGTCAGTCTGCTCTCCCCTGGGTGTGTTCCATTGACAGAGTGGGGTCAGTCTGCTCTTCCCTGGGTGTGTTAAATTGACAGAGTGGGGTCAGTCTGTTCTTCCCTTGGTGTGTTACATTGACAGAGTGGTATCTGTCTGCTCTTCCCTGGGTGTGTTACATTGACAGAGTGGGGTCAGTCTGCTCTTCCCTGGATGCGTGACATTTACAGAGTGGGGTCAGTCTGCTCTTCCCTGGGTGTTTTACATTGACAGATTGGGGTCAGTCTGCTCTTCCCTGGGTGTGTTACATTGACAGAGTGGGGACAGTCTGCTCTTCCCTGGGTGTGTTACATTGACAGAGTGAGGTCAGTCTGCTCTACCCTGGGTGTATTACATTGACAGAGTGGGGTCAGTCTACTCTTCCCTGGGTGTCTTACATTGACAGAGTGGGGTCAGTCTGCTCTTCCCTGGGTGTGTTACATTGACAGAGTGGGGTCAGTCTGCTCTTCCCTGGGTGTGATATACTGACAGAGTGGGGTCAGTCTGCTCTTCCCTGGGTGATTTAAATTGTCAGAGTGGGGTCATTCCGCTCTACCCTGGGTGCGTTACATTGACAGAGGGGGGTCAATCTTCTCTTCCCTGGGTGCGTTACATTGACAGAGTGGGGTCAGTGTGTTCTTCCCTGAGTGTGTTACATTGACAGAGTGGGGTCAGTCTGCTCTTGCCTGGGTGTGTTACATTGACAGAGTGGGGTCAGTCTGCTCTTCCCTGGGTCTGTGATATTGACAGAGTGGGGTCAGTCTGCTCTTCCCTGGGTGCGTTACATTGACAGAGGGGGTCAGTATGCTCTTCCCTGGGTGTGTTACATTGACAGAACAGGGTCCGTCTGACTTTCCCTGGGTGTGTTACATTGACAGAGTGAGGTTAGTCTGCTCTTCCCTGGGTGTGTTACATTGACAGATTGAGGTCCGTCTGCTCTTCCCTGGGTGTGTTACAATGACAGAGTGGGGTCAGTCTGCTCTTCCCTGGGTGTGTTACATTGACAGAGTGGGGTCAGTCTGCTCTTCCCAGTGTGTGTCACATTGACAGAGTTGGGTCAGTCTGATCTTCCCTTGGTTTATAACGTTGAGAGAAAGGGGTCAGTCTGCTCTTCCCTGGCTGTGTTACATTGACAGAGAGAGGTCAGTCTGCTCTTCCCTCGGTGGGTTACATTGAAAGTATGGGGTCAGTCTGCTCTTCCCTGGGTGTGTTACATTGACACAGTGGGGTCAATCTGCTCTTCCCTGGGTGTGTTACATTGACAGTGCGCGGTCAGTCTGCTCTTCCCTGGGTGCGTGACATTGACAGAGTGGGGTCAGTCTGCTCTTCCCTGGGTGTGTTACATTGACAGAGTGGGGTCAGTCTGCTCTTCCCTGGGTGTGTTACATTGACAGAGAGGGGTCAGTCTGCTCTTCCCTGGGTGTTTTACATTGACAGAGTGGGGTCAGTCTGTTCTTCCCTGGGAGTGTAACAGTGACAGGGTGGTGTCAGTCTGCTCTTCCCTGGGTGTGTTATATTGACAGAGTGGGGTCAGTCTGCTCTTCCCTGGGTGTGTTACATTGACAGAGTGGGGTCAGTCTGCTCTTTACAGAGTGTGTTACATTGACAGAGTGGGGTCAGTCTGCTCTTCCCTGGGTGCGTTACATTGACAGAGTGGGGTCAGTATGCTCTTCCCTGGGTGTGTTACATTGACAGAACAGGGTCCGTCTGACTTTCCCTGGGTGTGTTACATTGACAGAGTGAGGTTAGTCTGCTCTTCCCTGGGTGTGTTACATTGACAGATTGAGGTCCGTCTGCTCTTCCCAGTGTGTGTTACATTGACAGAGTTGGGTCAGTCTGATCTTCCCTTGGTTTATAACGTTGAGAGAAAGGGGTCAGTCTGCTCTTCCCTGGCTGTGTTACATTGACAGAGAGAGGTCAGTCTGCTCTTCCCTAGGTGGGTTACATTGAAAGTATGGGGTCAGTCTGCTCTTCCCTGGGTGTGTTACATTGACACAGTGGGGTCAATCTGCTCTTCCCTGTGTGTGTTACATTGACAGTGCGCGATCAGTCTGCTCTTCCCTGGGTGCGTGACATTGACAGAGTGGGGTCAGTCTGCTCTTCCTTGGGTGTGTTACATTGACAGAGTGGGGTCAGTCTGCTCTTCCCTGGGTGTGTTACATTGACAGAGAGGGGTCAGTCTGCTCTTCCCTGGATGTGTTACATTGAAAGTGTGGGGTCAGTCTGCTCGTCCCTGGGTGTATTACATTGACAGAACAGGGTCCGTCTGACTTTCCCTGAGTGTGTTACATTGACAGAGTGAGGTCCGTCTGCTCTTCCCTGGGTTTGTTACATTGACAGAGTGGGGTCAGTCTTCTCTTCCCTGGGTGTGTTACATTGACAGATTGGGGTCAGTCTGCTCTTCCCTGAGTGTGTTACATTGACAGAGTGGGGTCAGTCTGTTCTTCCTTGGGTGTGTTGAATTGACTGTGTTGGGTCAGTCTGCTCTTCCTTGGGTGTGTTACATTGACAGAGTGGCGTCAGTCTGTTCTTCCCTGGGAGTGTAACAGTGACAGGGTGGTTTCAGTCTGCTCTCCCCTGGGTGTGTTCCATTGACAGAGTGGGGTCAGTCTGCTCTTCCCTGGGTGTGTTAAATTGACAGAGTGGGGTCAGTCTGTTCTTCCCTTGGTGTGTTACATTGACAGAGTGGTATCTGTGTGCTCTTCCCTGGGTGTGTTACATTGACAGAGTGGGGTCAGTCTGTTCTCCCATTGTGTGTTACATTGACAGAGTGGGGTCAGTCTGCTCTTCCCAGGGTGTGTTACATTGACAGATTGGGGTCAGTCTGTTCTCCCATTGTGTGTTACATTGACAGAGTGGGGTCAGTCTGCTCTTCCCAGGGTGTGTTACATTGACAGATTGGGGTCAGTCTGCTCTTCCCAGGGTGTGTTACATTGACAGAGTGGGGTCAGTCTGCTCTTCCCTGGGTGTGTTACATTGACAGAGTGCGGTCAGTGTGCTCTTCCCTGGGGGCGTGACATTGACAGAGTGGGGTCAGTTTGCTCTTCCCTGGGTGTGTTACATTGACAGAGTGGGGTCAGTCTGCTCTTCCCTGGGTGCGTGACATTTACAGAGTGGGGTCAGTCTGCTCTTCCCTGGGTGTTTTACATTGACAGATTGGGGTCAGTCTGCTCTTCCCTGGGTGTGTTACATTGACAGAGTGGGGACAGTCTGCTCTTCCCTGGGTGTGTTACATTGACAGAGTGAGGTCAGTCTGCTCTACCCTGGGTGTATTACATTGACAGAGTGGGGTCAGTCTACTCTTCCCTGGGTGTCTTACATTGACAGAGTGGGGTCAGTCTGCTCTTCCCTGGGTGTGTTACATTGACAGAGTGGGGTCAGTCTGCTCTTCCCTGGGTGTGATATACTGACAGAGTGGGGTCAGTCTGCTCTTCCCTGGGTGATTTAAATTGACAGAGTGGGGTCATTCCGCTCTACCCTGGGTGCGTTACATTGACAGAGGGGGGTCAATCTTCTCTTCCCTGGGTGCGTTACATTGACAGAGTGGGGTCAGTGTGTTCTTCCCTGAGTGTGTTACATTGACAGAGTGGGGTCAGTCTGCTCTTCCCTGGGTGTGTTACATTGACAGAGTGGGGTCAGTCTGCTCTTCCCTGGGTCTGTGACATTGACAGAGTGGTGTCAGTCTGCTCTTCCCTGTGTGCGTTACATTGACAGAGGGGGTCAGTATGCTCTTCCCTGGGTGTGTTACATTGACAGAACAGGGTCCGTCTGACTTTCCCTGGGTGTGTTACATTGACAGAGTGAGGTTAGTCTGCTCTTCCCTGGGTGTGTTACATTGACAGATTGAGGTCCGTCTGCTCTTCCCTGGGTGTGTTACAATGACAGAGTGGGGTCAGTCTGCTCTTCCCTGGGTGTGTTACATTGACAGAGTGGGGTCAGTCTGCTCTTCCCAGTGTGTGTCACATTGACAGAGTTGGGTCAGTCTGATCTTCCCTTGGTTTATAACGTTGAGAGAAACGGGTCAGTCTGCTTTTCCCTGGCTGTTTTACATTGACAGAGAGAGGTCAGTCTGCTCTTCCCTCGGTGGGTTACATTGAAAGTATGGGGTCAGTCTGCTCTTCCCTGTGTGTGTTACATTGACACAGTGGGGTCAATCTGCTCTTCCCTGGGTGTGTTACATTGACAGTGCGCGGTCAGTCTGCTCTTCCCTGGGTGCGTGACATTGACAGAGTGGGGTCAGTCTGCTCTTCCCTGGGTGTGTTACATTGACAGAGTGGGGTCAGTCTGCTCTTCCCTGGGTGTGTTACATTGACAGAGAGGGGTCAGTCTGCACTTCCCTGGGTGTTTTACATTGACAGAGTGGGGTCAGTCTGTTCTTCCCTGGGAGTGTAACAGTGACAGGGTGGTGTCAGTCTGCTCTCCCCTGGGTGTGTTCCATTGACAGAGTGGGGTCAGTCTGCTCTTCCCTAGGTGTGTTAAATTGACAGAGTGGGGTCAGTCTGTTCTTCCCTTGGTGTGTTACATTGACAGAGTGGGGTCAGTCTGCTCTTCCCTGGGTGTGTTACAATGACAGAGTGGGGTCAATGTGCACTTCACTGGGTGGGTTACATTGACAGAGTGGGGTAAGTCTGCAGTTCACTGTGTGAGTAACTTTGCAGAAGAGGTCATTCTGCTCTTCTCTGGGTGTGTTACAGTGACAGAGTGGGGTCAGTCTGCTCTTCCCAGGGTGTGTTACATTGACAGATTGGGGTCAGTCTGCTCTTCCCAGGGTGTGTTACATTGACAGAGTGGGGTCAGTCTGCTCTTCCCTGTGTGTGTTACATTGACAGAGTGGGGTCAGTCTTCTCTTCCCTGGGTGTGTTACATTGACAGATTGGGGTCAGTCTGCTCTTCCCTGAGTGTGTTACATTGACAGAGTGGGGTCAGTCCGTTCTTCCGTGGGTGTGTTGAATTGACTGTGTTGGGTCAGTCTGCTCTTCCTTGGGTGTGTTACATTGACAGAGTGGCGTCAGTCTGTTCTTCCCTGGGAGTGTAACAGTGACAGGGTGGTTTCAGTCTGCTCTCCCCTGGGTGTGTTCCATTGACAGAGTGGGGTCAGTCTGCTCTTCCCTGGGTGTGTTAAATTGACAGAGTGGGGTCAGTCTGTTCTTCCCTTGGTGTGTTACATTGACAGAGTGGTATCTGTCTGCTCTTCCCTGGGTGTGTTACATTGACAGAGTGGGGTCAGTCTGTTCTCCCATTGTGTGTTACATTGACAGAGTGGGGTCAGTCTGCTCTTCCCAGGGTGTGTTACATTGACAGATTGGGGTCAGTCTGTTCTCCCATTGTGTGTTACATTGACAGAGTGGGGTCAGTCTGCTCTTCCCAGGGTGTGTTACATTGACAGATTGGGGTCAGTCTGCTCTTCCCAGGGTGTGTTACATTGACAGAGTGGGGTCAGTCTGCTCTTCCCTGGGTGTGTTACATTGACAGAGTGCGGTCAGTGTGCTCTTCCCTGGGGGCGTGACATTGACAGAGTGGGGTCAGTTTGCTCTTCCCTGGGTGTGTTACATTGACAGAGTGGGGTCAGTCTGCTCTTCCCTGGGTGCGTGACATTTACAGAGTGGGGTCAGTCTGCTCTTCCCTGGGTGTTTTACATTGACAGATTGGGGTCAGTCTGCTCTTCCCTGGGTGTGTTACATTGACAGAGTGGGGACAGTCTGCTCTTCCCTGGGTGTGTTACATTGACAGAGTGAGGTCAGTCTGCTCTACCCTGGGTGTATTACATTGACAGAGTGGGGTCAGTCTACTCTTCCCTGGGTGTCTTACATTGACAGAGTGGGGTCAGTCTGCTCTTCCCTGGGTGTGTTACATTGACAGAGTGGGGTCAGTCTGCTCTTCCCTGGGTGTGATATACTGACAGAGTGGGGTCAGTCTGCTCTTCCCTGGGTAATTTAAATTGACAGAGTGGGGTCATTCCGCTCTACCCTGGGTGCGTTACATTGACAGAGGGGGGTCAATCTTCTCTTCCCTGGGTGCGTTACATTGACAGAGTGGGGTCAGTGTGTTCTTCCCTGAGTGTGTTACATTGACAGAGTGGGGTCAGTCTGCTCTTCCCTGGGTGTGTTACATTGACAGAGTGGGGTCAGTCTGCTCTTCCCTGGGTCTGTGATATTGACAGAGTGGTGTCAGTCTGCTCTTCCCTGGGTGCGTTACATTGACAGAGGGGGTCAGTATGCTCTTCCCTGGGTGTGTTACATTGACAGAACAGGGTCCGTCTGACTTTCCCTGGGTGTGTTACATTGACAGAGTGAGGTTAGTCTGCTCTTCCCTGGGTGTGTTACATTGACAGATTGAGGTCCGTCTGCTCTTCCCTGGGTGTGTTACAATGACAGAGTGGGGTCAGTCTGCTCTTCCCTGGGTGTGTTACATTGACAGAGTGGGGTCAGTCTGCTCTTCCCAGTGTGTGTCACATTGACAGAGTTGGGTCAGTCTGATCTTCCCTTGGTTTATAACGTTGAGAGAAACGGGTCAGTCTGCTTTTCCCTGGCTGTTTTACATTGACAGAGAGAGGTCAGTCTGCTCTTCCCTCGGTGGGTTACATTGAAAGTATGGGGTCAGTCTGCTCTTCCCTGTGTGTGTTACATTGACACAGTGGGGTCAATCTGCTCTTCCCTGGGTGTGTTACATTGACAGTGCGCGGTCAGTCTGCTCTTCCCTGGGTGCGTGACATTGACAGAGTGGGGTCAGTCTGCTCTTCCCTGGGTGTGTTACATTGACAGAGTGGGGTCAGTCTGCTCTTCCCTGGGTGTGTTACATTGACAGAGAGGGGTCAGTCTGCACTTCCCTGGGTGTTTTACATTGACAGAGTGGGGTCAGTCTGTTCTTCCCTGGGAGTGTAACAGTGACAGGGTGGTGTCAGTCTGCTCTCCCCTGGGTGTGTTCCATTGACAGTGTGGGGTCAGTCTGCTCTTCCCTAGGTGTGTTAAATTGACAGAGTGGGGTCAGTCTGTTCTTCCCTTGGTGTGTTACATTGACAGAGTGGGGTCAGTCTGCTCTTCCCTGGGTGTGTTACAATGACAGAGTGGGGTCAATGTGCACTTCACTGGGTGGGTTACATTGACAGAGTGGGGTAAGTCTGCAGTTCACTGTGTGAGTAACTTTGCAGAAGAGGTCATTCTGCTCTTCTCTGGGTGTGTTACAGTGACAGAGTGGGGTCAGTCTGCTCTTCCCAGGGTGTGTTACATTGACAGATTGGGGTCAGTCTGCTCTTCCCAGGGTGTGTTACATTGACAGAGTGGGGTCAGTCTGCTCTTCCCTGTGTGTGTTACATTGACAGAGTGCGGTCAGTGTGCTCTTCCCTGGGTGCGTGACATTGACAGAGTGGGGTCAGTTTGCTCTTCCCTGGGTGTGTTACATTGACAGAGTGGGGTCAGTCTGCTCTTCCCTGGGTGCGTGACATTTACAGAGTGGGGTCAGTCTGCTCTTCCCTGGGTGTGTTACATTGACAGAGTGGGGACAGTCTGCTCTTCCCTGGGTGTCTTACATTGACAGAGTTGGGTCAGTCTGCTCTTCCCTGGGTGTGTTACATTGACAGAGTGGGGTCAGTCTGCTCCTCCCTGGGTGTGATATACTGACAGAGTGGGGTCAGTCTGCTCTTCCCTGGGTGATTTAAATTGACAGAGTGGGGTCATTCCGCTCTACCCTGGGTGCGTTACATTGACAGAGGGGGGTCAATCTTCTCTTCCCTGGGTGCGTTACATTGACAGAGTGGGGTCAGTGTGTTCTTCCCTGAGTGTGTTACATTGACAGAGTGGGGTCAGTCTGCTCTTCCCTGGGTGTGTTACATTGACAGAGTGGGGTCAGTCTGCTCTTCCCTGGGTCTGTGATATTGACAGAGTGGGGTCAGTCTGCTCTTCCCTGGGTGCGTTACATTGACAGAGTGGGGTCTGTCTGCTCTTCCCTGGGTGTGTTACATTGACAGAGTGGGGTCAGTGTGCTCTTCCCTGGGTCTGTGATATTGACAGAGTGGGGTCAGTCTGCTCTTCCCTGGGTGCGTTACATTGACAGAGTGGGGTCAGTATGCTCTTCCCTGGGTGTGTTACATTGACAGAACAGGGTCCGTCTGACTTTCCCTGGGTGTGTTACATTGACAGAGTGAGGTTAGTCTGCTCTTCCCTGGGTGTGTTACATTGACAGATTGATGTCCGTCTGCTCTTCCCTGGGTGTGTTACAATGACAGAGTGGGGTCAGTCTGCTCTTCCCTGGGTGTGTTACATTGACAGAGTGGGGTCAGTCTGCTCTTCCCTGGGTGTGTTACATGAACAGAGAGCGGTCAGTGTGCTCTTCCCTGGGTGCGTGACATTGACAGAGTGGGGTCAGTCTGTTCTTCCCTGGGTGCGTGACATTGACAGAGTGGGGTCAGTCTGCTCTTCCCTCGGTGTTTTACATTGACAGAGTGGGGTCAGTCTGCTCTTCCCTGGATGTGTTACATTGACAGAGTGGGGACAGTTTGCTCTTCCCTGGGTGTGTTACATTGACAGAGTGAGGTCAGTCTGCTCTACCCTGGGTGTATTACATTGACAGAGTGGGGTCAGTCTACTCTTCCCTGGGTGTGTTACATTGACAGAGTGGGGTCAGTCTGATCTTCCCTGGGTGTGTTACATTGACAGAGTGGGGTCAGTCTGCTCTTCCCTGGGTGTGATATACTGACAGAGTGAGGTCAGTTTGCTCTTCCCTGGGTGTGTTACATTGACACAGTGGGTCAGTCTGTTTATCCCTGGGTGTGTTACATTGACAGAGTGAGGGTCAGTCTGCTCTTCCCAGGGTGTGTTACATTGACAGAGTGTGGTCAGTCTGCTCTTCGCAGGGCGTGTCACATTGACAGAGTGGGTTCAGTCTGCTCTTTTATGTGTGGGTTACATTGACAGAATGAATTAAGTCTGCTCTTCCCTGCGTGTGTTGCATTGACAGAGTGGGGTCAGTCTGATCTTCCCTGGTTGTGTTACATTGACAAAGTAAGTTCAGTCTGCTCTTCCCTGGGTGTGTTACATTGACAGAGTGGGGTCAGTCTGCTCTTCCCTGGGTGTGTTACATTGACAGAGTGAGGACCGTCTGCTCTTCCCTGGGTTTGTTACATTGACAGAGTGGGGTCAGTCTTCTCTTCCCTGGGTGTGTTACATTGACAGATTGGGGTCAGTCTGCACTTCCCTGAGTGTGTTACATTGACAGAGTGGGGTCAGTCTGTTCTTCCTTGGGTGTGTTGAATTGACTGTGTTGGGTCAGTCTGCTCTTCCTTGGGTGTGTTACATTGACAGAGTGGCGTCAGTCTGTTCTTCCCTGGGAGTGTAACAGTGACAGGGTGGTGTCAGTCTGCTCTCCCCTGGGTGTGTTCCATTGACAGAGTGGGGTCAGTCTGCTCTTCCCTGGGTGTGTTAAATTGACAGAGTGGGGTCAGTCTGTTCTTCCCTTGGTGTGTTACATTGACAGAGTGGTATCTGTCTGCTCTTTCCTGGGTGTGTTACATTGACAGAGTGGGGTCAGTCTGTTCTCCCATTGTGTGTTACATTGACAGAGTGGGGTCAGTCTGCTCTTCCCTGGGTGTGTTACATTGACAGAGTGGGGTCAGTCTGTTCTTCCCTGGGTGCGTGACATTGACAGAGTGGGGTCAGTCTGCTCTTCCCTCGGTGTTTTACATTGACAGAGTGGGGTAAGACTGCAGTTCACTGTGTGAGTAACTTTGCAGAAGAGGTCATTCTGCTCTTCTCTGGGTGTGTTACAGTGACAGAGTGGGGTCAGTCTGCTCTTCCCAGGGTGTGTTACATTGACAGATTGGGGTCAGTCTGCTCTTCCCAGGGTGTGTTACATTGACAGAGTGGGGTCAGTCTGCTCTTCCCTGGGTGTGTTACATTGACAGAGTGCGGTCAGTGTGCTCTTCACTGGGTGCGTGACATTGACAGAGTGGGGTCAGTTTGCTCTTCCCTGGGTGTGTTACATTGACAGAGTGGGGTCAGTCTGCTCTTCCCTGGGTGCGTGACATTTACAGAGTGGGGTCAGTCTGCTCTTCCCTGGGTGTTTTACATTGACAGATTGGGGTCAGTCTGCTCTTCCCTGTGTGTGTTACATTGACAGAGTGGGGACAGTCTGCTCTTCCCTGGGTGTGTTACATTGACAGAGTGAGGTCAGTCTGCTCTACCCTGGGTGTATTACATTGACAGAGTGGGGTCAGTCTACTCTTCCCTGGGTGTCTTACATTGACAGAGTGGGGTCAGTCTGCTCTTCCCTGGGTGTGTTACATTGACAGAGTGGGGTCAGTCTGCTCTTCCCTGGGTGTGATATACTGACAGAGTGGGGTCAGTCTGCTCTTCCCTGGGTGATTTAAATTGACAGAGTGGGGTCATTCCGCTCTACCCTGGGTGCGTTACATTGACAGAGGGGGGTCAATCTTCTCTTCCCTGGGTGCGTTACATTGACAGAGTGGGGTCAGTCTGCTCTTCCCTGGGTGTGTTACATTGACAGAGTGGGGTCAGTCTGCTCTTCCCTGGGTCTGTGATATTGACAGAGTGGGGTCAGTCTGCTCTTCCCTGGGTGCGTTACATTGACAGAGTGGGGTCAGTATGCTCTTCCCTGGGTGTGTTACATTGACAGAACAGGGTCCGTCTGACTTTCCCTGGGTGTGTTACATTGACAGAGTGAGGTTAGTCTGCTCTTCCCTGCGTGTGTTACATTGACAGATTGAGGTCCGTCTGCTCTTCCCTGGGTGTGTTACAATGACAGAGTGGGGTCAGTCTGCTCTTCCCTGGGTGTGTTACATTGACAGAGTGGGGTCAGTCTGCTCTTCCCAGTGTGTGTTACATTGACAGAGTTGGGTCAGTCTGATCTTCCCTTGGTTTATAAGGTTGAGAGAAAGGGGTCAGTCTGCTCTTCCCTGGCTGTGTTACATTGACAGAGAGAGGTCAGTCTGCTCTTCCCTCGGTGGGTTACATTGAAAGTATGGGGTCAGTCTGCTCTTCCCTGGGTGTGTTACATTGACACAGTGGGGTCAATCTGCTCTTCCCTGGGTGTGTTACATTGACAGTTCGCGGTCAGTCTGCTCTTCCCTGGGTGCGTGACATTGACAGAGTGGGGTCAGTCTGCTCTTCCCTGGGTGTGTTACATTGACAGAGTGGGGTCAGTCTGCTCTTCCCTGGGTGTGTTACATTGACAGAGAGGGGTCAGTCTGCTCTTCCCTGGATGTGTTACATTGAAAGTGTGGGGTCAGTCTGCTCGTCCCTGGGTGTGTTACAGTGACAGAGTGGGGTCGGTCTGCTCTTCCCAGGGTGCGTTAGATTGACAGACTGGGGTCAGTCTGCTCTTCCCTGGGTGGGTTACGTTGACTGAGTGCGGTCAGTCTGCTCTTCCCTGCGTCTGTTACATTGACAGAGTGGGGTCAGTGTGCTCTTCCCTGGGTTTGTTACATTGACAGAGTGGCGTCAGTCTGCTCTTCCCTGGGTGTGTTACAGAGACAGAGTGGGGTCAGTCTGCTCTTCACAGGGTGTGTTACATTGACAGAGTGGGGTCAGTGTGCTCTTCCCTGGGTGTGTTACATTGACAGAGAGCAGTCAGTGTGCTCTTCCCTGGGTGCGTGACATTGACAGAGTGGGGTCAGTCTGCTCTTCCCTGGGTGTGTTACATTGACAGAGTGGGGTCAGTCTGTTCTTCCCTGGCTGCGTGACATTGACAGAGTGGGGTCAGTCTACCCTTCCCTGGGCGTGTTACATTGACAGAGTCGGGTCAGTCTGCTCTTCCCTGGGTGTGTTACATTGACAGAGTGGGGACAGTCTACTCTTCCCTGGGTGTGTTACATTGACAGAGTGAGGTCAGTCTGCTCTACCCTGGGTGTATTATATTGACAGAGTGGGGTCAGTCTACTCTTCCCTGGGTGTGTTACATTGACAGAGTGGGGTCAGTCTGATCTTCCCTGGGTGTGTTACATTGACAGAGTGGGGTCAGTCTGCTCTTCCCTGGGTGTGATATACTGACAGAGTGGGGTCAGTCTGCTCTTCCCTGGGTGTGTTACATTGACACAGTGGGGTCAGTCTGTTTTTTCTGGGTGTGTTACATTGACAGATTGGGGTCAGTCTGCTCTTCCCTGGCTGTGTTACATTGACAGAGTGGGGTCAGTCTGCTCTTTTATGGGTGGGTTACATTGACAGAGTGGGGTCAGTCTGCTCTTCCCTGGGTGTGGTACATTGAAAGAGTGGGGTCAGTCTGCTCTTCCCTGGGAGGGTTACATTGACAGAGTGGGGTCAGTCTTCTCTTCCCTGGGTGTGTTACATTGACTGATTGGGGTCAGACTGCTCTTCCCCAAGTGTGTTACATTGACACAGTGGGGTCAGTCTGCTCTTCCCTTAGTGTGTTACAATGACAGAGTGTGGTCTGTGCGCACTTCCCTGGGTGTGTTACATTAACAGAGTGGGGGTCAGTCTGCTCTTCCCAGGGTGTGTTGCATTGACAGGTGTGGTCAGTCTGCTCTTCCCAGGGCGTGTCACATTGACAGAGTGGGGTCAGTCTGCTCTTTTATGGGAGGGTTACATTGACTGAGTGGGGTCAATCTGCTCTTCCCTGGGTGTGTTATATTGACAGAGTGGGGTCAGTCTGTTCTTCCCTGGGTGTGTTTCATTGACAGAGTGGGTTCAGTCTGCTCTTCCCTGGGTGTGTTACATTGACAGAGTGGGGACAGTCTTTTCTCCCAGGGTTTGTTACATTGACAGAGTGGGGTCAGTCTGCTCTTCCCTTGCTGTGTTACAATGACAGAGTGGGGTCAGTGTGCACTTCCCTGTGTGTGTTACATTGACAGAGTGGGGGTCAGTCTGCTCTTCCCAGGGTGTGTTACATTGACAGAGTGTGGTCAGTCTGCTCTTCCCAGGGCGTGTCACATTGACAGTGTGGGGCCAGTCTGCTCTTTTATGGGTGGGTTACATTGACAGAATGAATTCAGTCTGCTCTTCCCTGCGTGTGTTGCATTGACAGAGTGGGGTCAGTCTGATCTTCCCTGGTTGTGTTACATTGACAGAGTGAGTTCAGTCTGCTCTTCCCTGGGTGTGTTACATCGACAGAGTGGGGTCAGTCTGCTCTTCCCTGGGTGTGTTACATTGACAGAGTGAGGTCCGTCTGCTCTTCCCTGGGTTTGTTACATTGACAGAGTGGGGTCAGTCTTCTCTTCCCTGGGTGTGTTACATTGACAGATTGGGGTCAGTCTGCTCTTCCCTGAGTGTGTTACATTGACAGAGTGGGGTCAGTCTGTTCTTCCTTGGGTGTGTTGAATTGACTGTGTTGGGTCAGTCTGCTCTTCCCTGGGTGTGTTACATTGACAGAGAGGCGTCAGTCTGTTCTTCCCTGGGAGTGTTACAGTGACAGGGTGGTGTCAGTCTGCTCTCCCCTGGGTGTGTTCCATTGACAGAGTGGGGTCAGTCTGCTCTTCCCTGGGTGTGTAAAATTGACAGAGTGGGGTCAGTCTGTTCTTCCCTTGGTGTGTTTCGTTGACAGAGTGGTATCTGTCTGCTCTTCCCTGGGTGTGTTACATTGACAGAGTGGGGTCAGTCTGTTCTCCCATTGTGTGTTACATTGACAGAGTGGGGTCAGTCTGCTCTTCCCTGGGTGTGTTACAATGACAGAGTGGGGTCAATGTGCACTTCACTGGGTGGGTTACATTGACAGAGTGGGGTAAGTCTGCAGTTCACTGTGTGAGTAACTTTGCAGAAGAGGTCATTCTGCTCTTCTCTGGGTGTGTTACATTGACAGAGTGAGGTCAGTCTGCTCTTCCCTGGGTTTGTTACATTGACAGAGTTTGGTCAGTCTGCTCTTCCCAGAGTGTGTTACATTGACAGAGTTGGGTCAGTGTGCTCTTCCCAGGGCGTGTCACATTGACAGAGTGGGGACAGTCTGCTCTTTTATGGGTGGGTTACATTGACAGAGTGGGGTCAGTCTGCTCATCCCTGGGTGTGTTACATTGACAGAGTGTTGTCAGTCTGATCTTCCCTGGTTGTGTTACATTGACAGAGTGGGGTCAGTCTTCCTTCCCTGGGTGTGTTACATTGACAGATTGGGGTCAGTCTGCTCTTCCCCAAGTTTGTTACATTGACACAGTGGGGACAGTCTGTTCTTCCCTGGGTGTGTTACATTGACAGAGTGGGGTCAGTCTGCTCTTCCCTGGCTGTGTTACATTGACAGAGTGGGGTCAGTCTGCTCTTCCCTGGGTGTGTTACATTGACAGAGTGGGGTCAGTCTGCTCTTCCCTGGGTGCGTTACATTGACAGAGTGGGGTCAGTCTGCTCTTCCCTGGGTGTGTTACATTGACAGAGTGGGGTCAATCTGCTCTTCCCTGGGTGGGTAACATTGACAGAGTGTGGTCAGTCTGCTCTTCCCAGGGCGTGTCACATTGACAGAGTGGTGCCAATCTGCTCTTTTGTGGGTGGGTTACATTGACAGAGTTGGGTAAGTCTGCTATTCCCTGGGTGTGTTACATTGACAGAGTGGGGTCAGTCTGCTCTTCCCTGGGGGGGTTACATTGACAGAGTAGAGTCAGTCTGTTCTTCCCTGGGTGTGTTACATTGACAGAGTGGGGTCAGTCTGCTCTTCCCTGGGTGTGTTACATTGATTGAGTGGGGTCAGTCTGTTCTTCTCTGGGTGTATTACATTGACAGAGTGGGGTCAGTCTGCTCTTCCCTGGGTGTGTTACATTGACAGAGTGGGGTCAGTCTGCTCTTCCCTGGGAGGGTTACATTGACAGAGTGGGGTCAGTGTTCTCTTCCCTGGGTGTGTTACATTGACAGAGTGGGGGTCAGTCTGCTCTTCCCCAAGTGTGTTACATTGACACAGTGGGGTCAGTCTGCTCTTCCCTAGGTGTGTTACAATGACAGAGTGGTGTCAGTGCGCACTTCCCTGGGTGTGTTACATTGACAGAGTGGGGGTCAGTCTGCTCTTCCCAGGGTGTGTTGCATTGACAGAGTGTGGTCAGTCTGCTCTTCCCAGGGCGTGTCACATTGACAGAGTTGGGTCAGTCTGCTCTTTTATGGGTGGGTTACATTGACAGAATGGGGTCAGTCTGCTCTTCCCTGGGTGTTTTACATTGACAGAGTGGGGTCAGTCTGCTCTTCCCTGGGTGTGTTACATTGACAGAGTGGGGTCAGTCTGCTCTTCCCTGGGTTTGTTACATTGACAGAGTGGGGTCAGTCTGCTCTTCCCTGGGTGTGTTACAGTGACAGAGTGGGGTCAGTCTGCTCTTCCCAGGGTGTGTTACATTGACAGAGTGGGGTCAGTCTGCTCTTCCCAGGGTGTGTTACATTGACAGAGTGGGGTCAGTCTGCTCTTCCCTGGGTGTGTTACATTGACAGAGTGCGGTCAGTGTGCTCTTCCCTGGGTGCGTGACATTGACAGAGTGGGGTCAGTCTGCACTTCACTGGGTGTGTTACATTGACAGAGTGGGGTCAGTCTGCTCTTCCCTGGGTGCGTGACATTGACAGAATGGGGTAAGTCTGCTCTTCCCTCGGTGTTTTACATTGACAGAGTGGGGTCAGTCTGCTCCTCCCTGGGTGTGTTACATTGACAGAGTGGGGACAGTCTGCTCTTCCCTGGGTGTGTTACATTGACAGAGTGAGGTCAGTCTGCTCTACCCTGGGTGTATTACATTGACAGATTGGGGTCAGTCTACTCTTCCCTGGGTGTCTTACATTGACAAAGTGGGGTCAGTCTGCTCTTCCCTGGGTGTGTTACATTGACAGAGTGGGGTCAGTCTGCTCTTCCCTGGGTGTGATATACTGACAGAGTGGGGTCAGTCTGCTCTTCCCTGGGTGTGTTACATTAACACAGTGGGGTCAGTCTGTTTTTCCCTGGGTGTGTTACATTGACAGATTGGGGTCAGTCTGTTCTTTCCTGGCTGTGTTACATTGACAGAGTGGGCTCAGTCTGCTCTTTTATGGGTGGGTTACATTGACTGAGTGTGGTCAGTCTGTTCTTCCCTGGGTGTGTTACATTGACACAGTGGGGTCAGTCTGCTCTTCCCTGGGAGGGTTACATTGACAGAGTGGGGTCAGTCTTCTCTTCCCTGGGTGTGTTACGTTGACTGATTGGGGTCAGTCTGCTCTTCCCCAAGTGTGTTACATTGACACAGTGGGGTCAGTCTGCTCTTCCCTTGGTGTGTTACAATGACAGAGTGGGGTCAGTGCGCACTTCCCTGGGTGTGTTACATTGACAGAGTGGGGGTCAGTCTGCTCTTCCCAGGGTGTGTTGCATTGACAGAGCATGGTCAGTCTGCTCTTCCCAGGGCGTGTCACATTGACAGAGTGGGGTCAGTCTGCTCTTTTATGGGTGGGTTACATTGACTGAGTGGGGTCAGTCTGCTCTTCCCTGGGTGTTTTACATTGACAGAGTGGGGTCAGTCTGTTCTTCCCTGGGTGTGTTACATTGACAGAGTGAGGTCAGTCTGCTCTTCCCTGGGTTTGTTACATTGACAGAGTGGGCTCAGTCTTCTCTTCCCTGGGTGTGTTACATTGACTGATTGGGGTCAGTCTGCTATTCCCTGAATGTGTTACATTGACAGAGTGGGGTCAGTCTGTTCTTCCATGGGTGTGTTAAATTGACTGTGTTGGGTCAGTCTGCTCTTCCCTGGGTGTGTTACATTGACAGAGTGGCGTCAGTCTGTTCTTCCCTGGGAGTGTTACAGTGACAGGGTGGTGTCAGTCTGCTCTCCCCTGGGTGTGTTCCATTGACAGAGTGGGGTCAGTCTGCTCTTCCCTGGGTGTGTTAAATTGACAGAGTGGGGTCAGTGTGTTCTTCCCTTGGTGTGTTACATTGACAGAGTGGTATCTGTCTGCTCTTCCCTGGGTGTGTTACAATGACAGAGTGGGGTCAATGTGCACTTCACTGGGTGGGTTACATTGACAGAGTGGGGTAAGTCTGCAGTTCACTGTGTGAGTAACTTTGCAGAAGAGGTCATTCTGCTCTTCTCTGGGTGTGTTACATTGACAGAGTGAGGTCAGTCTGCTCTTCCCTGGGTTTGTTACATTGACAGAGTTTGGTAAGTCTGCTCTTCCCTGGGTGTGTTACATTGACAGAGTTGGGTCAGTGTGCTCTTCCCAGGGCGTGTCACATTGACAGAGTGGGGACAGTCTGCTCTTTTTTGGGTGGGTTACATTGACAGAGTGGGGTCAGTCTGTTCTTCCCTGGGTGTGTTACATTGACAGAGTGGGGTCAGTCTGATCTTCCCTGGTTGTGTTACATTGACAGAGTGGGGTCAGTCTGACCTTCCCTGGTTGTGTTACATTGACAGAGTGGGGTCAGTCTGATCTTCCCTGGTTGTGTTACATTGACAGAGTGAGTTCAGTCTGCTCTTCCCTGGGTGTGTTACATTGACAGAGTGTGGTCAGTCTGCTGTTCCCTGGGAGGGTTACATTGACAGAGTGGGGTCTGTCTTCTCTTCCCTGGGTGTGGTACATTGACAGATTGGGGTCAGTCTGCTCTTCCCCAAGTTTGTTACATTGACTCAGTGGGGTCAGTCTGTTCTTCCCTGGGTGTGTTACATTGACAGAGTGGGGTCAGTCTGCTCTTCCCTGGCTATGTTACATTGACAGAGTGGGGTCAGTCTGCTCTTCCCTGGATGTGTTACATTGACAGAGTGGGGTCAGTCTGCTCTTCCCTGGGTGTGTTACATTGACAGCGTGAGGTCAGTCTGCTCTTCCCTGGGTTTGTTACATTGACACAGTGGGGTCAGTCTGCTCTTCCCTGGGTGTGTTACATTGACAGAGTTGGGTCAGTGTGCTCTTAAAGGGCTTGTCACATTGACAGAGTGGGGACAGTCTGCTCTTTTATGGGTGGGTTACATTGACAGTGTGGGGTCAGTCTGCTCTTCCCTGGGTGTGTTACATTGACAGAGTGGGGTCAGTCTGATCTTCCCTGGTTGTGTTACATTGACAGAGTGAGTTCAGTCTGCTCTTCCCTGGGTGTGTTACATTGACAGAGTGGGGTCAGTCTGCTTTTCCCTGGGAGGGTTACATTGACAGAGTGGGGTCAGTCTTCTCTTCCCTGGGTGTGTAACATTGACAGATTGGGGTCAGTCTGCTCTTCCCCAAGTTTGTTACATTGACACAGTGGGGTCAGTCTGTTCTTCCCTGGGTGTGTTACATTGACAGAGTGGGGTCAGTCTGCTCTTCCCTGGCTATGTTACATTGACAGAGTGTGGTCAGTCTGCTCTTCCCTGAGTGTGTTACATTGACAGAGTGGGGTCAGTCTGCTCTTCCCTGGCTATGTTACATTGACAGAGTGGGGTCAGTCTGCTCTTCCCTGGGCGTGTTACATTGACAGAGTGGGGTCAGTCTGCTCTTCCCTGGGTGTGTTTCATTGACAGAGTGGGGTCAGTTTGCTCTTCCCTGGGTGCGTTACATTGACAGAGTGGTGTCAGTCTGCTCTTCCCTGGGTGTGTTACATTGACAGAGTGGGGTCAGTCTGCCCTTCCCTAGGTGTGTTCCATTGACAGAATGGGGTCAGTCTGTTCTCCCAGGGTTTGTTACATTGACAGAGTGGGGTCAGTCTGTTCTTCCCTGGGTGTGCTACATTGACAGAGTGAGGTCAGTCTGCTCTTCCCAGGGCGTGTCACATTGACAGAGTGGGGTCAATCTGCTCTTCCCTGGTTGGGTAACATTGACAGAGTGTGGTCAGTCTGCTCTTCCCAGGGCGTGTCACATTGACAGAGTGGGGCCAGTCTGCTCTTTTATGGTGGGTTACATTGACAGAGTGGGGTAAATCTGCTATTCCCTGGGTGTGTTACATTGACAGAGTGGGGTCAGTCTGCTCTTCCCTTGGGGGGGTTACATTGACAGAGTGGAGTCAGTCTGTTCTTCCCTGGGTGTGTTACATTGACAGAGTGGGGTCAGTCTGCTCTTCCCTGGGTGTGTTACATTGACTGAGTGGGGTCAGTCTGTTCTTCCCTGAGTGTATTACATTGACAGAGTGGGGTCAGTCTGTTCTTCCCTGGGTGTGTTACATTGACAGAGTGGGTTCAGTCTGCTCTTCCCTGGGTGTGTTACATTGACAGAGTGGGGTCAGTCTGTTCTCCCAGAGTGTGTTACATTGACAGAGTGGGGTCAGTCTGATCTTCCCTGGTTGTGTTACATTGACAGAGTGGGGTCAGTCTGACCTTCCCTGGTTGTGTTACATTGACAGAGTGGGGCCAGTCTGCTCTTTTATGGGTGGGTTACATTTACAGAGTGGGGTAAGTCTGCTCTTCCCTGGGTGCGTTACATTGACTGAGTGGGGACAGTCTGTTCTTCCCTGGGTGTATTACATTGTCAGAGTGGGGTCAGTCTGTTCTTCCCTGTGTGTGTTACATTGACAGAGTGGGGTCAGTCTGCTCTTCCCTTGGTGTGTTACAATGACAGAGTGGGGTCAGTGCGCACTTCCCTGGGTGTGTTACATTGACAGAGTGGGGGTCAGTCTGCTCTTCCCAGGGTGTGTTGCATTGACAGAGCATGGTCAGTCTGCTCTTCCCAGGGCGTGTCACATTGACAGAGTGGGGTCAGTCTGCTCTTTTATGGGTGGGTTACATTGACTGAGTGGGGTCAGTCTGCTCTTCCCTGGGTGTTTTACATTGACAGAGTGGGGTCAGTCTGTTCTTCCCTGGGTGTGTTACATTGACAGAGTGAGGTCAGTCTGCTCTTCCCTGGGTTTGTTACATTGACAGAGTGGGCTCAGTCTTCTCTTCCCTGGGTGTGTTACATTGACTGATTGGGGTCAGTCTGCTATTCCCTGAATGTGTTACATTGACAGAGTGGGGTCAGTCTGTTCTTCCATGGGTGTGTTAAATTGACTGTGTTGGGTCAGTCTGCTCTTCCCTGGGTGTGTTACATTGACAGAGTGGCGTCAGTCTGTTCTTCCCTGGGAGTGTTACAGTGACAGGGTGGTGTCAGTCTGCTCTCCCCTGGGTGTGTTCCATTGACAGAGTGGGGTCAGTCTGCTCTTCCCTGGGTGTGTTAAATTGACAGAGTGGGGTCAGTGTGTTCTTCCCTTGGTGTGTTACATTGACAGAGTGGTATCTGTCTGCTCTTCCCTGGGTGTGTTACAATGACAGAGTGGGGTCAATGTGCACTTCACTGGGTGGGTTACATTGACAGAGTGGGGTAAGTCTGCAGTTCACTGTGTGAGTAACTTTGCAGAAGAGGTCATTCTGCTCTTCTCTGGGTGTGTTACATTGACAGAGTGAGGTCAGTCTGCTCTTCCCTGGGTTTGTTACATTGACAGAGTTTGGTAAGTCTGCTCTTCCCTGGGTGTGTTACATTGACAGAGTTGGGTCAGTGTGCTCTTCCCAGGGCGTGTCACATTGACAGAGTGGGGACAGTCTGCTCTTTTTTGGGTGGGTTACATTGACAGAGTGGGGTCAGTCTGTTCTTCCCTGGGTGTGTTACATTGACAGAGTGGGGTCAGTCTGATCTTCCCTGGTTGTGTTACATTGACAGAGTGGGGTCAGTCTGACCTTCCCTGGTTGTGTTACATTGACAGAGTGGGGTCAGTCTGATCTTCCCTGGTTGTGTTACATTGACAGAGTGAGTTCAGTCTGCTCTTCCCTGGGTGTGTTACATTGACAGAGTGTGGTCAGTCTGCTGTTCCCTGGGAGGGTTACATTGACAGAGTGGGGTCTGTCTTCTCTTCCCTGGGTGTGGTACATTGACAGATTGGGGTCAGTCTGCTCTTCCCCAAGTTTGTTACATTGACTCAGTGGGGTCAGTCTGTTCTTCCCTGGGTGTGTTACATTGACAGAGTGGGGTCAGTCTGCTCTTCCCTGGCTATGTTACATTGACAGAGTGGGGTCAGTCTGCTCTTCCCTGGATGTGTTACATTGACAGAGTGGGGTCAGTCTGCTCTTCCCTGGGTGTGTTACATTGACAGCGTGAGGTCAGTCTGCTCTTCCCTGGGTTTGTTACATTGACACAGTGGGGTCAGTCTGCTCTTCCCTGGGTGTGTTACATTGACAGAGTTGGGTCAGTGTGCTCTTAAAGGGCTTGTCACATTGACAGAGTGGGGACAGTCTGCTCTTTTATGGGTGGGTTACATTGACAGTGTGGGGTCAGTCTGCTCTTCCCTGGGTGTGTTACATTGACAGAGTGGGGTCAGTCTGATCTTCCCTGGTTGTGTTACATTGACAGAGTGAGTTCAGTCTGCTCTTCCCTGGGTGTGTTACATTGACAGAGTGGGGTCAGTCTGCTTTTCCCTGGGAGGGTTACATTGACAGAGTGGGGTCAGTCTTCTCTTCCCTGGGTGTGTAACATTGACAGATTGGGGTCAGTCTGCTCTTCCCCAAGTTTGTTACATTGACACAGTGGGGTCAGTCTGTTCTTCCCTGGGTGTGTTACATTGACAGAGTGGGGTCAGTCTGCTCTTCCCTGGCTATGTTACATTGACAGAGTGTGGTCAGTCTGCTCTTCCCTGAGTGTGTTACATTGACAGAGTGGGGTCAGTCTGCTCTTCCCTGGCTATGTTACATTGACAGAGTGGGGTCAGTCTGCTCTTCCCTGGGCGTGTTACATTGACAGAGTGGGGTCAGTCTGCTCTTCCCTGGGTGTGTTTCATTGACAGAGTGGGGTCAGTTTGCTCTTCCCTGGGTGCGTTACATTGACAGAGTGGTGTCAGTCTGCTCTTCCCTGGGTGTGTTACATTGACAGAGTGGGGTCAGTCTGCCCTTCCCTAGGTGTGTTCCATTGACAGAATGGGGTCAGTCTGTTCTCCCAGGGTTTGTTACATTGACAGAGTGGGGTCAGTCTGTTCTTCCCTGGGTGTGCTACATTGACAGAGTGAGGTCAGTCTGCTCTTCCCAGGGCGTGTCACATTGACAGAGTGGGGTCAATCTGCTCTTCCCTGGTTGGGTAACATTGACAGAGTGTGGTCAGTCTGCTCTTCCCAGGGCGTGTCACATTGACAGAGTGGGGCCAGTCTGCTCTTTTATGGTGGGTTACATTGACAGAGTGGGGTAAATCTGCTATTCCCTGGGTGTGTTACATTGACAGAGTGGGGTCAGTCTGCTCTTCCCTTGGGGGGGTTACATTGACAGAGTGGAGTCAGTCTGTTCTTCCCTGGGTGTGTTACATTGACAGAGTGGGGTCAGTCTGCTCTTCCCTGGGTGTGTTACATTGACTGAGTGGGGTCAGTCTGTTCTTCCCTGAGTGTATTACATTGACAGAGTGGGGTCAGTCTGTTCTTCCCTGGGTGTGTTACATTGACAGAGTGGGTTCAGTCTGCTCTTCCCTGGGTGTGTTACATTGACAGAGTGGGGTCAGTCTGTTCTCCCAGAGTGTGTTACATTGACAGAGTGGGGTCAGTCTGATCTTCCCTGGTTGTGTTACATTGACAGAGTGGGGTCAGTCTGACCTTCCCTGGTTGTGTTACATTGACAGAGTGGGGCCAGTCTGCTCTTTTATGGGTGGGTTACATTTACAGAGTGGGGTAAGTCTGCTCTTCCCTGGGTGCGTTACATTGACTGAGTGGGGACAGTCTGTTCTTCCCTGGGTGTATTACATTGTCAGAGTGGGGTCAGTCTGTTCTTCCCTGTGTGTGTTACATTGACAGAGTGGGTTCAGTCTGCTCTTCCCTGGGTGTGTTACATTGACAGAGTGGGGTTCGTCTGTTCTCCCAGGGTTTGTTACATTGACAGAGTGGGGTCAGTCTGCTCTTCCCTTGCTGTGTTACAATGACAGAGTGGCGTCAGTGTGCACTTCCTTGTGTGTGTTACATTGACAGAGTGGGGGTCAGTCTGCTCTTCCGAGGGTGTGTTACATTGACAGAGTGTGGTCAGTCTGCTCTTCCCAGGGCGTGTCACATTGACAGAGTGGGGTCAGTCTGCTCTTTTATGGGTGGGTTACATTGACAGAATGAATTCAGTCTGCTCTTCCCTGCGTGTGTTACATTGACAGTGTTGGGTCAGTCTGCTCTTCCCTAGGTGTGTTACATTGACAGAGTGGGGTCAGTTTGCTCTTCCCTGGGTGTGTTACATTGACAGAGTGGGGTCAATCTGCTCTTCCCTGGGTGTGTTTCATTGACAGAGTGGGGTCAGTTTGCTCTTCCCTGGGTGTGTTACATTGACAGAGTGGTGTCAGTCTGCTCTTCCCTGGGTGTGTTACATTGACAGAGTGAGGTCAGTCTGCCCTTCCCTAGGTGTGTTCCATTGACAGAGTGGCGTCAGTCTGTTCTCCCAGGGTTTGTTACATTGACAGAGTGGGGTCAGTCTGTTCTTCCCTTCGTGTTTTACATTGACAGAGTGGGATCAGTCTGCTCTTCTCTGTGTGTGTAACATTGACAGAGTGGGGTCAGTCTGCTGTTCCCTGGAGGGTTACATTGACAGAGTTGGGTCAGTCTTCTCTTCCCTGGGTGTGTTACATTGACAGATTGGGGTCAGTCTGCTCTTCCCCAAGTTTGTTACATTGACACAGTGGGGTCAGTCTGTTCTTCCCTGGGTGTGTTACATTGACAGAGTGGGGTCAGTCTGCTCTTACCTGGGTGTGTTACAATGACAGAGTGGGGTCAGTGTGCACATCACTGGGTTGGTTACATTGACATAGTGGGGTAAGTCTGCAGTTCACTGTGTGAGTAATTTTGCAGAAGAGGACATTCTGCTCTTCTCTGGGTGTTTTACATTGACAGAGTGAGGTCAGTCTGCTCTTCCCTGGGTGTGTTCCATTGACAGAGTGGCGTGAGTCTGTTCTCCCAGGGTTTGTTACATTGACAGAGTGTGGTCAGTCTGCTCTTCCCTGGGTGTGTTACATTGACAGAGTGGGGTCAGTCTGCTCTTCCCTGGTTGTGTTACATTGACAGAGTGAGTTCAGTCTGCTCTTCCCTGGGTGTGTTACATTGACAGAGTGGGGTCAGTCTGCTCTTCCCTGGGAGGGTTACATGACAGAGTGGGGTAAGTCTGTTCTCCCATTGTGTGTTACATTGACATAGTTGGGTCAGTCTGCTCTTACCTGGGTGTGTTACAATGACAGAGTGGGGTCAGTGTGCACATCACTGGGTTGGTTACATTGACATAGTGGGGTAAGTCTGCAGTTCACTGTGTGAGTAATTTTGCAGAAGAGGACATTCTGCTCTTCTCTGGGTGTGTTACATTGACAGAGTGAGGTCAGTCTGCTCTTCCCTGGGTTTGTTACATTGACAGAGTTTGGTCAGTCTGCTCTTCCCTGGGTGTGTTACATTGACTGAGTTGGATCAGTGTGCTCTTCCCAGGGCGTGTCACATTGACAGAGTGGGGACAGTCTGCTCTTTTATGGGTGGGTTACATTGACAGAGTGGGGTCAGTCTGCTCTTCCCTGGGTGTGTTACATTGACAGAGTGGGGTCAGTCTGATCTTCCCTGGTTGTGTTACATTGACAGAGTGAGTTCAGTCTGCTCTTCCCTGGCTGTGTTACATTGACAGAGTGGGGTCAGTCTGCTCTTCCCTGGGAGTGTTACATTAACAAGTGGGGTCAGTCTTCTCGTCCCTGGGTGTGTTACATTGACAGAGTGGTGTCAGTCTGCCCTTCCCTAGGTGTGTTCCATTGACAGAGTGGCGTCAGTATGTTCTCCCAGGGTTTGTTACATTGACAGTGTGGGGTCAGTCTGTTCTTCCCTGGGTGTGTTACATTGACAGAGTGAGGTCAGTCTGCTCTTCCCTGTGAGGGTTACATTGACAGAGTGGGGTCAGCTTGCTCTTCCCTGGGTGTGTTACATTGACAGAGTGGGGTCAGTCTGTTCTTCCCTGGGTGTTTTACATTGACAGAGTGGGATCAGTCTGCTCTTCTCTGTGTGTGTAACATTGACAGAGTGGGGTCAGTCTGCTCTTCCCCAAGTTTGTTACATTGACACAGTGGGGTCCGTCTGTTCTTCCCTGGGTGTGTTACATTGACAGAGTGGGGTCAGTCTGCTCTTCCCTGGGTCTGTTACATTGACAGAGTGGGGTCAGTCTGCTCTTCCCTGGGTGTGTTACATTGACAGAGTGGGGTCAGTCTGCTCTTCCCTGGGTGTGTTACATTGACAGAGTGGCGTCAATCTGCTCTTCCCTGGGTGTGTTTCATTAACAGAGTGGGGTCAGTTTGCTCTTCCCTGGGTGTGTTAAATTGACAGAGTGGTGTCAGTCTGCTCTTCCCTGGGTGTGCTACATTGACAGAGTGAGGTTTGTCTGCCCTTCCCAGGGTGTGTTCCATTGACAGAGTGGCGTCAGTCTGTTCTCCCAGGGTTTGTTACATTGACAGAGTGGGGTCAGTCTGTTCTTCCCTGGGTGTTTTACATTGACAGAGTGAGGTCTGTCTGCTCTTCCCAGTGAGGGTTACATTGACAGAGTGGGGTCAGTCTGCTCTTCCCTGGGTCTGTTACATTGACAGAGTGGGATCAGTCTGCTCTTCTCTGTGTGTGTAACATTGACAGAGTGGGGTCAGTCTGCTCTTCCCTGGAGGGTTACATTGACAGAGTGGGGTCAGTCTTCTCTTCCCTGGGTGTGTTACATTGACAGATTGGGGTCAGTCTGCTCTTCCCCAAGTTTGTTACATTGACACAGTGGGGTCAGTCTGTTCTTCCCTGGGTGTGTTACATTGACAGAGTGGGGTCAATCTGCTCTTCCCTGGGTGTGTTACATTGACAGAGTGGTGTCAGTCTGCTCTTCCCTGGGTGTGTTACATTGACAGAGTGAGGTTCGTCTGCCCTTCCCGAGGTGTGTTCCAATGACAGAGTGGCGTCAGTCTGTTCTCCCAGGGTTTGTTACATTGACAGAGTGGGGTCAGTCTGTTCTTCCCTGGGTGTTTTACATTGACAGAGTGGGGACAGTCTGCTCTTTTATGGGTGGGTTACATTGACAGAGTGGGGTCAGTCTGCTCTTCCCTGGGTGTGTTACATTGACAGAGTGTGGTCAGTGTGATCTTCCCTGGTTGTGTTACATTGACAGAGTGAGTTCAGTCTGCTCTTCCCTGGGTATGTAACATTGACAGAGTGGGGTCAGTCTGCTCTTCCCTGGGTGTGTTACATTGACAGAGTGTGGTCAATCTGCTCTTCCCTGGGTGGGTAACATTGACAGAGTGGGGTCAGTCTGCTCTTCCCTGGGTGCGTTTCATTGACAGAGTGGGGTCAGTTTGCTCTTCCCTGGGTGTGTTACATTGACAGAGTGGTGTCAGTTTGCTCTTCCCTGGGTGTGTTACATTGACAGAGTGGGGTCAGTCTGCCCTTCCCTAGGTGTGTTCCATTGACAGAGTGGGGTCAGTTTGTTCTCCCAGGGTTTGTTACATTGACAGAGTGGGGTCAGTCTGTTCTTCCCTGGGTGTGTTACATTGACAGAGTGAGGTCAGTCTGCTCTTCCCAGGGCGTGTCACATTGACAGAGTGAGGTCAATCTGCTCTTCCCTGGGTGGGTAACATTGACAGAGTGTGGTCAGTCTGCTCTTCCCAGGGCGTGTCACATTGACAGAGTGCGGCCAGTCTGCTCTTTTATGGGTGTGTTACATTGACAGATTGGGGTCAGTCTGCTATTCCCTGGGTGCGTTACATTGACAGAGTGGGGTCAGTCTGCTCTTCCCTGGGGGGGTTACATTGACAGAGTGGAGTCAGTCTGTTCTTCCCTGGGTGTGTTACATTGACAGAGTGGGGTCAGTCTGCTCTTCCCTGGGTGTGTTACATTGACAGAGTGGGGTCAGTCTGTTCTCCCAGGGTTTGTTCCATTGCAAGAGTGGGGTCAGTCTGCTCTTCCCTGGGTGTGTTACATTGACAGAGTGAGGTCAGTCTGCTCTTCCCAGGGCGTGTCACATTGACAGAGTGAGGTCAATCTGCTCTTCCCTGGGTGGGTAACATTGACAGAGTGTGGTCAGTCTGCTCTTCCCAGGGCGTGTCACATTGACAGAGTGCGGCCAGTCTGCTCTTTTATGGGTGTGTTACATTGACAGATTGGGGTCAGTCTGCTATTCCCTGGGTGCGTTACATTGACAGAGTGGGGTCAGTCTGCTCTTCCCTGGGGGGGTTACATTGACAGAGTGGAGTCAGTCTGTTCTTCCCTGGGTGTGTTACATTGACAGAGTGGGGTCAGTCTGCTCTTCCCTGGGTGTGTTACATTGACAGAGTGGGGTCAGTCTGTTCTCCCAGGGTTTGTTCCATTGCAAGAGTGGGGTCAGTCTGCTCTTCCCTTGCTATGTTACAAAGACCGAGTGGGGTCAGTGTGCACTTCCCTGTGTGTGTTACATTGACAGAGTGGGGGTCAGTCTGCTCTTCCCAGGGTGTGTCACATTGACAGAGTGTGGTCAGTCTGCTCTTCTCAGGGCGTGTCACATTGACAGAGTGGGGTCAGTCTGCTCTTTTATGGGTGGGTTACATTGACAGAATGAATTCAGTCTGCTCTTCCCTGCGTGTGTTACATTGACAGAGTGTGGTCAGTCTGATCTTCCCTGGTTGTGTTACATTGACAGAGTGAGTTCAGTCTGCTCTTCCCTGGGAGGGTTACATTGACAGAGTGGGGTCAGATTGCTCCTCCCTGGGTGTGTTACATTGACAGAGTGGGGTCAGTCTGTTCTTCCCTGGGTGTTTTACATTGACAGAGTGGGATCAGTCTGCTCTTCTCTGTGTGTGTAACATTGACAGAGTGGGGTCAGTCTGCTCTTCCCTGGAGGGTTACATTGACAGAGTGGGGTCAGTCTTCTCTTCCCTGGGTGTGTTACATTGACAGATTGGGGTCAGTCTGCCCTTCCCCAAGTTTGGTACATTGACACAGTGGAGTCAGTCTGTTCTTCCCTGGGTGTGTTACATTGACAGAGTGAGGTCAGTCTGCTCTTCCCTGTGAGGGTTACATTGACAGAGTGGGGTCAGCTTGCTCTTCCCTGGGTGTGTTACATTGACAGAGTGGGGTCAGTCTGTTCTTCCCTGGGTGTTTTACATTGACAGAGTGGGATCAGTCTGCTCTTCTCTGTGTGTGTAACATTGACAGAGTGGGGTCAGTCTGCTCTTCCCCAAGTTTGTTACATTGACACAGTGGGGTCAGTCTGTTCTTCCCTGGGTGTGTTACATTGACAGAGTGGGGTCAGTCTGCTCTTCCCTGGGTATGTTACATTGACAGAGTGGGGTAAGTCTGCTCTTCCCTGGGTGTGTTACATTGACAGAGTGGGGTCAGTCTGCTCTTCCCTGGGTGTGTTACATTGACAGAGTGGCGTCAATCTGCTCTTCCCTGGGTGTGTTTCATTAACAGAGTGGGGTCAGTTTGCTCTTCCCTGGGTGTGTTAAATTGACAGAGTGGTGTCAGTCTGCTCTTCCCTGGGTGTGCTACATTGACAGAGTGAGGTTTGTCTGCCCTTCCCAGGGTGTGTTCCATTGACAGAGTGGCGTCAGTCTGTTCTCCCAGGGTTTGTTACATTGACAGAGTGGGGTCAGTCTGTTCTTCCCTGGGTGTTTTACATTGACAGAGTGAGGTCTGTCTGCTCTTCCCAGTGAGGGTTACATTGACAGAGTGGGGTCAGTCTGCTCTTCCCTCGGTCTGTTACATTGACAGAGTGGGATCAGTCTGCTCTTCTCTGTGTGTGTAACATTGACAGAGTGGGGTCAGTCTGCTCTTCCCTGGAGGGTTACATTGACAGAGTGGGGTCAGTCATCTCTTCCCTGGGTGTGTTACATTGACAGATTGGGGTCAGTCTACTCTTCCCCAAGTTTGTTACATTGACACAGTGGGGTCAGTCTGTTCTTCCCTGGGTGTGTTACATTGACAGAGTGGGGTCAGTCTGCTCTACCCTGGGTGTGTTACATTGACAGAGTGGTGTCAGTCTGCTCTTCCCTGGGTGTGTTACATTGACAGAGTGAGGTTCGTCTGCCCTTCCCGAGGTGTGTTCCAATGACAGAGTGGCGTCAGTCTGTTCTCCCAGGGTTTGTTACATTGACAGAGTGGGGTCAGTCTGTTCTTCCCTGGGTGTTTTACATTGACAGAGTGGGGACAGTCTGCTCTTTTATGGGTGGGTTACATTGACAGAGTGGGGTCAGTCTGCTCTTCCCTGGGTGTGTTACATTGACAGAGTGTGGTCAGTCTGATCTTCCCTGGTTGTGTTACATTGACAGAGTGAGTTCAGTCTGCTCTTCCCTGGGTATGTTACATTGACAGAGTGGGTTCAGTCTGCTCTTCCCTGGGTGTGTTACATTGACAGAGTGGGGTCAATCTGCTCTTCCCTGGGTGGGTAACATTGACAGAGTGGGGTCAGTCTGCTCTTCCATGGGTGTGTTTCATTGACAGAGTGGGGTCAGTCTGGTCTTCCCTGGGTGTGTTACATTGACAGAGTGGTGTCAGTCTGCCCTTCCCTGGGTGTGTTCCATTGACAGAGTGGGGTCAGTCTGTTCTTCCCTGGCTGTGTTACATTGACAGAGTGAGGTCAGTCTGCTCTTCCCAGGGCGTGTCACATTGACAGAGTGGGGTCAATCTGCTCTTCCCTGGGTGTGTAACATTGACAGAGTGTGGTCAGTCTGCTCTTCCCAGGGCGTGTCACATTGACAGAGTGGGGCCAGTCTGCTCTTTTATGGGTGTGTTACATTGACAGAGTGGGGTCAGTCTGCTCATCCCTGGGTGTGTTACATTGACAGAGTGGGGTCAGTCTGCTCTTCCCTTGGTGTGTTACATTGATTGAGTGGGGTCAGTCTGTTCTTCCCTGGGTGTATTACATTGACAGAGTGGAGTCAGTCTGTTCTTCCCTGGGTGTGTTACATTGATTGAGTGGGGTCAGTCTGCTCTTCCCTTGGTGTGTTACATTGACTGAGTGGGGTCAGTCTGTTCTTCCCTGGGTGTATTACATTGACAGAGTGGAGTCAGTCTGTTCTTCCCTGCGTGTGTTACATTGAAAGAGTGGTTTCAGTCTGCTCTTCCCTGGGTGTGTAACATTGACAGAGTGAGGTCAGTCTGTTCTCCCAGGGTTTGTTACATTGACAGAGTGGGGTCAGTCTGCTCTTCCCTTGCTATGTTACAATGACAGAGTGGGGTCAGTGTGCACTTCCCGGTGTGTGTTACATTGACAGAGTGGGGGTCAGTCTGCTCTTCCCAGGGTGTGTTACATTGACAGAGTGTGGTCAGTCTGGTCTTCCCTGGTTGTGTTACATTGACAGAGTGTGGTCAGTCTGCTCTTCCCAGGGCGTGTCACATTGACAGAGTGGGGCCAGTCTGCTCTTTTATGGGTGTGTTACATTGACAGAGTGGGGTCAGTCTGCTATTCCCTGGGTGTGTTACATTGACAGAGTGGGGTCAGTCTGCTCTTCCCTGGGGGGGTTACATTGACAGAGTGGAGTCAGTCTGTTCTTCCCTGGGTGTGTTACATTGACAGAGTGGGGTCAGTCTGCTCTCCTCTGGGTGTGTTACATTGACAGAGTGGGGTCAGTCTGATCTTCCCTGGGTGTTTTAAATTGACAGAGTGGTATCTGTCTGCTCTTCCCTGGGTGTGTTACATTGACAGAGTGGGGTCAGTCTGTTCTCCCATTGTGTGTTACATTGACAGAGTGCGGTCAGTCTGCTCTTCCCTGGGTGTGTTACAATGACAGAGTGGTGTCAGTGTGCACATCACTGGGTGGGTTACATTGACAGAGTGGGGTAAGTCTGCAGTTCACTGTGTGAGTAATTTTGCAGAAGAGGACATTCTGCTCTTCTCTGGGTGGGTTACATTGAAAGAGTGTGGTCAGTCTGCTCTACCCTGGGTTTGTTATATTGACAGAGTTTGGTCAGTCTGCTCTTCCCTGGGTGTGTTACATTGACAGAGTTGGGTCAGTGTGCTCTTCCCAGGGCGTGTCACATTGACAGAGTTGGGTCAGTGTGCTCTTCCCAGGGCGTGTCACATTGACAGAGTGCTGTCAGTCTGCTCTTCCCTGGGTTTGTTACATTGACAGAGTGGGGTCAGTCTTCTCTTCCCTGGGTGTGTTACATTGACAGATTGGGGTCAGTCTGCTCTTCCCCAAGTTTGTTACATTGACACAGTGGGGTCAGTCTGCTCTTCCCTGGGTGTGTTACATTGACAGAGTGGGGTCTCTCTGCTCTTCCCTGGGTGTGTTTCATTGACAGTGTGGTGTCAGTTTGCTCTTCCCTGGGTGTGTTACATTGTCAGAGTGGTGTCAGTCTGCTCTTCCCTGGGTGTGTTACATTGACAGAGTGAGGTTTGTCTGCCCTTCCCTAGCTGTGTTCCATTGACAGAGTGGCGTCAGTCTGTTCTCCCAGGGTTTGTTACATTGACAGAGTGGGGTCAGTCTGTTCTTCCCTGGGTGTGTTACATTGACAGATTGGGGTCAGTCTGCTCTTCCCCAAGTTGGTTACATTGACACAGTGTGGTCAGTCTGTTTTTCCCTGTGTGTGTTACATTGACAGATTGGGGTCAGTCTGCTCTTCCCTGGCTGTGTGACATTGACAGAGTGGGGTCAGTCTGCTCTTTTATGGGTGGGTTACATTGACAGAGTGGGGTCAATCTGCTCTTCCCTGGGTGTGTTACATTGTCAGAGTGGGGTCAGTCTGCTCTTCCCTGGGAGGGTTACATTGACAGAGTGGGGTCAGTCTGCTCTTCCCCAAGTGTGTTACATTGACACTGTGGGGTCATTCTGCTCTTCCCTGGGTGTGTTACAATGACAGAGTGGGTTCAGTGCGCACTTCCCTGGGTGTGTCACATTGACAGAGTGGGGGTCAGTCTGCTCTTCCCAGGGTGTGTTGCATTGACAGAGTGTGGTCAGTCTGCTCTTCCCAGGGCGTGTCACATTGACAGAGTGGGGTCAGTCTGTTCTTTTATGGGTGGGTTACATTGACAGAGTGGGGTCAGTCTGTTCTCCCATTGTGTGTTACATTGACAGAGTGGGGTCAGTCTGCTCTTCCCTGGGTGTGTTACAATGACAGAGTGGGGTCAGTGTGCACATCACTGAGTGGGTTACATTGACAGAGTGGGGTAAGTCTGCAGTTCACTGTGTGAGTAATTTTGCAGAAGAGGACATTCTGCTCTTCTCTGGGTGGGTTACATTGACAGAGTGAGGTCAGTCTGCTCTTCCCTGGGTTTGTTACATTGACAGAGTTTGGTCAGTCTGCTCTTCCCTGGGTGTGTTACATTGACAGAGTTTGGTAAGTGTGCTCTTCCCAGGGCGTGTCACATTGACAGAGTGGGGTCAGTCTGCTCTTTTATGGGTGTGTTACATTGACAGAGTGAGGTTCGTCTGCTCTTCCCAGGGCGTGTCACATTGACAGAGTGGGGTCAGTCTGCTCTTTTATGGGAGGGTTACATTGACAGAGTGGGGTCAGTCTGCTCTTCCCTGGGTGTGTAACATTGGCAGAGTGAGGTCAGTCTGCTCTTCCCTGGGTTTGTTACATTGACACAGTGGGGTCAGTCTGCTCTTCCCTGGGTGTGTTACATTGAGAGATTGGGGTCAGTCTGCTCTTCCCCAAGTTTGTTACATTGACAGAGTGGGGTCAGTCTGCTCTTCCCTGGGTGTGTTACAGTGACAGGGTGGGTTCAGTCTGCTCTTCCCTGGGTGTGTTACATTGACAGAGTGAGGTCAGTCTGCTCTTCCCTGGGTGTGTTACATTGACAGAGTGGGGTCAGTCTGCTCTTCCCTGGGTGTGTTACATTGACAGAGTGAGGTCAGTCTGCTCTTCCCTGGGTGTGTTACATTGACAGATTGGGGTCAGTCTGCTCTTCCCTGAGTGTGTTACATTGACAGAGTGTGGTCAGTCTGTTCTTCCTTGGGTGTGTTAAATTAACAGTGTTGGGTCAATCTGCTCTTCCCTGGGTGTGTTACATTGACAGAGTGGCGTCAGTCTGTTCTTCCCTGGGAGTTTTACAGTAACAGGGTGGTGTCAGTCTGCTCTCCCCTGGGTGTGTTACATTGACAGAGTGGGGTCAGTCTGCTCTTCCCTGGGTGTGTTAAATTGACAGAGTGGGGTCAGTCTGTTCTTCCCTTGGTGTGTTACATTGACAGAATGGTATCTGTCTGCTCTTCCCTGGGTGTGTTACTTTGACAGAGTGGGGTCAGTCTGTTCTCCCATTGTGTGTTACATTGACAGAGTGGGGTCAGTCTGCTCTTCCCTGGGTGTGTTACAATGACAGAGTGGGGTCAATGTGCACTTCACTGGGTGGGTTACATTGACAGAGTGGGGAAGTCTGCAGTTCACTGTGTGAGTAACTTTGCAGAAGAGGTCATTCTGCTCTTCTCTGGGTGGGTTACATTGACAGAGTGAGGTCAGTCTGCTCTTCCCTGGGTTTGTTACATTGACAGAGTTTGGTCAGTCTGCTCTTCCCTGGGTTTGTTACATTGACAGATTGGGGTCAGTCTTCTCTTTCCTGGGTGTGTTACATTGACAGATTGGGGTCAGTCTGCTCTTCCCTGAGTGTGTTACATTGACAGAGTGGGGTCAGTCAGTTCTTCATTGGGTGTGTTAAATTTACAGTTTTGGGTCAGTCTGCTCTCCCCTGGGTGTGTTACATTGACAGAGTGGGGGTCAGTCTGCTTTTCCCAGTGTGTGTTACATTGACAGAGTGTGGTCAGTCTGCTCTTCCCCAAGTTTGTTACATTGACACAGTGGGGTCAGTCTGTTCTTCCCTGGGTGTGTTACATTGACAGAGTGGGGTCAGTCTGCTCTTCCCTGGGTATGTTACATTGACAGAGTGGGGTAAGTCTGCTCTTCCCTGGGTGTGTTACATTGACAGAGTGGGGTCAGTCTGCTCTTCCCTGGGTGTGTTACATTGACAGAGTGGGGTCAATCTGCTCTTCCCTGGGTGTGTTTCATTAACAGAGTGGGGTCAGTTTGCTCTTCCCTGGGTGTGTTAAATTGACAGAGTGGTGTCAGTCTGCTCTTCCCTGGGTGTGCTACATTGACAGAGTGAGGTTTGTCTGCCCTTCCCAGGGTGTGTTCCATTGACAGAGTGGCGTCAGTCTGTTCTCCCAGGATTTGTTACATTGACAGAGTGGGGTCAGTCTGTTCTTCCCTGGGTGTTTTACATTGACAGAGTGAGGTCTGTCTGCTCTTCCCAGTGAGGGTTACATTGACAGAGTGGGGTCAGTCTGCTCTTCCCTGGGTCTGTTACATTGACAGAGTGGGATCAGTCTGCTCTTCTCTGTGTGTGTAACATTGACAGAGTGGGGTCAGTCTGCTCTTCCCTGGAGGGTTACATTGACAGAGTGGGGTCAGTCTTCTCTTCCCTGGGTGTGTTACATTGACAGATTGGGGTCAGTCTGCTCTTCCCCAAGTTTGTTACATTGACACAGTGGGGTCAGTCTGTTCTTCCCTGGGTGTGTTACATTGACAGAGTGGGGTCAGTCTGCTCTACCCTGGGTGTGTTACATTGACAGAGTGGTGTCAGTCTGCTCTTCCCTGGGTGTGTTACATTGACAGAGTGAGGTTCGTCTGCCCTTCCCGAGGTGTGTTCCAATGACAGAGTGGCGTCAGTCTGTTCTCCCAGGGTTTGTTACATTGACAGAGTGGGGTCAGTCTGTTCTTCCCTGGGTGTTTTACATTGACAGAGTGGGGACAGTCTGCTCTTTTATGGGTGGGTTACATTGACAGAGTGGGGTCAGTCTGCTCTTCCCTGGGTGTGTTACATTGACAGAGTGTGGTCAGTCTGATCTTCCCTGGTTGTGTTACATTGACAGAGTGAGTTCAGTCTGCTCTTCCCTGGGTATGTTACATTGACAGAGTGGGTTCAGTCTGCTCTTCCCTGGGTGTGTTACATTGACAGAGTGGGGTCAATCTGCTCTTCCCTGGGTGGGTAACATTGACAGAGTGGGGTCAGTCTGCTCTTCCATGGGTGTGTTTCATTGACAGAGTGGGGTCAGTCTGGTCTTCCCTGGGTGTGTTACATTGACAGAGTGGTGTCAGTCTGCCCTTCCCTGGGTGTGTTCCATTGACAGAGTGGGGTCAGTCTGTTCTTCCCTGGCTGTGTTACATTGACAGAGTGAGGTCAGTCTGCTCTTCCCAGGGCGTGTCACATTGACAGAGTGGGGTCAATCTGCTCTTCCCTGGGTGTGTAACATTGACAGAGTGTGGTCAGTCTGCTCTTCCCAGGGCGTGTCACATTGACAGAGTGGGGCCAGTCTGCTCTTTTATGGGTGTGTTACATTGACAGAGTGGGGTCAGTCTGCTCATCCCTGGGTGTGTTACATTGACAGAGTGGGGTCAGTCTGCTCTTCCCTGGGGGGGTTACATTGACAGAGTGGAGTCAGTCTGTTCTTCCCTGGGTGTGTTACATTGACAGAGTGGGGTCAGTCTGCTCTTCCCTGGGTGTGTTACATTGACTGAGTGGGGTCAGTCTGTTCTTCCCTGGGTGTATTACATTGACAGAGTGGAGTCAGTCTGTTCTTCCCTGGGTGTGTTACATTGAAACAGTGGTTTCAGTCTGCTCTTCCCTGGGTGTGTAACATTGACAGAGTGGGGTCAGTCTGTTCTCCCAGGGTTTGTTACATTGACAGAGTGGGGTCAGTCTGCTCTTCCCTTGCTATGTTACAATGACAGAGTGGGGTCAGTGTGCACTTCCCGGTGTGTGTTACATTGACAGAGTGGGGGTCAGTCTGGTCTTCCCTGGTTGTGTTACATTGACAGAGTGGGGTCAGTCTGCTCTTCCCTGGGTGTTTTAAATTGACAGAGTGGGGTCAGTCTGTTCTTCCCTTGGTGTGTCACATTGACAGAGTGGGGTCAGTCTACTCTTTTATGGGTGGGTTACATTGACAGAGTGGGGTCAGTCTGCTCTCCTCTGGGTGTGTTACATTGACAGAGTGGGGTCAGTCTGATCTTCCCTGGGTGTTTTAAATTGACAGAGTGGTATCTGTCTGCTCTTCCCTGGGTGTGTTACATTGACAGAGTGGGGTCAGTCTGTTCTCCCATTGTGTGTTACATTGACAGAGTGGGGTAAGTCTGCAGTTCACTGTGTGAGTAATTTTGCAGAAGAGGACATTCTGCTCTTCTCTGGGTGGGTTACATTGAAAGAGTGAGGTCAGTCTGCTCTACCCTGGGTTTGTTATATTGACAGAGTTTGGTCAGTCTGCTCTTCCCTGGGTGTGTTACATTGACAGAGTTGGGTCAGTGTGCTCTTCCCAGGGCGTGTCACATTGACAGAGTTGGGTCAGTGTGCTCTTCCCAGGGCGTGTCACATTGACAGAGTGCTGTCAGTCTGCTCTTCCCTGGGTTTGTTACATTGACAGAGTGGGGTCAGTCTTCTCTTCCCTGGGTGTGTTACATTGACAGATTGGGGTCAGTCTGCTCTTCCCCAAGTTTGTTACATTGACACAGTGGGGTCAGTCTGCTCTTCCCTGGGTGTGTTACATTGACAGAGTGGGGTCTCTCTGCTCTTCCCTGGGTGTGTTTCATTGACAGTGTTGTGTCAGTTTGCTCTTCCCTGGGTGTGTTACATTGTCAGAGTGGTGTCAGTCTGCTCTTCCCTGGGTGTGTTACATTGACAGAGTGAGGTTTGTCTGCCCTTCCCTAGCTGTGTTCCATTGACAGAGTGGCGTCAGTCTGTTCTCCCAGGGTTTGTTACATTGACAGAGTGGGGTCAGTCTGTTCTTCCCTGGGTGTGTTACATTGACAGATTGGGGTCAGTCTGCTCTTCCCCAAGTTGGTTACATTGACACAGTGTGGTCAGTCTGTTTTTCCCTGTGTGTGTTACATTGACAGATTGGGGTCAGTCTGCTCTTCCCTGGCTGTGTGACATTGACAGAGTGGGGTCAGTCTGCTCTTTTATGGGTGGGTTACATTGACAGAGTGGGGTCAATCTGCTCTTCCCTGGGTGTGTTACATTGTCAGAGTGGGGTCAGTCTGCTCTTCCCTGGGAGGGTTACATTGACAGAGTGGGGTCAGTCTGCTCTTCCCCAAGTGTGTTACATTGACACTGTGGGGTCATTCTGCTCTTCCCTGGGTGTGTTACAATGACAGAGTGGGTTCAGTGCGCACTTCCCTGGGTGTGTCACATTGACAGAGTGGGGGTCAGTCTGCTCTTCCCAGGGTGTGTTGCATTGACAGAGTGTGGTCAGTCTGCTCTTCCCAGGGCGTGTCACATTGACAGAGTGGGGTCAGTCTGTTCTTTTATGGGTGGGTTACATTGACAGAGTGGGGTCAGTCTGTTCTCCCATTGTGTGTTACATTGACAGAGTGGGGTCAGTCTGCTCTTCCCTGGGTGTGTTACAATGACAGAGTGGGGTCAGTGTGCACATCACTGGGTGGGTTACATTGACAGAGTGGGGTAAGTCTGCAGTTCACTGTGTGAGTAATTTTGCAGAAGAGGACATTCTGCTCTTCTCTGGGTGGGTTACATTGACAGAGTGAGGTCAGTCTGCTCTTCCCTGGGTTTGTTACATTGACAGAGTTTGGTCAGTCTGCTCTTTCCTGGGTGTGTTACATTGACAGAGTTTGGTAAGTGTGCTCTTCCCAGGGCGTGTCACATTGACAGAGTGGGGTCAGTCTGCTCTTTTATGGGTGTGTTACATTGACAGAGTGAGGTTCGTCTGCTCTTCCCAGGGCGTGTCACATTGACATAGTGGGGTCAGTCTGCTCTTTTATGGGTGGGTTACATTGACAGAGTGGGGTCAGTCTGCTCTTCCCTGGGTGTGTAACATTGGCAGAGTGAGGTCAGTCTGCTCTTCCCTGGGTTTGTTACATTGACACAGTGGGGTCAGTCTGCTCTTCCCTGGGTGTGTTTCATTGAGAGATTGGGGTCAGTCTGCTCTTCCCCAAGTTTGTTACATTGACAGAGTGGGGTCAGTCTGCTCTTCCCTGGGTGTGTTACAGTGACAGGGTGGGTTCAGTCTGCTCTTCCCTGGGTGTGTTACATTGACAGAGTGAGGTCAGTCTGCTCTTCCCTGGGTGTGTTACATTGACAGAGTGGGGTCAGTCTGCTCTACCCTGGGTGTGTTACATTGACAGAGTGGTGTCAGTCTGCTCTTCCCTGGGTGTGTTACATTGACAGAGTGAGGTTCGTCTGCCCTTCCCGAGGTGTGTTCCAATGACAGAGTGGCGTCAGTCTGTTCTCCCAGGGTTTGTTACATTGACAGAGTGGGGTCAGTCTGTTCTTCCCTGGGTGTTTTACATTGACAGAGTGGGGACAGTCTGCTCTTTTATGGGTGGGTTACATTGACAGAGTGGGGTCAGTCTGCTCTTCCCAGGGTGTGTTGCATTGACAGAGTGTGGTCAGTCTGCTCTTCCCAGGGCGTGTCACATTGACAGAGTGGGGTCAGTCTGTTCTTTTATGGGTGGGTTACATTGACAGAGTGGGGTCAGTCTGTTCTCCCATTGTGTGTTACATTGACAGAGTGGGGTCAGTCTGCTCTTCCCTGGGTGTGTTACAATGACAGAGTGGGGTCAGTGTGCACATCACTGGGTGGGTTACATTGACAGAGTGGGGTAAGTCTGCAGTTCACTGTGTGAGTAATTTTGCAGAAGAGGACATTCTGCTCTTCTCTGGGTGGGTTACATTGACAGAGTGAGGTCAGTCTGCTCTTCCCTGGGTTTGTTACATTGACAGAGTTTGGTCAGTCTGCTCTTTCCTGGGTGTGTTACATTGACAGAGTTTGGTAAGTGTGCTCTTCCCAGGGCGTGTCACATTGACAGAGTGGGGTCAGTCTGCTCTTTTATGGGTGTGTTACATTGACAGAGTGAGGTTCGTCTGCTCTTCCCAGGGCGTGTCACATTGACATAGTGGGGTCAGTCTGCTCTTTTATGGGTGGGTTACATTGACAGAGTGGGGTCAGTCTGCTCTTCCCTGGGTGTGTAACATTGGCAGAGTGAGGTCAGTCTGCTCTTCCCTGGGTTTGTTACATTGACACAGTGGGGTCAGTCTGCTCTTCCCTGGGTGTGTTTCATTGAGAGATTGGGGTCAGTCTGCTCTTCCCCAAGTTTGTTACATTGACAGAGTGGGGTCAGTCTGCTCTTCCCTGGGTGTGTTACAGTGACAGGGTGGGTTCAGTCTGCTCTTCCCTGGGTGTGTTACATTGACAGAGTGAGGTCAGTCTGCTCTTCCCTGGGTGTGTTACATTGACAGAGTGGGGTCAGTCTGCTCTACCCTGGGTGTGTTACATTGACAGAGTGGTGTCAGTCTGCTCTTCCCTGGGTGTGTTACATTGACAGAGTGAGGTTCGTCTGCCCTTCCCGAGGTGTGTTCCAATGACAGAGTGGCGTCAGTCTGTTCTCCCAGGGTTTGTTACATTGACAGAGTGGGGTCAGTCTGTTCTTCCCTGGGTGTTTTACATTGACAGAGTGGGGACAGTCTGCTCTTTTATGGGTGGGTTACATTGACAGAGTGGGGTCAGTCTGCTCTTCCCTGGGTGTGTTACATTGACAGAGTGTGGTCAGTCTGATCTTCCCTGGTTGTGTTACATTGACAGAGTGAGTTCAGTCTGCTCTTCCCTGGGTATGTTACATTGACAGAGTGGGTTCAGTCTGCTCTTCCCTGGGTGTGTTACATTGACAGAGTGGGGTCAATCTGCTCTTCCCTGGGTGGGTAACATTGACAGAGTGGGGTCAGTCTGCTCTTCCATGGGTGTGTTTCATTGACAGAGTGGGGTCAGTCTGGTCTTCCCTGGGTGTGTTACATTGACAGAGTGGTGTCAGTCTGCCCTTCCCTGGGTGTGTTCCATTGACAGAGTGGGGTCAGTCTGTTCTTCCCTGGCTGTGTTACATTGACAGAGTGAGGTCAGTCTGCTCTTCCCAGGGCGTGTCACATTGACAGAGTGGGGTCAATCTGCTCTTCCCTGGGTGTGTAACATTGACAGAGTGTGGTCAGTCTGCTCTTCCCAGGGCGTGTCACATTGACAGAGTGGGGCCAGTCTGCTCTTTTATGGGTGTGTTACATTGACAGAGTGGGGTCAGTCTGCTCATCCCTGGGTGTGTTACATTGACAGAGTGGGGTCAGTCTGCTCTTCCCTGGGGGGGTTACATTGACAGAGTGGAGTCAGTCTGTTCTTCCCTGGGTGTGTTACATTGACAGAGTGGGGTCAGTCTGCTCTTCCCTGGGTGTGTTACATTGACTGAGTGGGGTCAGTCTGTTCTTCCCTGGGTGTATTACATTGACAGAGTGGAGTCAGTCTGTTCTTCCCTGGGTGTGTTACATTGAAAGAGTGGTTTCAGTCTGCTCTTCCCTGGGTGTGTAACATTGACAGAGTGGGGTCAGTCTGTTCTCCCAGGGTTTGTTACATTGACAGAGTGGGGTCAGTCTGCTCTTCCCTTGCTATGTTACAATGACAGAGTGGGGTCAGTGTGCACTTCCCGGTGTGTGTTACATTGACAGAGTGGGGGTCAGTCTGCTCTTCCCAGGGTGTGTTACATTGACAGAGTGTTGTCAGTCTGGTCTTCCCTGGTTGTGTTACATTGACAGAGTGGGGTCAGTCTGCTCTTCCCTGGGTGTTTTAAATTGACAGAGTGGGGTCAGTCTGTTCTTCCCTTGGTGTGTCACATTGACAGAGTGGGGTCAGTCTACTCTTTTATGGGTGGGTTACATTGACAGAGTGGGGTCAGTCTGCTCTCCTCTGGGTGTGTTACATTGACAGAGTGGGGTCAGTCTGATCTTCCCTGGGTGTTTTAAATTGACAGAGTGGTATCTGTGTGCTCTTCCCTGGGTGTGTTACATTGACAGAGTGGGGTCAGTCTGTTCTCCCATTGTGTGTTACATTGACAGAGTGCGGTCAGTCTGCTCTTCCCTGGGTGTGTTACAATGACAGAGTGGTGTCAGTGTGCACATCACTGGGTGGGTTACATTGACAGAGTGGGGTAAGTCTGCAGTTCACTGTGTGAGTAATTTTGCAGAAGAGGACATTCTGTTCTTCTCTGGGTGGGTTACATTGAAAGAGTGAGGTCAGTCTGCTCTACCCTGGGTTTGTTATATTGACAGAGTTTGGTCAGTCTGCTCTTCCCTGGGTGTGTTACATTGACAGAGTTGGGTCAGTGTGCTCTTCCCAGGGCGTGTCACATTGACAGAGTTGGGTCAGTGTGCTCTTCCCAGGGCGTGTCACATTGACAGAGTGCTGTCAGTCTGCTCTTCCCTGGGTTTGTTACATTGACAGAGTGGGGTCAGTCTTCTCTTCCCTGGGTGTGTTACATTGACAGATTGGGGTCAGTCTGCTCTTCCCCAAGTTTGTTACATTGACACAGTGGGGTCAGTCTGCTCTTCCCTGGGTGTGTTACATTGACAGAGTGGGGTCTATCTGCTCTTCCCTGGGTGTGTTTCATTGACAGTGTGGTGTCAGTTTGCTCTTCCCTGGGTGTGTTACATTGTCAGAGTGGTGTCAGTCTGCTCTTCCCTGGGTGTGTTACATTGACAGAGTGAGGTTTGTCTGCCCTTCCCTAGCTGTGTTCCATTGACAGAGTGGCGTCAGTCTGTTCTCCCAGGGTTTGTTACATTGACAGAGTGGGGTCAGTCTGTTCTTCCCTGGGTGTGTTACATTGACAGATTGGGGTCAGTCTGCTCTTCCCCAAGTTGGTTACATTGACACAGTGTGGTCAGTCTGTTTTTCCCTGTGTGTGTTACATTGACAGATTGGGGTCAGTCTGCTCTTCCCTGGCTGTGTGACATTGACAGAGTGGGGTCAGTCTGCTCTTTTATGGGTGGGTTACATTGACAGAGTGGGGTCAATCTGCTCTTCCCTGGGTGTGTTACATTGTCAGAGTGGGGTCAGTCTGCTCTTCCCTGGGAGGGTTACATTGACAGAGTGGGGTCAGTCTGCTCTTCCCCAAGTGTGTTACATTGACACTGTGGGGTCATTCTGCTCTTCCCTGGGTGTGTTACAATGACAGAGTGGGTTCAGTGCGCACTTCCCTGGGTGTGTTACATTGACAGAGTGGGCGTCAGTCTGCTCTTCCCAGGGTGTGTTGCATTGACAGAGTGTGGTCAGTCTGCTCTTCCCAGGGCGTGTCACATTGACAGAGTGGGGTCAGTCTGTTCTTTTATGGGTGGGTTACATTGACAGAGTGGGGTCAGTCTGTTCTCCCATTGTGTGTTACATTGACAGAGTGGGGTCAGTCTGCTCTTCCCTGGGTGTGTTACAATGACAGAGTGGGGTCAGTGTGCACATCACTGGGTGGGTTACATTGACAGAGTGGGGTAAGTCTGCAGTTCACTGTGTGAGTAATTTTGCAGAAGAGGACATTCTGCTCTTCTCTGGGTGGGTTACATTGACAGAGTGAGGTCAGTCTGCTCTTCCCTGGGTTTGTTACATTGACAGAGTTTGGTCAGTCTGCTCTTCCCTGGGTGTGTTACATTGACAGAGTTTGGTAAGTGTGCTCTTCCCAGGGCGTGTCACATTGACAGAGTGGGGTCAGTCTGCTCTTTTATGGGTGTGTTACATTGACAGAGTGAGGTTCGTCTGCTCTTCCCAGGGCGTGTCACATTGACAGAGTGGGGTCAGTCTGCTCTTTTATGGGTGGGTTACATTGACAGAGTGGGGTCAGTCTGCTCTTCCCTGGGTGTGTAACATTGGCAGAGTGAGGTCAGTCTGCTCTTCCCTGGGTTTGTTACATTGACACAGTGGGGTCAGTCTGCTCTTCCCTGGGTGTGTTACATTGAGAGATTGGGGTCAGTCTGCTCTTCCCCAAGTTTGTTACATTGACAGAGTGGGGTCAGTCTGCTCTTCCCTGGGTGTGTTACAGTGACAGGGTGGGTTCAGTCTGCTCTTCCCTGGGTGTGTTACATTGACAGAGTGAGGTCAGTCTGCTCTTCCCTGGGTGTGTTACATTGACAGAGTGGGGTCAGTCTGCTCTTCCCTGGGTGTGTTACATTGACAGAGTGAGGTCAGTCTGCTCTTCCCTGGGTGTGTTACATTGACAGATTGGGGTCAGTCTGCTCTTCCCTGAGTGTGTTACATTGACAGAGTGTGGTCAGTCTGTTCTTCCTTGGGTGTGTTAAATTAACAGTGTTGTGTCAATCTGCTCTTCCCTGGGTGTGTTACATTGACAGAGTGGCGTCAGTCTGTTCTTCCCTGGGAGTTTTACAGTAACAGGGTGGTGTCAGTCTGCTCTCCCCTGGGTGTGTTACATTGACAGAGTGGGGTCAGTCTGCTCTTCCCTGGGTGTGTTAAATTGACAGAGTGGGGTCAGTCTGTTCTTCCCTTGGTGTGTTACATTGACAGAATGGTATCTGTCTGCTCTTCCCTGGGTGTGTTACTTTGACAGAGTGGGGTCAGTCTGTTCTCCCATTGTGTGTTACATTGACAGAGTGGGGTCAGTCTGCTCTTCCCTGGGTGTGTTACAATGACAGAGTGGGGTCAATGTGCACTTCACTGGGTGGGTTACATTGACAGAGTGGGGAAGTCTGCAGTTCACTGTGTGAGTAACTTTGCAGAAGAGGTCATTCTGCTCTTCTCTGGGTGGGTTACATTGACAGAGTGAGGTCAGTCTGCTCTTCCCTGGGTTTGTTACATTGACAGAGTTTGGTCAGTCTGCTCTTCCCTGGGTTTGTTACATTGACAGATTGGGGTCAGTCTTCTCTTTCCTGGGTGTGTTACATTGACAGATTGGGGTCAGTCTGCTCTTCCCTGAGTGTGTTACATTGACAGAGTGGGGTCAGTCAGTTCTTCATTGGGTGTGTTAAATTTACAGTTTTGGGTCAGTCTGCTCTCCCCTGGGTGTGTTACATTGACAGAGTGGGGGTCAGTCTGCTTTTCCCAGTGTGTGTTACATTGACAGAGTGTGGTCAGTCTGCTCTTCCCAGGACGTGTCACATTGACAGAGTGGGGTCAGTCTGCTCTTTTATGGGTGGGTAACATTGACAGAATGAATTCAGTCTGCCCTTCCCTGCGTGTGTTGCATTGACAGAGTGGGGTCAGTCTGATCTTCCCTGGTTGTGTTACATTGACAGAGTGAGTTTAGTCTGCTCTTCCCTGGGTGTGTTACATTGACAGAGTGAGGTCAGTCTGCTCTTCCCTGGGTTTGTTACATTGACAGAGTGGGGCAGTCTTCTCTTCCCTGGGTGTGTTACATTGACAGATTGGGCTCAGTCTGCTCTTCCCTGTGTGTGTTACATTGACAGGGTGGGGAAATTCTGTACTTCCTTGCGTGTGTTAAATTGACAGTGTTGGGTCAGTCTGCTCTTCCCTGGGTGTGTTACATTGACAGAGTGGCGTCAGTCTGTTCTTCCCTTGGTGTGTTTCATTGACAGAGTGGTATCTGTCTGCTCTTCCCTGGGTGTGTTACATTGACAGAAGGGTCAGTCTGTTCTCCCATTGTGTGTTACATTGACAGAGTGGGGTCAGTCTGCTCTTCCCTGGGTGTGTTACAAAGACAGAGTGGGGTCAATGTGTACTTCACTGGGTGGGTTACATTGACAGAGTGGGTTAAGTCTGCAGTACTGTGTGAGTACCTTTGCAGAAGAGGTCATTCTGCTCTTCTCTGGGTGTGTTACATTAACAGAGTGAGGTCAGTCTGCTCTTCCCTGGGTTTGTTACATTGACAGAGTTTGGTCAGTCTGCTCTTCCCTGGGTGTGTTACATTGACACAGTTGGGTCAGTGTGCTCTTCCCAGGGCGTGTCACATTGACAGAGTGGGGACAGTCTGCTCTTTTATGGGTGGGTTACATTGACAGAGTGGGTTCAGTCTGCTCTTCCCTGGTTGTGTTACATTGACAGAGTGGGGTCAGTCTGATCTTCCCTGGTTGTGTTACATTGACAGACTGAGTTCAGGCTGCTCTTCCCTGGGTGTGTTACATTGACAGAGTGGGGTCAGTCTGCTCTTCCCTGGGAGGGTTACATTGACAGAGTGGGGTCAGTCTTCTCTTCCCTGGGTGTGTTACATTGACAGATTGGGGTCAGTCTGCTCTTCCCCAAGTTTGTTACATTGACACAGTGGGGTCAGTCTGTTCTTCCCTGTGTGTGTCACATTGACAGAGTGGGGTCAGTCTGCTCTTCCCTGGCTGTGTTACATTGACAGAGTGGGGTCAGTCTGCTCTTCCCTGGGTGTGTTACATTGACAGAGTGGGGTCAGTCTGCTCTTCCCTGGGTGTGTTACATTGACACAGTGGGGTCAGTCTGCTCATCCCTGGGTGTGTTACATTGACAGAGTGGGGTCAATCTGCTCTTCCCTGGGTGGGTAACATTGACAGAGTGGGGTCAGTCTGCTCTTCCCTGGGTGTGTTACATTGACAGAGTGGGGTCAGTCTGCCCTTCCCAGGGCGTGTCACATTGACAGAGTTGGGTCCATCTGCTCTTCCCTGGGTGGGTAACATTGACAGAGTATGGTCAGTCTGCTCTTCCCAGGGCGTGTCACATTGACAGAGTGGGGCCAGTCTGCTCTTTCATGGGTGGGTTACATTGACAGAGTGGGGTAAGTCTGCTATTCCCTGGGTGTGTTACATTGACAGAGTGGGGTCAGTCTGCTCTTCCCTGGGGGGGTTACATTGACAGAGTGGAGTCAGTCTGTTCTTCCCTGGGTGTGTTACATTGACAGAGCGGGGTCAGTCTGCTCTTCCCTGAGTGTGTTACATTGACAGAGTGATGTCAGTCTGTTCTTCCTTGGGTGTGTTAAATTGACAGTGTTGGGTCAGTCTGCTCTTCCCTGGGTGTGTTACATTGACAGAGTGGCGTCAGTCTGTTCTTCCCTGGGAGTGTTACAGTGACAGGGTGGTGTCAGTCTGCTCTCCCCTGGGTGTGTTACATTGACAGAGTGGTATCTGTCTGCTCTTTCCTGGGTGTGTTACAATGACAGAGTGGTGTCAGTGTGCACATCACTGGATGGGTTACATTGACAGAGTGGGGTAAGTCTGCAGTTCACTGTGTGAGTAATTTTGCGGAAGAGGACATTCTGCTCTTCTCTGGGTGGGTTACATTGACAGAGTGAGGTCAGTCTGCTCTTCCCTGGGTTTGTTACATTGACAGAGTTTGGTCAGTCTGCTCTTCCCTGGGTGTGTTACATTGACAGAGTTGGGTCAGTGTGCTCTTCCCAGGGCGTGTCACATTGACAGAGTGGGGTCAGTCTGCTCTTTTATGGGTGTGTTACATTGACAGAGTGAGGTTAGTCTGCTCTTCCCAGGGCGTGTCACATTGACAGAGTGGGGTCAGTCTGCTCTTTTATGGGTGGGTTACTTTGACAGAGTGGGGTCAGTCTGCTTTTCCCAGTGTGTGTTACATTGACAGAGTGTGGTCAGTCTGCTCTTCCCAGGACGTGTCACATTGACAGAGTGGGGTCAGTCTGCTCTTTTATGGGTGGGTAACATTGACAGAATGAATTCAGTCTGCCCTTCCCTGCGTGTGTTGCATTGACAGAGTGGGGTCAGTCTGATCTTCCCTGGTTGTGTTACATTGACAGAGTGAGTTTAGTCTGCTCTTCCCTGGGTGTGTTACATTGACAGAGTGAGGTCAGTCTGCTCTTCCCTGGGTTTGTTACATTGACAGAGTGGGGCAGTCTTCTCTTCCCTGGGTGTGATACATTGACAGATTGGGGTCAGTCTGCTCTTCCCTGTGTGTGTTACATTGACAGGGTGGGGAAATTCTGTACTTCCTTGCGTGTGTTAAATTGACAGTGTTGGGTCAGTCTGCTCTTCCCTGGGTGTGTTACATTGACAGAGTGGCGTCAGTCTGTTCTCCCATTGTGTGTTACATTGACAGAGTGGGGTCAGTCTGCTCTTCCCTGGGTGTGTTACAAAGACAGAGTGGGGACAATGTGTACTTCACTGGGTGGGTTACATTGACAGAGTGGGTTAAGTCAGCAGTACTGTGTGAGTAACTTTGCAGAAGAGGTCATTCTGCTCTTCTCTGGGTGTGTTACATTGACAGAGTGAGGTCAGTCTGCTCCTCCATGGGTTTGTTACATTGACAGAGTTTGGTCAGTCTGCTCTTCCCTGGGTGTGTTACATTGACACAGTTGGGTCAGTGTGCTCTTCCCAGGGCGTGTCACATTGACAGAGTGGGGACAGTCTGCTCTTTTATGGGTGGGTTACATTGACAGAGTGGGTTCAGTCTGCTCTTCCCTGGTTGTGTTACATTGACAGAGTGGGGTCATTCTGATCTTCCCTGGTTGTGTTACATTGACAGACTGAGTTCAGTCTGCTCTTCCCTGGGTGTGTTACATTGACAGAGTGGGGTCAGTCTGTCTTCCCTGGGAGGGTTACATTGACAGAGTGGGGTCAGTCTTCTCTTCCCTGGGTGTGTTACATTGACAGATTGGGGTCAGTCTGCTCTTCCCCAAGTTTGTTACATTGACACAGTGGGGTCAGTCTGTTCTTCCCTGTGTGTGTCACATTGACAGAGTGGGGTCAGTCTGCTCTTCCCTGGCTGTGTTACATTGACAGAGTGGGGTCAGTCTGCTCTTCCCTGGGTGTGTTACATTGACAGAGTGGGGTCAGTCTGCTCTTCCCTGGGTGTGTTACATTGACACAGTGGGGTCAGTCTGCTCATCCCTGGGTGTGTTACATTGACAGAGTGGGGTCAATCTGCTCTTCCCTGGGTGGGTAACATTGACAGAGTGGGGTCAGTCTGCTCTTCACTGGGTGGGTAACATTGACAGAGTATGGTCAGTCTGCTCTTCCCAGGGCGTGTCACATTGACAGAGTGGGGCCAGTCTGCTCTTTCATGGGTGGGTTACATTGACAGAGTGGGGTAAGTCTGCTATTCCCTGGGTGTGTTACATTGACAGAGTGGGGTCAGTCTGCTCTTCCCTGGGGGGGTTACATTGACAGAGTGGAGTCAGTCTGTTCTTCCCTGGGTGTGTTACATTGACAGAGCGGGGTCAGTCTGCTCTTCCCTGGGTGTGTTACATTGACAGAGTGGCGTCAGTCTGTTCTTCCCTGGGAGTGTTACAGTGACAGGGTGGTGTCAGTCTGCTCTCCCCTGGGTGTGTTACATTGACAGAGTGGTATCTGTCTGCTCTTCCCTGGGTGTGTTACAATGACAGAGTGGTGTCAGTGTGCACATCACTGGATGGGTTACATTGACAGAGTGGGGTAAGTCTGCAGTTCACTGTGTGAGTAATTTTGCGGAAGAGGACATTCTGCTCTTCTCTGGGTGGGTTACATTGACAGAGTGAGGTCAGTCTGCTCTTCCCTGGGTTTGTTACATTGACAGAGTTTGGTCAGTCTGCTCTTCCCTGGGTGTGTTACATTGACAGAGTTGGGTCAGTGTGCTCTTCCCAAGGCGTGTCACATTGACAGAGTGGGGTCAGTCTGCTCTTTTATGGGTGTGTTACATTGACAGAGTGAGGTTAGTCTGCTCTTCCCAGGGCGTGTCACATTGACAGAGTGGGGTCAGTCTGCTCTTTTATGGGTGGGTTACTTTGACAGAGTGGGGTCAGTCTGCTCTTCCCTTGGTGTGTAACATTGGCAGAGTGAGGTCAGTCTGCTCTTTCCTGGGTTTGTTACATTGACACAGAGGCGTCAGTCTGCTCTTCCCTGGGTGTGTTACATTGAGAGATTGGGGTTAGTCTGCTCTTCCCCAAGTTTGTTACATTGACAGAGTGGGGTCAGTCTGCACTTCCCTGGGTGTGTTACATTGACAGAGTGAGGTCAGTCTGATCTTCCCTGGGAGGGTTACATTTACAGAGTGTGTTCTGTCAACTCTTCCCTGGGTGTGTTACATTGACAGAGTGTGGTAAGACTGCAGTTGACTGTGTGAGTAATTTTGCAGAAGCGGTCATTCTGCTCTTCTCTGGGTGGGTTACATTGACAGAGTGAGTTCAGTCTGCTCTTCCCTGGGTGTGTTACATTGACAGAGTGGGGTCAGTCTGCTCTTCCCTGGGTGTGTTACATTGACAGAGTGAGGTCAGTCTGCTCTTCCCTGGTTGTGTTACATTGACAGAGTGGGGTCAGTCTGCTCTTCCCTGGGTGTGTTACATTGACAGAGTGAGGTCTGTCTGCTCTTCCCTGGGTTTGTTACATTGACAGATTGGGGTGAGTCTTCTCTTTCCTGAGTGTGTTACATTGACAGAGTGGGGTCAGTCTGTTCTTCCTTTGGTGTGTTAAATTGACAGTGTTGGGTCAGTCTGCTCTTCCCTGGGTGTGTTACATTGACAGAGTGGCGTCAGTCTGTCCTTCCCTGGGAGTTTTACAGTGGCAGGGTGGTGTCAGTCTGCTCTCCCCTGGGTGTGTTACATTGACAGAATGGGGTCAGTCTGCTCTTCCCTGGGTGTCTTAAATTGACAGAGTGGGGTCAGTCTGTTCTTCCCTTGGTGTGTTACATTGACAGAGTGGTATCTGTCTGCTCTTCCCTGGGTGTGTTAAATTGACAGAGTGGGGTCAGTCTGTTCTCCCATTTTGTGTTACATTGACAGAGTGGGGTCAGTCTGCTCTTCCCTGGGTGTGTTACAATGACAGAGTGGGGTCAATGTGCACTTCACTGGATGGGTTACATTGACAGAGTGGGGAAGTCTGCAGTTCACTGTGTGAGTAATTTTGCGGAAGAGGACATTCTGCTCTTCTCTGGGTGGGTTACATTGACAGAGTGAGGTCAGTCTGCTCTTCCCTGGGTTTGTTACATTGACAGAGTTTGGTCAGTCTGCTCTTCCCTGGGTGTGTTACATTGACAGAGTTGGGTCAGTGTGCTCTTCCCAAGGCGTGTCACATTGACAGAGTGGGGTCAGTCTGCTCTTTTATGGGTGTGTTACATTGACAGAGTGAGGTTAGTCTGCTCTTCCCAGGGCGTGTCACATTGACAGAGTGGGGTCAGTCTGCTCTTTTATGGGTGGGTTACTTTGACAGAGTGGGGTCAGTCTGCTCTTCCCTTGGTGTGTAACATTGGCAGAGTGAGGTCAGTCTGCTCTTTCCTGGGTTTGTTACATTGACACAGAGGCGTCAGTCTGCTCTTCCCTGGGTGTGTTACATTGAGAGATTGGGGTTAGTCTGCTCTTCCCCAAGTTTGTTACATTGACAGAGTGGGGTCAGTCTGCACTTCCCTGGGTGTGTTACATTGACAGAGTGAGGTCAGTCTGATCTTCCCTGGGAGGGTTACATTTACAGAGTGTGTTCTGTCAACTCTTCCCTGGGTGTGTTACATTGACAGAGTGTGGTAAGACTGCAGTTGACTGTGTGAGTAATTTTGCAGAAGCGGTCATTCTGCTCTTTGGGTGGGTTACATTGACAGAGTGAGTTCAGTCTGCTCTTCCCTGGGTGTGTTACATTGACAGAGTGGGGTCAGTCTGCTCTTCCCTGGGTGTGTTACATTGACAGAGTGAGGTCAGTCTGCTCTTCCCTGGTTGTGTTACATTGACAGAGTGGGGTCAGTCTGCTCTTCCCTGGGTGTGTTACATTGACAGAGTGAGGTCTGTCTGCTCTTCCCTGGGTTTGTTACATTGACAGATTGGGGTGAGTCTTCTCTTTCCTGAGTGTGTTACATTGACAGAGTGGGGTCAGTCTGTTCTTCCTTGGGTGTGTTAAATTGACAGTGTTGGGTCAGTCTGCTCTTCCCTGGGTGTGTTACATTGACAGAGTGGCGTCAGTCTGTCCTTCCCTGGGAGTTTTACAGTGGCAGGGTGGTGTCAGTCTGCTCTCCCCTGGGTGTGTTACATTGACAGAATGGGGTCAGTCTGCTCTTCCCTGGGTGTCTTAAATTGACAGAGTGGGGTCAGTCTGTTCTTCCCTTGGTGTGTTACATTGACAGAGTGGTATCTGTCTGCTCTTCCCTGGGTGTGTTAAATTGACAGAGTGGGGTCAGTCTGTTCTCCCATTGTGTGTTACATTGACAGAGTGGGGTCAGTCTGCTCTTCCCTGGGTGTGTTACAATGACAGAGTGCGGTCAATGTGCACTTCACTGGGTGGGTTACATTGACAGAGTGGGGAAGTCTGCAGTTCACTGTGTGAGTAACTTTGCAGAAGAGGTCATTCTGCTCTTCTCTGGGTGGGTTACATTGACAGAGTGAGGTCAGTCTGCTCTTCCCTGGGTTTGTTACATTGACAGAGCTGGGTCAGTGTGCTCTTCCCAGGGCGTGTCACATTGACAGAGTGGGGACAGTCTGCTCTTTTATGGGTGGGTTACATTGACAGAGTGGGGTCAGTCTGCTCTTCCCTGAGTGTGTTACATTGACAGAGTGGGGTCAGTCTGATCTTCCCTGGTTGTGTTACATTGACAGAGTGAGTTCAGTCTGCTCTTCCCTGGGTGTGTTACATTGACAGAGTGGGGTCAGTCTGCTCTTCCCTGGGAGGGTTACATTCACAGAGTGGGGTCAGTCTTCTCTTCCCTGGGTGTGTTACATTGGCAGATTGGGGTCCGTCTGCTCTTCCCCAAGTTTGTTACATTGACACAGTGGGGTCAGTCTGCTCTTCCCTGGCTGTGTTACATTGACAGTGTGGGGTCAGTCTGCTCTTCCCTGGGTTTGTTACTTTGATAGCGTGGGGTCAGTGTGCACTTCCCTGGGTGTGTTACATTGACAGAGTGGGGTCAGTCTGCTCTTCCCTGTGTGTGTTACATTGACAGAGTCGGGTCAGTGTGCACTTCCCTGGGTGTGTTACATTGACAGAGTGTGGTCAGTCTGCTCTTCCCTGGGTGTGTTACGTTGACAGAGTGGGGTCAGCCTGCTCTTCCCTGGGTGTGTTACAATGACAGAGTGGGGTCAGTCTGCACTTCCCTGAGTGTGTTACATTGACAGAGTGGGGGGGTCAGTCTGCACTTCCCTGAGTGTGTTACATTGACAGAGTGGGGTCTGTCTGCTCTTCCCTGTGTGTGTTACATTGACAGAGTGGGGTCAGTCTGCTCTTCCCTGGGTGTGTTATATTGACAGAGTCGGGTCAGTCTGCACTTCACTGGGTGTGTTACATTGACAGAGTGGGGTCAGTCTGCTCTTCCCTGGGTGTGTTACATTGACAGAGTGGGGTCAGTCTGCCCTTCCCTGGGTGTGTTACATTGACAGAGTGGGGGTCAGTCTGCTCTTCCCTGGGTTTGTTACTTTGACAGAGTGGGGTCAGTCTTCTCTTCCCTGGGTGTGTTACATTGACAGATTGGGGTCAGTGTGCACTTCCCTAGGTGGGTTACATTGACAGAGTTGGGTCAGTCTGCTCTTCAGTGCATGGGTCAGGTGACGGTTTACCTCTTTCATTGGGGCGGATGTCAAGGAGCATCTTAAACCGGAGAGGGATCGGGGGGAATTGGAGCCGTTTAGAGAGAGAGTACAGAAGGTAAGACAGCTCCGCTGAAAGCACGGTAGTTAATGCTGCCCCGAGGGGCAGATGATCTGAGACAGGGTGGGAGCTGGGAGATATTGATGATGTGGAAGGACAGTGTGTGTATCTGATCACATTCTGTCAGTCTGACTAATAGCAGTCATTCCTGCCACTGGATTCACTGAGGGGTGAAGGCTACGTGAACAGAGTAGACTGTCCCTGTTATTCTGTTCCTGACTCTCCAGCTCCCACTCTGTTAGTGACCTCTCAGTCTCCTGGGAAATGGGCTTTTTCCTAATTGTGCCGGATTCCTGGCCTTCATCCTTGGCCGAGCTGAGAGTTGATGGTCTGAGGAATATCATTCCCAAATGACTCCTGTCCAAGATAATACCGATTAATGTGTCTGTGTATCCTCCAGTAATCTGTAAATATCATTGCTCAGGGCTGGTGGGACATGGATTGATGACATTGAGGATGTTATGAACCAGACCAAACTCCTCTGCCTTAAGGAAATGGTCTCGACCCCTTTTCCTGATTTCCTGAAGGGAAGTGTAAGGCGTTACAATGTGATTGGTCAAACGGCCAGGCTTGAATCAAAACACACTTTACTCCACACTATCGTTGGAACACAAACATAAGGAAGAAAGATTGGACAAACCGAACTCGATTGGAAACCTGAACCAAATGAACATTATTTAACTATAAACAGCAACTGTTCGGATATCGTAACATTCCATAAACCACACAATTCTGGTCTTTCTGCTATCGGGAGAATGAGGTGAAACTTGTAAAGATTCAGAAAAGATTTACAAGGATGTTTGCAGAGTCAGGATATCTGACTGTTTTGAGGCTGGAGTTTATTTTATCCTTGTGTAGATTTGACACATTAACCCTCCCTCCCCACCACTACAGAAGCTGTTGGAACTGTTCAGTGTTTCCAGTGGCTTCTGTAATTATTTCAGGTTCCTGACTGGAGCAGTCTCTCACTTTTCGAACAAAACAAACCCATCCTTGTGCTGCACCCAATATTTCAATAAGAAATGGGAAGCAGCAGAGGGGAAAGCTTCTGAGATGCCGAGCAATGCTGCCCGGTTCCACACTGCAATTCACAGGAACCATCACCAGGAAAAGCAAGGAGCAATCTGACAGATCCGGTTTACCACAGAATGAAAGATTTATTTCCTCGATTTATCCCAGTGCCTTACCTTTAAAAGGCTGTTTACAAACCACAACACTGCAATGGCTGGGAATCGGACCCAGGTCAACTGCTTGGAAGACAGCTCTGCTCCCCACTATCCCACCATCACCCTCCTAACAGCTCCCTCCCCATTCCCAAACACACTTAACAAGGCCGTGATCATCACCAACTGGATTGGGGCTGAAATCCAAACAGACACATCCTCTGTATCTAACCCAGTGATGGAGCTATCCTGATTGAGTTTGATGTGAACAGGATGGGGGAAGTGGGGGATTTAATCAGTACCTAACGCCGAGCTCAAAATGGCCTGGGAATTTGAAATGCTGCAGTGTAGAGGGAGATTTACTCTGTATCTGACCCCATTCTCTACCTGCCCTGGGGATTTAAATGGAGACAGTTTAATGGGAGCTTTATTTTGTCTGGAACCCTGTGCTCCCTCTGCCCTGGGAGTGTTTGCTGGGATCACTGTCTAACCTCTGTGATATGGATCCTATGAAGATTGATGGGAGACAGTGTAAATGGAATTGTCAGGATCCAATTCCTTCACGTGGATGAGAGAAGGTGGGAAAAAATGATACCAGTGGGACTGAAGGGTCAGTAGCAGTATGAAGACACCATTGGCTCAGAGAGAGTAGACAGGAGAGAGGGTCATGAGGGTTTCAGACTGGAGGGAGCAACAGGCACATACAAGTTGGGAACTGTTTTCAGTAAAAGGCAATTGATCCCAGGTCACTGCAGAGTGTAAGAATCTGATGCCTTTCCCTCACTATCCCCCTCCAATCCCTGGGAAGATCTGCTCCCACACCATGTTCCATCCCAACTGCTGACTGTGTTACATACATTAATACATTGGAGCTGGGCAGAGGTGCTTTTAACCCTGGGATCTTGCTGTGTAACTTGCCTCCAAAATGCTCTTGCTCCCCCTTTCAACTAATCTTTTCCCTCTTTTATCCCGAGGAACCTTTGTTTGGAAAGCTGCAACGTGAAGATCCAAAATGTTCGAGTCCAGGAAAGAACAACCTCCAGAGGGGGAGCACTGGCCTGAGGCCTGAGGCCTGGTCGACAGGCTGCACCCCGTGGGGGCCCACAGTGAGTTGTGTGTTTATTTACCCCGAGGTTTAATCTCCTCTGGGGGACCCTGGGTTTTAGGGGCCTCTGGGTAACTGGCTCCTGTCAGATTGTGGCCCTGTCATTTTTAAAACAGGTTTGAAGCCTGGGGTTAAAGTTTGTCAATCCCCAGGATCTGAGAGGTAGGACTCTCTCAGGATGGAATTAAAACCCAAATGCTGTGACCCTCTCTAAAGACTCCCTCTCTCACCCTTCTCTCTCACCCCCTCTCTCTCTCACACCCCCTCTGTCAACCCCCCACACTCTCTCATTCCCTCAGTCTCTCACCCCCTCTCTCTCAACCCCTTGCTCTCTAAACCCCCCCACTCTCACCCCCCTCTCTCTCACTCCCCCTCTCTCTCACCACCCCCTCTCTCTCACCCCCACTCCCTCACCCCCTCTGTCTCACCCATCTCTCTCCCCCCTCCCGCTCTCTCCACTCTCTCGCTCCCCCTCTCTCGCCCTCCCCTCTCTCTCACCCTCCCCTCTCTCTCGCCCTCCCCACTCTCTCTCCCTCCCCTCTCTCGCCCTCCCCTCTTTCGCCCTCCCCTCTCACTCGCCCACCCCTCACTGGCTCTCCCCTCTCTCTCCCTGCCCCCTCTCTCTCTCCCTCCCCTCACTGGCCCTCCCATCTCTCTCCGTCCCCCTCACTCTCCTTCCCCTCTCTTGCCCTCCCCTCCCTCTCACTCTCCCTCCCCTCTCAATCTCCCTCCCCTCTTACTCTCCCTCCCCCTCCACCCACCCAGCCTCCACTCTCTCTCCCACCGCTCTCTCCCACGCTCTCTCCCCTCTTCTCTCTATCCCCTCCCCCTCTCACCTGTCTCACGCCCTCCACTCCCCCTCCTCTCTCTCCTCCCTCCTCTCTCTTCCTTCCTCTCTGACCCTCCTCTCTCCCCTCCTCTCTTTCCTCCTCTCTCCCCCTCCTCTCTCCCCTACTCTTTCTCCTCATTGCTCTCCTTCTCTATCTCTCCCTTATCCTCTCTCCCCTCCTCTCTCTTCGCACCTCTCTCTTCCCTCCTCTCGCCTCCTCTCTCTCCCACTCTCTCTCTCTCTTGCTCTCTCTCTCTCTCACTCTCTCTCCCCTCTCTCTCTGCACTCTCTCCCCTCTCTCTCCTTCCCCTCTTTCTCTCCCCGAACTTTCTCTCCCCCCACTCTCTCTCTCTGCCCACTCTCTGTGCCTCATCTCTCTGTCCTCTCCCTACCGTCCCCCCGTCCCCCTCTGTCCCCCACTCTCTGCATCCCCCATTCTCTGTCCCCCTCTCTCTGACCCCTTCTCTCTTCCCCACTCTGTACCCCTCTCTCTGCCCCCGACTCTCTGTCCCCCTCTATCTCCCCCACTCTCTGTGCCCCTGCTCTGTAGTCCTCTCTCTGTCCCCCCTCTCTCTCTGTCCCCCTCTCGCTCTGTCCCCCTCTCTCTGTCCCCCCTCTCTCTGTCCCCCTCTCTCTGTGCCCCTCTCTCTGTGCCCCTCTCTCTCCCACCCGCCTCACTATCCCCCCTCTTTGTCCTCCTCTCTCTCTGTTCCCCTCTCTCTCAGTCCGGCTCTCTCTGTTCCCCCTATCTCTGTCGCCCTCTCTCTCCCACCGCCTCTCTCAGACCCCCTCTCCCTCCCACCACATCTCTCTCTGTCCCCCTCTCTCTGTCTCCCCCTCTCTCTGTCCACCCTGTCTCTGTCCCATCTCTCTCTGTCCACTCTCTCTGTCCCCCTCTCTCTGTCCCCTCCACCTCTACCCCGCTCTCTGCCCCCCTCTCAGTCGCCCTCTCTCTGCACCGTCTCTCTCTGCCCCCAGTCTGACCCCCTCTCTCTCTCTGTCCCTCACTCTCTCCATCTCCCCATTGTTTGTCCCCCACTCTCTGTCCCCCTCTCTCTGACCCCCTCTATCTCCCCCACTCTCTGTGCCCCTCTCTCTATCGCCCTCTCTCTGCCCCCTCCCCTTCTTCCCGCCTCTCTCTGTCCCCCCCTTTCTCTCTCCCCCCTCTGTGTCCCCCCTCTGTCCCCCCCTCTGTCCCCCCTCTCTGCCCCCTCAATCTCCCCCTCCCTCTAACCTCCTCTACCTCCCCCTCTTTTTGTCCTCCTCTATCTTCCCCACTCTCAGTACCCCCCTCTCTCTACCCCTCCCTCTGATCCCCTCTACCTCGCCCTCTTTTTGTCCCCCTCTATCTCCCCCACTCTCAGTACCCCACTATCTGTCCCCCTCCATCTGACCATCTCTACCTCCCCCTCTTTTTCCCCCTCTTTTTGTCCCCCTCTATCTCCCTGACTCTCAGTACCCCCCTCTCTCTGTCCCACTCTCTGTCCCCCTCTCCGTGCCCCCCTCTCTGTGCCCCCCTCTCCGTGCACCCCTCTCCGTGCCCCCCTCTCTGTCCCCCTCTCCCTGTCCCCCTCTCTCTGTCCCCCTCTCTCTTCCACCCGCCTCGCTATCCCCCCTCTTTGTCACCCCCCCCCCCGTCCCCCTCTCTCTCAGTTCGGCTCTCTCATACCCCTTCTCTCACCCACCGCAACTCTCTCTGTCCCCCTCTCTCTGTCCACCTCTCTCTGTCCCCCCTCTCTCTGTCCACCCTCTCTCTGTCTCCTCTCTCTGTCCCCCTCTCTCTGTCCCCCTCTCTCTGTCCCCCCTCTCCCTGTCCCCCCTCTCTCTGTCCCCCCTCTCTGTCCCCCTCTCTCTGTCCCCTCTTTCTCTCCCCTGCTCTCTGCCACCCCCTCTGTCGCCCTATCTCTGCTCCGTCACTCTCTGCCCCTCTCTCTAACCCCCCTCTCTCTCTCTCCCCCACTCTCTCCATCCCCCCCACTCTCTGTCCCCCTCTCTGACCCCCTCTCTCTGACACCCCTCTCTCCTCCACTCTGTACCCATCTCTCTGTCCCCCACTCTATATTGCCCTCTCTCTCTGTCACCCTGTCTCTGAGCCCCGCTATCTCCCACCTCTCTCTGTCCCCCCTCTCTCTATCCCCTCTCTCTCTGTCCCCCTCTCTCTCTGCCCCCTCTGTCTCTCTGTCCCCTCTCTCTCTGTCCCCTCTCTCTCTGTCACCCTCTCTCTGTCGCCATTTCTCAGCCCCCCTCTCTCACTGTCGCCCTCTGTCTCTGACCCCCTCTCTTGCTGTCCCCCTCTATATCACCCTCTCTCTGTCCCCCTCTCTCTGACCCCCTCGATCTCCTCCACATTCTGTGCCCCTCTCTCTGTCGCCCTCTCTCTGTCACCCTCTCTCTGTACCCCCTCTCTCTCTGTCCCCCCTCTGTCTCCCCCACTCTCTCTGTCCCCCTCTATCTCCCCCTCTCTCTGACCCCCTCTATCACCCCCTCTTTTTGTCCTACTCTCTGTCCACCTCTATCTCCCCCACTCGCTGTACCACTATCTCTGTACTCTTCGCTCTGAACCCCTCTATCTACCCCTCTCTCTGTGCCTCTCTCTCTGTCCCCCTCCCTTTGTCAACCTCTATCTCCCCTTTCTCTGTCCCCCTCTCTCTGTCCCCCTCTCTCTCCCACCAGCCTCTCTCTGACCCCCTCTCTCTCCCACCCGCCTCTCCCTCTCTGTCCCTCTCTCTGTCCCCCCCCCTCTGTCCCCCCCTCTCTGTCCCTCCTCTCTCTGTCCCCCCTCTTTCGGTCCACCCCTCTTTCTGTCCCTCCCTCTCTCTGTCCCCCTCTCTCTGACCCGCTCTCTCTGACCCACTCTAGCTCCCCCACTCTCTGTGCTCGTCTCTCTGTCGCCCTCTCTCTGCCCTCCTCTCCCTTCCACCTGCCTCTCTCTTCCCCCCCTCGCTCTGACCCCCTCTCTCTCTGCCCCGCTCTCTCTCTGTCCCCCTCTCTCTCTCTGTCCCCCTCTCTGTCCCCCTCTCTGTGCCCCACTCTCTGTGCCCCCCTCTCTGTGTCCCCCTTTCTGTTCCCCCTCTCTCTGTCCCCCTCACTCTGTCCCCCTCTCTCTCTGTCCCCTTCTCTCTGTCCCCCCCCTCTCTGTCCCACCTCTCTCTGTCCCCCCTCTGTCTGTCCCCCCTCTCTCTCTGTCCTCCCCTCTGTCCCCCTCTCTCTCTGTCCCCCCCTCTCTCTCTGTCCCCCCTCTGTCTGTCCCCCTCTCTCTCTGTCCCCCCCTCTCTCTGCCCCCCTCTCTCTCTGCCCCGCTCTCTCTCTGTCCCCCTCTCTCTCTCTGTCCCCCTCTCTGTCCCCCTCTCTGTGCCCCCCTCTCTGTGCCCCCCCTCTGTGTCCCCCTTTCTGTTCCCCCTCTCTCTGTCCCCCTCACTCTGTCCCCCTCTCTCTGTCACCCTCGCTCTCTGCCTCCTCTCTCTGTCCCCCTCTCTCTGTCCCCCTCTATCTGTCCTCCTCTCTCTGTCCCCTCTATCTCTACCCTGCTCTCTGCGCCCCTCTCTTTCGCCCTCTCTCTGCTCAGTCTCTCCCTGTCCCCCTCTCTGACCCCCCCTCTCTCTCTCTCTCTCTCTCTGTCCCACACTCTCTCCATCTCCCCACTGTCTGTCTCCCCCTCTCTCTGACCCCATCTATCTCCCCCACTCTCGGTGCCTCTCTCTGTCGCCCTCTCTCTGCCCCTCTCTCCCTTCTACCTGCCTCTCTCTGTCCTCCTCTCTCTCTGTCCTCCTCTCTCTCTGACCTCCTCTCTCTGTCCTTCTCTCTCTGTCCACATCTCTCTCTGTCCCTCTCTCTCTCTGTTCCCCTCTCTCTCTGTCCCCACCTCTCTCCGTCCCCCCAACTCTCCGTCCCCCCCACTCTCTGTCCCCCGCTCTCTGTCGCCCTCTCTCTGCCCCCATCTCTCTGATTCCCTCTCTCTCCCCCACTCTACTCCTCTCTCTGTCCCTCACTCTCTGTCCCCTCTCTCTGTCCCCCTCTATATCCCCGTCTCTCTGTCCCCCTCTCTGACCCTCTCTCTCTGCCCGCTCACTCTGTCCCCTTCTGTCTGCCCCATCTCTCTCTGCCCCTCTCTCTCTGTCCCCCTCTCTTTCTGCCCCCTTTTCTCTCTGTCCCCCTCTCTCTGTTGCCCTCTCTCTGCCACTCTCTCTCTGTCCCCCACACTCTCTGTCACCGTCTCTCTGTCGCCATTTCTCTGCCCCCCCTCTCACAGTCCCCCTCTGTCTCTGACTCCTTCTCTCGTAGTCCCCCTCTATATCACCCTCCCTCTGTCCCCCTCTCTCTGACCCCCTCTATCTCCCCCACTCTCTGTGACACTCTCTCTGTCGCCCTCTCTCTGTCCCCCCTCTCTCTGTCACCCCCTCTCTGCCCCTCTCTCTACCCCCATGCCCCCCCACTCTCAGTCCCCCCAACTCTCTGTCCACCCCATCTCACTGTCCCCTCTATCTCCCCGACTCTCTGTGCCCCACTCTCTGTCCCCCTCCCTTTGACCATCTCTGTCTTCCCCTCTCTCTGTCCCCGCCTCGCTCTCAGTCCGGCTCTCTCTCTGCCCCCTCTCTCTGTCCCCCTCTCTCTGTCCCGCGCTCTCTCTGCCCCCTCTCTCTGTCCCCCTCTCTCTGAACCCCCCTCTCTCTGTCCCCCTCTCTCTGTCGCCCTCTCTCTCTTTCCCTCTATCTCACCCCCGCTCTCTGCCCCCTCTCTCTGCTCCGTCTCTCTCTGCCCCTCTCTCTTTGACACCCTCTCTCTCTCTGTCCCCCACTCTCTCCATCCCCCCACTCTCTGTCCCCCTCTCTCTGACCCCCTCTCTCTCCCACTCTTTACCCCTCTCTCTGTCCCCTCTCTCTGTCCCCCACTCTCTGTCCCCCACTCTCTGTCCCCCACTCTCTGTCCCCCTCTCTGTCCCCCTCTCTCTGTCCCCCTCTCTCGGCCCCCCTCTCTCTGTCCCCCCTCTCTCTGTCCCCCCTCTCTCTCTGTTCCCCTCTCTCTGTCCCCCCTCTCTCTGTCCCCCTCTCTCTGTCCCCCCTCTCTCTGTCCCCCCTCTCTCTGTCCCCCCTCTCTCTCTGTTCCCCTCTCTCTGTCCCCCCTCTCTCTGTCCCCCTCTCTCTGTCCCCCCTCTCTGTGTCCCCCCTCTCTCTGTCCCCCTCTCTGTCCCCCTCTCTCTGTCCCCCTCTATGTCCTCCTCTCTCTGAGCCCCGCTATCTCCCCCACACACTGTGCTCCTCTCTCTGTCCCCCCTCTCTGCCCCCTCTCCCTTCCACCCGCCTCTCTCTCTGTACCCCCCTCTATGACCGCCTCTCTCTCTGTCCCCCTCTCTCTCTGTCCCCCTCTCTTTCTGCCCCCTTTTCTCTCTGTCCCCCTCTCTCTGTCGCCCTCTCTCTTCCCCACTCTCTCTGTCCCCCACTCTCTTTTCACTCTCTCTCTGCCCCCTCTCTCTCTGCCCCCCTCACTCTGTCTCCCTCTGTCTGCCCCATCTCTCTTTTCCCCTCTATCTCTGCCCCGCTCTCTCTCTGTTCCCCCCCTCTCTTTCCCCCCGTCTGTCCCACCCCCTCTCTGTCCCCCCTCACTGTCCCCCCTCTCTCCGGCCCCCACTCTCTCTGACCCCCTCTATCTCCCCCTCTCTCTTTTTCCCCTCTCTCTCTTTCCCCTCTCTCTCTGCCCCCTCACTCTGTCCCACTCTCTCTGCCCCCCTCTCTCTGTCCCCTCTTTCTCTGTCCCCCACTATCTCCCCCACTCTCTGTGCCCCTCTCTCTGTACCCCTCTCTCTGACCCCCTCTACCTCCCGCACTCTCTGTGCCCCTCCCTCTGTCCCCTCTCTCTGACCCCCTCTATCTCCCCCTCTCTCTGTCCCCCTCTCTCTGAACCCCTCTACCTCCCCCTCTTTCTGTCCCCCTCTCTCTGTTCCCCCTCTCTTTCTGTCGCCCTCTCTGTGTCGCCCTCTCTCTGTCCCCCTCTCTTTTCCCCCTCTCTCTCTGTCCCCCTCTCTCTCTATCCCACTCACTCTGTCCCTTACTCTCTGTCCCCCTCTCTTTGTCCCCCTCTCTCTGACCACCTCTACCTCCCCCACTCTCTGTCCTCTCACTCTGTCCCCCCCGTCCCTGTGCCATCTCTCTCTGTCCCCCTCTCTCTGAACCCCTCTCTCTCTGACCTCCCGCTCTCTCTCTGACCCCCTCCCTCTGTCCGTCTCCCTCTGTCCCCCCCCTCTGTCCCCTCTCTCTGCCCCGCTCTCTCTCCCACCCGCCTCCCTCTCTCCCCCTCTCTCTCCCCCACTCTCTGACCCCCTCTCTCTCTGACCTCCCGCTCTCTCTCTGACCCCCTCCCTCTGTCCGTCTCCCTCTGTCCCCCCTTCCTCTGTCCCCCCTCTCTCTGTCCCCCCTCTCTCTGGTCCCCCTCTCTCTCTGTACCCCTCTCTCTGTACGCCTCTCACTCTGTCCCCCTCTCTCTCTGACCCCCTCTTTCCCACCCGCTTCTCTCTCACCCCCGCTCTCTGCCCCCCTCTGTCCCCTCTCTCTGCCCCGCTCTCTCTCCCACCCGCCTCCCTCTCTCCCCCTCTCTCTCCCCCACTCTCTGTCCCCCTCTCTGTCGCCCTCTCTCTGACCCCCACTGTCTGACCCACTCTTTCACCCCCCTCTCTCCCACCCATCTCCCTCTATCCCCCCTCTTTGACCCCCCCTCTCTCTGTCCCCTCTCTCTCTGTCCCGCGCTCTCTCCCACCCGCCTCTCTCTGATGCCCTCTCTCTGTCCCCCGCTCTCTGACCCCTCTCTCTGTCCCCCCCTCTCTGTCCCCCACTCCCTGTCCCCTCTCTCTGCCCCCTCTCTCTGACCCCTCTCTATGTCGCCCTCTCTCCGCCCCCTCTCTGTCACTGTCTCTCTGCCCCCCCGTCCCCCCTCTCTGTGTCCCTCCTCTCTCTGTCCCCCTCTCTCTCCCCCATCTCTGTCATCGTCTTTCTGTCCCCCCCTCCCTCTCTCCACTCCCTCTCTCCCCCCTTTCTCTGTCCCCCTCTCTCTCTCTGTCCCTCCCTCTAGCTGTTCCCCCTCTCTCTGTCCCCCTCTCTATCCCACCTCTATCTGTCCATCCTCTTTGTCCCAACCCTCTCTGAACCCCCTCCTCCTCTCACTGTCCCCCTCTCTTTCTGTTCCCCTGTCTCTGAACCCCTGTACCTCCCCCACTCTCTGTCCCCCCACTCTCTGTCCCCCCCTCTCTCTGTCCCCCCCACTCTCTGTCGCCCTTTATCTGTCCCCCTCTCTCTCTGTCCCCCCTTTCTCTGTCCCCCCCTCTCTGTCCTCCCCACTCTGTCCCCCATTTCTCTGTCCCCCATTTCTCTTTTCCCTCTCTCTCTGTCCCCCCTCTCTGTCCCCCTCTCTCTCTGTCCCCCCTCTCTCTCTGTCCCCCTCTCACTGACCCACTCTCTCTGTCGCCCTCTCTCTATCCCGCTCTCCCTCCCACCCACCTCTCTCTGACCCCCTCTCTCTATCCCCCTCTCTCTGAACCCATCTATCTCACCCACTCTCTGTCCCCCCCTCTCTCCCACCCATCTCCCTCTATCCCCCCTCTTTGTCCCCCTCTCTCTCTGTCCCCCTCCCTCTTTACCCCCGCTCTCTGTCCCCCTCTCTGTCGCCCTCTATCTTCCCCCCTCTCTGTCCCTCTCTCTCTCTGTCCCCCTCTCTCTCTGTCCCCCTCTCTCTGACCCACTCTCTCTGTCGCCCTCTATCTGTCCCCCTCTCTCTGTCCCACTCTCCCACCCACCCACCTCTCTCTGATCCCCTCTCTCTCCCACCCGCCTCTCTCTCTGTCCCATGCCCTCTGACCCCCTCTCTCTCTGTCCCCCTCTCTCTGTCCCCCTCTCTCTCTGTCCACATTCTCTCTGTCCCCCTCTCTCTGTCCTTCTCTCTCTGTCCCCTTCTATCTGACCCACTCTCTCTGTCACCCTCTCTATGACCCCCTCTCTCTACCACCCGCCTCTCTCTCTCCCCGGTCTCTGACCCCCTGTCTGTCGCCCTCTCTCTGTCCCCCTCTCTCTCCCACCTCCATCTATCCCCCCCTTGTTCTCCTCTCTCTGTTCCCCTCTCTCTCGGTCCACTCTCTCTCCCACCCGCCTCTCTCTGACCCCCTCTCTCACCCCCACTCTATACCCCTCTCTCTGTCCTCCAGTCTCTGTCCCCCACACTCTGTCCCCCTTTCTGTCCTCCTCTCTCTGTCGCCCTCTATCTCCCCCTCTCTCTGACCCCCTCTACCTCCGACTTTTTCTGTTCCCCTCTCTTTATCCCCCTCTCTCTATCCCCCTCTCTCTGTCGCCCCTCTCTCTGTCGCCCCTCTCTCTGTCCCCCACTCTCTGTCCCCCTCTCTCTCCCACCTGTCTCCCTCTATCCCCCCTCTTTGTCCCCCTCTCTCTCTGTTCCCCTCTTGCTCTGTCCCACGCACTCTCCCACCCGCCTCTCTCTGACTCCCTCTCTCTCCCACCAGACTCTTTCTCTGTCCCCCTCTCTCTGTCCCCCTCCCGCTCTCTGTCCCGCGCTCTCTCCCACCCGCCTCTCTCTGACCCACTCACTCTGTCCCCCTCTCTCTCTGCCCCCTCACTCTGTCCCCCTCTCTCTGACCCCCTCTCTCTGTCCCCCTCTATCTCGCCCTCTCTCTGTCCCCTCTCTCTGTCCCCTATCTCCGCCCCCCTCTCTGCCCCCCTCTCTCTCTGTCCCCCCTCTCTGTCCCCCTCTCTCTGTTCCCCACTCTCTCTGTCCCCCCCTCTCTGTCCCCCACCACCCTCTGACCCACTCTCTCACCCCCACTCTGTACCCCTCTCTCTGTCCCCCACCCTCTGGCCCCAATCTCTGTCCCCCCTCTCTGACCCCCTCTATCTCCCCCTCTCTCTGGCCCCCTCTACCTCCCCCTCTGACACTGCCTCTCTCTGACCCCCTCTCTCTCTGTCGCCCTTTCTCTGTCGCCCTCTCTGTGCCCCCTCTATCTTTATCCCCTCTCTCTCTGTCCACCTCTCTCTGACACCCTCTCTCTCTGTCCCCCCTCTCTCTCTGTCGCCCCTCTCTCTCTGTCCCCCCGTCTCTGTCCCCATCTCTCTGTCCCCCATGTCTCTGTCCCCCGTCCCTCTGTCCCCATCTCTCTGTCCCCCTCTCTCTCTGTCCCCCCTCTCTCTGTCCCCCGTCTCTCTGACCCCCTCTCTCTCTGTCCACCTCTCTCTCTGACCCCCTCTCTCTCTGACCCCCTCTCTCTCTGACCCCCTCTCTCTCTGTCCACCTCTCTCTCTGTCCCCCTCTATCTGACCCACTCTCTCTGTCGCCTTCTCTCTGTCCCCCACTCTCTGACCACTCTCTCTCCCACCCGTATCCCTCTATCCCCCCTCTTTGTCCCCATCTCTCTCTGTCCCCCCTCTCTCTGTCACCCCCTCTCTGCCCCTCTCTCTACCCCCATGCCCCCCCACTCTCAGTCCCCCCAACTCTCTGTCCACCCCATCTCACTGTCCCCTCTATCTCCCCGACTCTCTGTGCCCCACTCTCTGTCCCCCTCCCTTTGACCATCTCTGTCTTCCCCTCTCTCTGTCCCCGCCTCGCTCTCAGTCCGGCTCTCTCTCTGCCCCCTCTCTCTGTCCCCCTCTCTCTGTCCCGCGCTCTCTCTGCCCCCTCTCTCTGTCCCCCTCTCTCTGAACCCCCCTCTCTCTGTCCCCCTCTCTCTGTCGCCCTCTCTCTCTTTCCCTCTATCTCACCCCCGCTCTCTGCCCCCTCTCTCTGCTCCGTCTCTCTCTGCCCCTCTCTCTTTGACACCCTCTCTCTCTCTGTCCCCCACTCTCTCCATCCCCCCACTCTCTGTCCCCCTCTCTCTGACCCCCTCTCTCTCCCACTCTTTACCCCTCTCTCTGTCCCCTCTCTCTGTCCCCCACTCTCTGTCCCCCACTCTCTGTCCCCCACTCTCTGTCCCCCTCTCTGTCCCCCTCTCTCTGTCCCCCTCTCTCGGCCCCCCTCTCTCTGTCCCCCCTCTCTCTGTCCCCCCTCTCTCTCTGTTCCCCTCTCTCTGTCCCCCCTCTCTCTGTCCCCCTCTCTCTGTCCCCCCTCTCTCTGTCCCCCCTCTCTCTGTCCCCCCTCTCTCTCTGTTCCCCTCTCTCTGTCCCCCCTCTCTCTGTCCCCCTCTCTCTGTCCCCCCTCTCTGTGTCCCCCCTCTCTCTGTCCCCCTCTCTGTCCCCCTCTCTCTGTCCCCCTCTATGTCCTCCTCTCTCTGAGCCCCGCTATCTCCCCCACACACTGTGCTCCTCTCTCTGTCCCCCCTCTCTGCCCCCTCTCCCTTCCACCCGCCTCTCTCTCTGTACCCCCCTCTATGACCGCCTCTCTCTCTGTCCCCCTCTCTCTCTGTCCCCCTCTCTTTCTGCCCCCTTTTCTCTCTGTCCCCCTCTCTCTGTCGCCCTCTCTCTTCCCCACTCTCTCTGTCCCCCACTCTCTTTTCACTCTCTCTCTGCCCCCTCTCTCTCTGCCCCCCTCACTCTGTCTCCCTCTGTCTGCCCCATCTCTCTTTTCCCCTCTATCTCTGCCCCGCTCTCTCTCTGTTCCCCCCCTCTCTTTCCCCCCGTCTGTCCCACCCCCTCTCTGTCCCCCCTCACTGTCCCCCCTCTCTCCGGCCCCCACTCTCTCTGACCCCCTCTATCTCCCCCTCTCTCTTTTTCCCCTCTCTCTCTTTCCCCTCTCTCTCTGCCCCCTCACTCTGTCCCACTCTCTCTGCCCCCCTCTCTCTGTCCCCTCTTTCTCTGTCCCCCACTATCTCCCCCACTCTCTGTGCCCCTCTCTCTGTACCCCTCTCTCTGACCCCCTCTACCTCCCGCACTCTCTGTGCCCCTCCCTCTGTCCCCTCTCTCTGACCCCCTCTATCTCCCCCTCTCTCTGTCCCCCTCTCTCTGAACCCCTCTACCTCCCCCTCTTTCTGTCCCCCTCTCTCTGTTCCCCCTCTCTTTCTGTCGCCCTCTCTGTGTCGCCCTCTCTCTGTCCCCCTCTCTTTTCCCCCTCTCTCTCTGTCCCCCTCTCTCTCTATCCCACTCACTCTGTCCCTTACTCTCTGTCCCCCTCTCTTTGTCCCCCTCTCTCTGACCACCTCTACCTCCCCCACTCTCTGTCCTCTCACTCTGTCCCCCCCGTCCCTGTGCCATCTCTCTCTGTCCCCCTCTCTCTGAACCCCTCTCTCTCTGACCTCCCGCTCTCTCTCTGACCCCCTCCCTCTGTCCGTCTCCCTCTGTCCCCCCCCTCTGTCCCCTCTCTCTGCCCCGCTCTCTCTCCCACCCGCCTCCCTCTCTCCCCCTCTCTCTCCCCCACTCTCTGACCCCCTCTCTCTCTGACCTCCCGCTCTCTCTCTGACCCCCTCCCTCTGTCCGTCTCCCTCTGTCCCCCCTTCCTCTGTCCCCCCTCTCTCTGTCCCCCCTCTCTCTGGTCCCCCTCTCTCTCTGTACCCCTCTCTCTGTACGCCTCTCACTCTGTCCCCCTCTCTCTCTGACCCCCTCTTTCCCACCCGCTTCTCTCTCACCCCCGCTCTCTGCCCCCCTCTGTCCCCTCTCTCTGCCCCGCTCTCTCTCCCACCCGCCTCCCTCTCTCCCCCTCTCTCTCCCCCACTCTCTGTCCCCCTCTCTGTCGCCCTCTCTCTGACCCCCACTGTCTGACCCACTCTTTCACCCCCCTCTCTCCCACCCATCTCCCTCTATCCCCCCTCTTTGACCCCCCCTCTCTCTGTCCCCTCTCTCTCTGTCCCGCGCTCTCTCCCACCCGCCTCTCTCTGATGCCCTCTCTCTGTCCCCCGCTCTCTGACCCCTCTCTCTGTCCCCCCCTCTCTGTCCCCCACTCCCTGTCCCCTCTCTCTGCCCCCTCTCTCTGACCCCTCTCTATGTCGCCCTCTCTCCGCCCCCTCTCTGTCACTGTCTCTCTGCCCCCCCGTCCCCCCTCTCTGTGTCCCTCCTCTCTCTGTCCCCCTCTCTCTCCCCCATCTCTGTCATCGTCTTTCTGTCCCCCCCTCCCTCTCTCCACTCCCTCTCTCCCCCCTTTCTCTGTCCCCCTCTCTCTCTCTGTCCCTCCCTCTAGCTGTTCCCCCTCTCTCTGTCCCCCTCTCTATCCCGCCTCTATCTGTCCATCCTCTTTGTCCCAACCCTCTCTGAACCCCCTCCTCCTCTCACTGTCCCCCTCTCTTTCTGTTCCCCTGTCTCTGAACCCCTGTACCTCCCCCACTCTCTGTCCCCCCACTCTCTGTCCCCCCCTCTCTCTGTCCCCCCCACTCTCTGTCGCCCTTTATCTGTCCCCCTCTCTCTCTGTCCCCCCTTTCTCTGTCCCCCCCTCTCTGTCCTCCCCACTCTGTCCCCCATTTCTCTGTCCCCCATTTCTCTTTTCCCTCTCTCTCTGTCCCCCCTCTCTGTCCCCCTCTCTCTCTGTCCCCCCTCTCTCTCTGTCCCCCTCTCTCTGACCCACTCTCTCTGTCGCCCTCTCTCTATCCCGCTCTCCCTCCCACCCACCTCTCTCTGACCCCCTCTCTCTATCCCCCTCTCTCTGAACCCATCTATCTCACCCACTCTCTGTCCCCCCCTCTCTCCCACCCATCTCCCTCTATCCCCCCTCTTTGTCCCCCTCTCTCTCTGTCCCCCTCCCTCTTTACCCCCGCTCTCTGTCCCCCTCTCTGTCCCTCTCTCTCTCTGTCCCCCTCTCTCTCTGTCCCCCTCTCTCTGACCCACTCTCTCTGTCGCCCTCTATCTGTCCCCCTCTCTCTGTCCCACTCTCCCACCCACCCACCTCTCTCTGATCCCCTCTCTCTCCCACCCGCCTCTCTCTCTGTCCCATGCCCTCTGACCCCCTCTCTCTCTGTCCCCCTCTCTCTGTCCCCCTCTCTCTCTGTCCACATTCTCTCTGTCCCCCTCTCTCTGTCCTTCTCTCTCTGTCCCCTTCTATCTGACCCACTCTCTCTGTCACCCTCTCTATGACCCCCTCTCTCTACCACCCGCCTCTCTCTCTCCCCGGTCTCTGACCCCCTGTCTGTCGCCCTCTCTCTGTCCCCCTCTCTCTCCCACCTCCATCTATCCCCCCCTTGTTCTCCTCTCTCTGTTCCCCTCTCTCTCGGTCCACTCTCTCTCCCACCCGCCTCTCTCTGACCCCCTCTCTCACCCCCACTCTATACCCCTCTCTCTGTCCTCCAGTCTCTGTCCCCCACACTCTGTCCCCCTTTCTGTCCTCCTCTCTCTGTCGCCCTCTATCTCCCCCTCTCTCTGACCCCCTCTACCTCCGACTTTTTCTGTTCCCCTCTCTTTATCCCCCTCTCTCTATCCCCCTCTCTCTGTCGCCCCTCTCTCTGTCGCCCCTCTCTCTGTCCCCCACTCTCTGTCCCCCTCTCTCTCCCACCTGTCTCCCTCTATCCCCCCTCTTTGTCCCCCTCTCTCTCTGTTCCCCTCTTGCTCTGTCCCACGCACTCTCCCACCCGCCTCTCTCTGACTCCCTCTCTCTCCCACCAGACTCTTTCTCTGTCCCCCTCTCTCTGTCCCCCTCCCGCTCTCTGTCCCGCGCTCTCTCCCACCCGCCTCTCTCTGACCCACTCACTCTGTCCCCCTCTCTCTCTGCCCCCTCACTCTGTCCCCCTCTCTCTGACCCCCTCTCTCTGTCCCCCTCTATCTCGCCCTCTCTCTGTCCCCTCTCTCTGTCCCCTATCTCCGCCCCCCTCTCTGCCCCCTCTCTCTCTGTCCCCCCTCTCTGTCCCCCTCTCTCTGTTCCCCACTCTCTCTGTCCCCCCCTCTCTGTCCCCCACCACCCTCTGACCCACTCTCTCACCCCCACTCTGTACCCCTCTCTCTGTCCCCCACCCTCTGGCCCCAATCTCTGTCCCCCCTCTCTGACCCCCTCTATCTCCCCCTCTCTCTGGCCCCCTCTACCTCCCCCTCTGACACTGCCTCTCTCTGACCCCCTCTCTCTCTGTCGCCCTTTCTCTGTCGCCCTCTCTGTGCCCCCTCTATCTTTATCCCCTCTCTCTCTGTCCACCTCTCTCTGACCCCCTCTCTCTCTGTCCCCCCTCTCTCTCTGTCGCCCCTCTCTCTCTGTCCCCCCGTCTCTGTCCCCATCTCTCTGTCCCCCATGTCTCTGTCCCCCGTCCCTCTGTCCCCATCTCTCTGTCCCCCTCTCTCTCTGTCCCCCTCTCTCTGTCCCCCGTCTCTCTGACCCCCTCTCTCTCTGTCCACCTCTCTCTCTGACCCCCTCTCTCTCTGACCCCCTCTCTCTCTGACCCCCTCTCTCTCTGTCCACCTCTCTCTCTGTCCCCCTCTATCTGACCCACTCTCTCTGTCGCCTTCTCTCTGTCCCCCACTCTCTGACCCCTCTCTCTCCCACCCGTATCCCTCTATCCCCCCTCTTTGTCCCCATCTCTCTCTGTCCCCCTCTCTCTCTGTCCCCCTCTCTCTGTCCCCGTCTCTCTGTCCCCCTCTCTCTGTCCCCCTCTCTCTGTCCTTCCTCTCTCTGTCCCCCCTCAATCTCCCCCGCTCTCTGTCCCCCCTCTCTTCGCCCTCTCTCTGCCCCCTCCCTCTCTGCCCCCACCCTCTCTGTCCCCTCTATCTCTGTGCCCCACTCTCTCCTTCCCCCCACTGTCTGACCCCCTCTCTCACCCCCATTCTGTAACCATCTCTCTGTACCACTCTCTCTGTCCCCCTCTCTCTTTCCCCCTCTCTCTGTGCCTTCTCTCTCTGTCCCCCTCTCTCTGTCCCCCTCTATCTCTGTCACCCTCTCTCTGTCCCCCTCTCTCTGTCCCTCTTTCTCTGTCCACCTCTCTCTGTCTCCCTCTCTCTGACCCCCTCTCTCTGCTCCTCTCTCTCTCACCCGCCTCCCTCTATCACCCCTCTTTGTCCCCCTCTCTCTCTCCCCCTCTATCTCTGTCCTGCACTCCCTCCCACCCGCCTCTCTCTGACCCCCTCTCTCTCGCACACGCCTCTCTCTCTGTCCCCCTCTCTCTGTCCCCCCCCTCTGTCCCGCGCTCTATCCCACCCGCCTCTCTCTGTCCCCCTCTCTCTGTCCCCCTCTCTCTGTCGCCCTCCCTCTGCACCCTCTCTCTGACCCCCTCTCTCTGACCCCCTCTGTCTGACCCACTCTCTGTACCCCACCCGCCTCTCTCTGTCCCCCTCTCTCTGTCCCCCTCTCTCTGTCCCCCTCCCTCTGCCCCCTCTCTCTGTCCCCCTCTCTCTCTGTCCCCCTCCCTCTATCCCCCCTGTCTGTCCCCCTCTCTCTCTGTCCCCCTCTCTCTCTGTCCCCCCTCTCTCTGTCCCCCTCTCTCTCTGTCCCCCTCTCTCTCTGTCCCCCTCTCTCTCTGTCCCCCTCTCTCTATGTCACGTCTCTCTCTGTCCCCAACACTCTCCATCCCCCCAATCTCTGACCCCCTCTCTCACCTCCACTTTATACCCCTCACTCTGTCCTCCTCTCTCTCTCTGTCCCCCTCTCTCTCTGTCACCTCTCTCTCTGTCCCCAACACTCTCCATCCCCCCAATCTCTGACCCCCTCTCTCACCTCCACTTTATTCCCCTCACTCTGTCCCCCTCTCTCTCTCTGTCCCCCTCTCTCTCTGTCACCTCTCTCTCTGTCCCCAACACTCTCCATCCCCCCAATCTCTGAACCCCTCTCTCACCTCCACATTATACCCCTCACTCTGTCCCCCTCTCTGTCCTCCTCTCTCTGACCCCCTCAACCTCCGACATTTTCTGTCCCCCTCTCGCTCTGTCCCCCTCGCTCTGTCCCCCTCTCTCTGTCCCCCCTCTCTCTCTCTGTCCCGCGCTCTCTCCCACCCGCCTCTCTCTGTCCCCCTCTCTCTCTGTCCCCCTCCCCCTATCCCCCCTGTCTGTCCCCCTCTCTCTCTGTCCCCCTCTCTCTGTCCCCGTCTCTCTGTTCCCCTCTCTCTGTCCCACCTCTCTCTGTCCCTCTCTCTCTGTCCCCCTCTCTCTCTGTCACCCTCTCTCTGTCCCCCTCTCTCTGTCCCCCCCTCTCTCTGTATCCCCTCAATCTCCCCCGCTCTCTGTCCCCCCTCTCTTCGCCCTCTCTCTGCCCCCTCCCTCTCTGCCCCCACCCTCTCTGTCCCCTCTATCTCTGTGCCCCACTCTCTCCTTCCCCCCACTGTCTGACCCCCTCTCTCACCCCCATTCTGTAACCATCTCTCTGTACCACTCTCTCTGTCCCCCTCTCTCTTTCCCCCTCTCTCTGTGCCTTCTCTCTCTGTCCCCCTCTCTCTGTCCCCCTCTATCTCTGTCACCCTCTCTCTGTCCCCCTCTCTCTGTCCCTCTCTCTCTGTCCACCTCTCTCTGTCTCCCTCTCTCTGACCCCCTCTCTCTGCTCCTCTCTCTCTCACCCGCCTCCCTCTATCACCCCTCTTTGTCCCCCTCTCTCTCTCCCCCTCTATCTCTGTCCTGCACTCCCTCCCACCCGCCTCTCTCTGACCCCCTCTCTCTCGCACACGCCTCTCTCTCTGTCCCCCTCTCTCTGTCCCCCCCCTCTGTCCCGCGCTCTATCCCACCCGCCTCTCTCTGTCCCCCTCTCTCTGTCCCCCTCTCTCTGTCGCCCTCCCTCTGCACCCTCTCTCTGACCCCCTCTCTCTGACCCCCTCTGTCTGACCCACTCTCTGTCCCCCACCCGCCTCTCTCTGTCCCCCTCTCTCTGTCCCCCTCTCTCTGTCCCCCTCCCTCTGCCCCCTCTCTCTGTCCCCCTCTCTCTCTGTCCCCCTCCCTCTATGCCCCCTGTCTGTCCCCCTCTCTCTCTGTCCCCCTCTCTCTCTGTCCCCCCTCTCTCTGTCCCCCTCTCTCTCTGTCCCCCTCTCTCTGTCCCCCTCTCTCTGTCCCCCTCTCTCTGTCCCCCTCCCTCTGCCCCCTCTCTCTGTCCCCCTCTCTCTCTGTCCCCCTCCCTCTATCCCCCCTGTCTGTCCCCCTCTCTCTCTGTCCCCCTCTCTCTCTGTCCCCCCTCTCTCTGTCCCCCTCTCTCTCTGTCCCCCTCTCTCTCTGTCCCCCTCTCTCTCTGTCCCCCTCTCTCTCTGTCCCCTCTCTCTCTGTCCCGCGCTCTCTCCCACCCGCCTCTCTCTGATGCCCTCTCTCTGTCCCCCGCTCTCTGACCCCGCTCTCTGTCCCCCCCCTCTCTGTCCCCCACTCCCTGTCCCCTCTCTCTGCCCCCCTCTCTCTGACCCCTCTCTATGTCGCCCTCTCTCCGCCCCCTCTCTGTCACTGTCTCTCTGCCCCCCCGTCCCCCCTCTCTGTGTCCCTCCTCTCTCTGTCCCCCTCTCTCTCCCCCATCTCTGTCATCGTCTTTCTGTCCCCCCCTCCCTCTCTCCACTCCCTCTCTCCCCCCTTTCTCTGTCCCCCTCTCTCTCTCTGTCCCTCCCTCTAGCTGTTCCCCCTCTCTCTGTCCCCCTCTCTATCCCGCCTCTATCTGTCCATCCTCTTTGTCCCAACCCTCTCTGAACCCCCTCCTCCTCTCACTGTCCCCCTCTCTTTCTGTTCCCCTGTCTCTGAACCCCTGTACCTCCCCCACTCTCTGTCCCCCCACTCTCTGTCCCCCCCTCTCTCTGTCCCCCCCACTCTCTGTCGCCCTTTATCTGTCCCCCTCTCTCTCTGTCCCCCCTTTCTCTGTCCCCCCCTCTCTGTCCTCCCCACTCTGTCCCCCATTTCTCTGTCCCCCATTTCTCTTTTCCCTCTCTCTCTGTCCCCCCTCTCTGTCCCCCTCTCTCTCTGTCCCCCCTCTCTCTCTGTCCCCCTCTCTCTGACCCACTCTCTCTGTCGCCCTCTCTCTGTCCCGCTCTCCCTCCCACCCACCTCTCTCTGACCCCCTCTCTCTATCCCCCTCTCTCTGAACCCATCTATCTCACCCACTCTCTGTCCCCCCCTCTCTCCCACCCATCTCCCTCTATCCCCCCTCTTTGTCCCCCTCTCTCTCTGTCCCCCTCCCTCTTTACCCCCGCTCTCTGTCCCCCTCTCTGTCCCTCTCTCTCTCTGTCCCCCTCTCTCTCTGTCCCCCTCTCTCTGACCCACTCTCTCTGTCGCCCTCTATCTGTCCCCCTCTCTCTGTCCCACTCTCCCACCCACCCACCTCTCTCTGATCCCCTCTCTCTCCCACCCGCCTCTCTCTCTGTCCCATGCCCTCTGACCCCCTCTCTCTCTGTCCCCCTCTCTCTGTCCCCCTCTCTCTCTGTCCACATTCTCTCTGTCCCCCTCTCTCTGTCCTTCTCTCTCTGTCCCCTTCTATCTGACCCACTCTCTCTGTCACCCTCTCTATGACCCCCTCTCTCTACCACCCGCCTCTCTCTCTCCCCGGTCTCTGACCCCCTGTCTGTCGCCCTCTCTCTGTCCCCCTCTCTCTCCCACCTCCATCTATCCCCCCCTTGTTCTCCTCTCTCTGTTCCCCTCTCTCTCGGTCCACTCTCTCTCCCACCCGCCTCTCTCTGACCCCCTCTCTCACCCCCACTCTATACCCCTCTCTCTGTCCTCCAGTCTCTGTCCCCCACACTCTGTCCCCCTTTCTGTCCTCCTCTCTCTGTCGCCCTCTATCTCCCCCTCTCTCTGACCCCCTCTACCTCCGACTTTTTCTGTTCCCCTCTCTTTATCCCCCTCTCTCTATCCCCCTCTCTCTGTCGCCCCTCTCTCTGTCGCCCCTCTCTCTGTCCCCCACTCTCTGTCCCCCTCTCTCTCCCACCTGTCTCCCTCTATCCCCCCTCTTTGTCCCCCTCTCTCTCTGTTCCCCTCTTGCTCTGTCCCACGCACTCTCCCACCCGCCTCTCTCTGACTCCCTCTCTCTCCCACCAGACTCTTTCTCTGTCCCCCTCTCTCTGTCCCCCTCCCGCTCTCTGTCCCGCGCTCTCTCCCACCCGCCTCTCTCTGACCCACTCACTCTGTCCCCCTCTCTCTCTGCCCCCTCACTCTGTCCCCCTCTCTCTGACCCCCTCTCTCTGTCCCCCTCTATCTCGCCCTCTCTCTGTCCCCTCTCTCTGTCCCCTATCTCCGCCCCCCTCTCTGCCCCTCTCTCTCTCTGTCCCCCCTCTCTGTCCCCCTCTCTCTGTTCCCCACTCTCTCTGTCCCCCCCTCTCTGTCCCCCACCACCCTCTGACCCACTCTCTCACCCCCACTCTGTACCCCTCTCTCTGTCCCCCACCCTCTGGCCCCAATCCCTGTCCCCCCTCTCTGACCCCCTCTATCTCCCCCTCTCTCTGGCCCCCTCTACCTCCCCCTCTGACACTGCCTCTCTCTGACCCCCTCTCTCTCTGTCGCCCTTTCTCTGTCGCCCTCTCTGTGCCCCCTCTATCTTTATCCCCTCTCTCTCTGTCCACCTCTCTCTGACCCCCTCTCTCTCTGTCCCCCCTCTCTCTCTGTCGCCCCTCTCTCTCTGTCCCCCCGTCTCTGTCCCCATCTCTCTGTCCCCCATGTCTCTGTCCCCCGTCCCTCTGTCCCCATCTCTCTGTCCCCCTCTCTCTCTGTCCCCCTCTCTCTGTCCCCCGTCTCTCTGACCCCCTCTCTCTCTGTCCACCTCTCTCTCTGACCCCCTCTCTCTCTGACCCCCTCTCTCTCTGACCCCCTCTCTCTCTGTCCACCTCTCTCTCTGTCCCCCTCTATCTGACCCACTCTCTCTGTCGCCTTCTCTCTGTCCCCCACTCTCTGACCCCTCTCTCTCCCACCCGTATCCCTCTATCCCCCCTCTTTGTCCCCATCTCTCTCTGTCCCCCTCTCTCTCTGTCCCCCTCTCTCTGTCCCCGTCTCTCTGTCCCCCTCTCTCTGTCCCCCCTCAGTCTCCCCCGCTCTCTGTCCCCCCTCTCTTCGCCCTCTCTCTGCCCCTCCCTCTCTGCCTCCACCCTCTCTGTCCCCTCTATTTCTGTGCCCCACTCTCTCCATCCCCCCACTCTCTGACCCCCTCTCTCACCCCCACTCTGTAAACATTTCTCTGTCCCCCTCTCTCTGTCCCACTCTCTCTGTCCCCCTCTCTCTGTCCCCCTCTCTCTGTCCCACTCTCTCTCTGTCCCCCTCTCTCTGTCCCCCTCTCTCTGTCCCCCTCTCTCTGTCCCCCTCTCTCTCTGTCCCCCTCTCTCTGTCCCCCTCTCTCTCTGTCCCCCTCTCTCTGTCCCCGTCTCTCTGTCCCCCTCTCTCTGTCCCACCTCTCTCTGTCCCCCTCTCTCTGTCCCCCTCTCTCTCTGTCACCCTCTCTCTGTCCCCCTCTCTCTGTCCCCCTCTCTCTCTGTCCCCCCTCTCTCTGTCCCCCTCTCTCTCTGTCACCCTCTCTCTGTCCCCCTCTCTCTGTCCCCCCCTCTCCCTGTCCCCCCTCAATCTCCCCCGCTCTCTGTCACCCCTCTCTTCGCCCTCTCTCTGCCCCCTCCCTCTCTGCCCCCACCCTCTCTGTCCCCTCTATCTGTGTGCCCCACTCTCTCCTTCCCCCCACTGTCTGACCCCCTCTCTCACCCCCATTCTGTAACCATCTCTCTGTACCACTCTCTCTGTCCCCCTCTCTCTTTCCCCCTCTCTCTGTGCCTTCTCTCTCTGTCCCCCTCTCTCTGTCCCCCTCTATCTCTGTCACCCTCTCTCTGTCCCCCTCTCTCTGTCCCTCTCTCTCTGTCCATCTCTCTCTGTCTCCCTCTCTCTGACCCCCTCTCTCTGCTCCTCTCTCTCTCACCCGCCTCCCTCTATCACCCCTCTTTGTCCCCCTCTCTCTCTCCCCCTCTATCTCTGTCCTGCACTCCCTCCCACCCGCCTCTCTCTGACCCCCTCTCTCTCGCACACGCCTCTCTCTCTGTCCCCCTCTCTCTGTCCCCCCCCTCTGTCCCGCGCTCTATCCCACCCGCCTCTCTCTGTCCCCCTCTCTCTGTCCCCCTCTCTCTGTCCCCCTCCCTCTGCCCCCTCTCTCTGTCCCCCTCTCTCTCTGTCCCCCTCCCTCTATCCCCCCTGTCTGTCCCCCTCTCTCTCTGTCCCCCTCTCTCTCTGTCCCCCCTCTCTCTGTCCCCCTCTCTCTCTGTCCCCCTCTCTCTCTGTCCCCCTCTCTCTCTGTCCCCCTCTCTCTCTGTCACCTCTCTCTCTGTCCCCAACACTCTCCATCCCCCCAATCTCTGACCCCCTCTCTCACCTCCACTTTATACCCCTCACTCTGTCCCCCTCTCTCTCTCTGTCCCCCTCTCTCTCTGTCACCTCTCTCTCTGTCCCCAACACTCTCCATCCCCCCAATCTCTGACCCCCTCTCTCACCTCCACATTATACCCCTCACTCTGTCCCCCTCTCTGTCCTCATCTCTCTGACCCCCTCAACCTCCGACATTTTCTGTCCCCCTCTCGCTCTGTCCCCCTCGCTCTGTCCCACTCTCTCTGTCCCCCCTCTCTCTCTCTGTCCCGCGCTCTCTCCCACCCGCCTCTCTCTGTCCCCCTCTCTCTCTGTCCCCCTCCCCCATCCCCCCTGTCTGTCCCCCTCTCTCTCTGTCCCCCTCTCTCTGTCCCCGTCTCTCTGTTCCCCTCTCTCTGTCCCACCTCTCTCTGTCCCTCTCTCTCTGTCCCCCTCTCTCTCTGTCACCCTCTCTCTGTCCCCCTCTCTCTGTCCCCCTCTCTCTCTGTCCCCCCTCTCTCTGTCCCCCTCTCTCTCTGTCACCCTCTCTCTGTCCCCCTCTCTCTGTCCTTCCTCTCTCTGTCCCCCCTCAATCTCCCCCGCTCTCTGTCCCCCCTCTCTTCGCCCTCTCTCTGCCCCCTCCCTCTCTGCCCCCACCCTCTCTGTCCCCTCTATCTCTGTGCCCCACTCTCTCCTTCCCCCCACTGTCTGACCCCCTCTCTCACCCCCATTCTGTAACCATCTCTCTGTTCCACTCTCTCTGTCCCCCTCTCTCTTTCCCCCTCTCTCTGTGCCTTCTCTCTCTGTTCCCCTCTCTCTGTCCCCCTCTATCTCTGTCACCCTCTCTCTGTCCCCCTCTCTCTGTCCCTCTCTCTCTGTCCACCTCTCTCTGTCTCCCTCTCTCTGACCCCCTCTCTCTGCTCCTCTCTCTCTCACCCGCCTCCCTCTATCACCCCTCTTTGTCCCCCTCTCTCTCTCCCCCTCTATCTCTGTCCTGCACTCCCTCCCACCCGCCTCTCTCTGACCCCCTCTCTCTCGCACACGCCTCTCTCTCTGTCCCCCTCTCTCTGTCCCCCCCCTCTGTCCCGCGCTCTATCCCACCCGCCTCTCTCTGTCCCCCTCTCTCTGTCCCCCTCTCTGTCGCCCTCCCTCTGCACCCTCTCTCTGACCCCCTCTCTCTGACCCCCTCTGTCTGACCCACTCTCTGTCCCCCACCCGCCTCTCTCTGTCCCCCTCTCTCTGTCCCCCTCTCTCTGTCCCCCTCCCTCTGCCCCCTCTCTCTGTCCCCCTCTCTCTCTGTCCCCCTCCCTCTATCCCCCCTGTCTGTCCCCCACTCTCTCTGTCCCCCTCTCTCTCTGTCCCCCCTCTCTCTGTCCCCCTCTCTCTCTGTCCCCCTCTCTCTCTGTCCCCCTCTCTCTGTCCCCCTCTCTCTGTCCCCCTCCCTCTGCCCCCTCTCTCTGTCCCCCTCTCTCTCTGTCCCCCTCCCTCTATCCCCCCTGTCTGTCCCCCTCTCTCTCTGTCCCCCTCTCTCTCTGTCCCCCCTCTCTCTGTCCCCCTCTCTCTCTGTCCCCCTCTCTCTCTGTCCCCCTCTCTCTCTGTCCCCCTCTCTCTCTGTCACCTCTCTCTCTGTCCCCAACACTCTCCATCCCCCCAATCTCTGACCCCCTCTCTCACCTCCACTTTATACCCCTCACTCTGTCCTCCTCTCTCTCTCTGTCCCCCTCTCTCTCTGTCACCTCTCTCTCTGTCCCCAACACTCTCCATCCCCCCAATCTCTGACCCCCTCTCTCACCTCCACTTTATACCCCTCACTCTGTCCCCCTCTCTCTCTCTGTCCCCCTCTCTCTCTGTCACCTCTCTCTCTGTCCCCAACACTCTCCATCCCCCCAATCTCTGACCCCCTCTCTCACCTCCACATTATACCCCTCACTCTGTCCCCCTCTCTGTCCTCCTCTCTCTGACCCCCTCAACCTCCGACATTTTCTGTCCCCCTCTCGCTCTGTCCCCCTCGCTCTGTCCCCCTCTCTCTGTCCCCCCTCTCTCTCTCTGTCCCGCGCTCTCTCCCACCCGCCTCTCTCTGTCCCCCTCTCTCTGTCCCCCACTCTCTCCATCCCGCCACTGTCTGAACTCCTCTCTCACCCCCACTCTGTACTCCTCCTCTCTGTCCCCCACTCTCTGTCCCCCACTCTCTGCCCCATCTCTCTGTCCCCCTCTCTCTGTCCCCCCCTCTCTCTCTGTACCCCACTATCTCGCACTCTCTCTGTCCCCCTGTCTCTGCCTCCCTCCCTCTGCCCCCTCTCTCTATCCCCCCACTCTCTGTCCCCCCTCTCTCTGTCCCCCCTCTCTCTGTCCCCCTCTCTCTTTCCCCCTCTCTCTCTGTTCCCTCTCTCTCTGTCCCCCACTCTCTCCATCCCCCCACTCTCTGACCTCCTCTCTCACCCCCACTCTGTACCCCTCTCTCTGTCCCCCACTCTCTGCCCCCCCTCTCTGTCCCCCACTCTATCACCCCTCTCTCTCACCCCCTCTACCTGCGAATTTTTCTGTACCCCTCTCTGTGATCCCCTCTACCTCCCCCTCTCTCTGTCCTCCCTCTCTGTTACCCTGTCTCTGTCCCCTCTCTCTCTCTATTCCCCTCCCACTCTCTGTCCCCCTTTCTCTGTCCCCCCTCTCTCTCTGTCGCCCTCTCTCTGTCCCCTCACTCTCTGTCGCCCTCTCTCTGTCCCCTCACTCTCTCTATTCCCCTCCCACTCTCTGTCCCCTTTTCTCTGTCCCCCTCTCTCTCTGTCGCCCTCTCTCATCCCCTCACTCTGTCCCCCTCTCTCTACCCCTCTCTCTCTGTCCCCCGTATCTCCCCACTCCCTGTCCCCCTCTCTCTGTTGCCCTCTCTCTGACCCGCTCTCTCTGTCCCCCTCTCCCTACCCCCTCTCTCTCTGTCCCCTCCTCTCTGCCCCCCTCTCTCTGTCCCCCTCTCTCTGTACCCCCTCTCTCTGTCCCCCCCTCTCTCTGTCCCCCCTCTCTCTCTGTCCCCCTCTCTCTGTCCCCCCTCTCTCTGCCCCCCCTCTCTCTGTCTCCCTCTCTCTGTCCCCCCTCTCTCTGTCCCCCCCCTCTCTGTCCCCCCTCTCTCTGTCCCCCCTCTCTCTGTCCCCCCTCTCTCTGACCCCCCACTCTCTGTCCCCCTCTATCCCCCCTCTCTCTGACCCCCTCTACCTCCGCCTTTTCTGTCCCCCTCTCTCTGACCCCCTCTATCTCCCCTTCTCTCTGCCCCCCTTTCTCTGTGCCCCTCTCTCTGTCCCCCTCTCTCTGTCCCCCCTCTCTCTGTCCCCCCCCTCTCTCTGTACCCCCCTCTCTCTGTCCCCCTCTCTCTCTCTGACCCCTCACTCTGTCCCACTCTCTGTGCCCCGATCTCTCTCTGCCTATGTCTCTCTGTCCCCCTCTATCTCCCCCACTCTCTGTGCCCCTCTCTCTGTGCCCATCTCTCTGACCCCATCTACCTCCCACTTTTTCTGTCCCCATCTCTGACCCCCTCTATCTCCCCCATTCCCTGTGCCCCTCTCTCTCTTCCCCCTCTCTCTCACCCCCTCTACTTCCCCATCTCTCTATCCCCCCTCTCTCTGTCCCCCTCTCTCTGTCCCCCCTCTCTCTGTCCCCCCTCTCTCAGTCCCCCTCTCTCTCTGTCCCCCTCTCTCTCTTCCCCCTCTCTCTATGTCCCCCCCACTCTGTCCCCCCTCTCTCTGTCCCCCCTCTCTCTGTCCCCCCCTCTCTGTCCCGCCTCTCTCTGTCCCCCCTCTCTCTGTCCCCCTCTCTCTCTGTCCCCCTCTCTCTCTGTCCCCCCTCTCTCTGTCCCCCTCTCTCTCTGTCCCTCCTCTCTCTGTCCGCCCTCTCTCTGTCCCCCTCTCTCTCTGTCCCCCTCTCTCTCTGTCCTGCACTCCCTCCCACCCGCCTCTCTCTGACCCCCTCTCTCTCGCACACGCCTCTCTCTCTGTCCCCCTCTCTCTGTCCCCCCCCTCTGTCCCGCGCTCTATCCCACCCGCCTCTCTCTGTCCCCCTCTCTCTGTCCCCCTCTCTCTGTCGCCCTCCCTCTGCACCCTCTCTCTGACCCCCTCTCTCTGACCCCCTCTGTCTGACCCACTCTCTGTCCCCCACCCGCCTCTCTCTGTCCCCCTCTCTCTGTCCCCCTCTCTCTGTCCCCCTCTCTCTGTCGCCCTCCCTCTGCACCCTCTCTCTGACCCCCTCTCTCTGACCCCCTCTGTCTGACCCTCTCTCTGTCCCCCTCCCTCTGCCCCCTCTCTCTGTCCCCCTCTCTCTCTGTCCCCCTCCCTCTATCCCCCCTGTCTGTCCCCCTCTCTCTCTGTCCCCCTCTCTCTCTGTCCCCCTTCTCTCTGTCCCCCTCTCTCTCTGTCCCCCTCTCTCTCTGGCCCCCCCTCTCTCTGTCCCCCCTCACTCTGTCCCCCTCCCTCTCTCTGTCCCCCTCTCTCTCTGTCACCTCTCTCTCTGTCCCCCACTCTCTCCATCCCCCCACTCTCTGACCTCCTCTCTCACCCCCACTCTGTACCCCTCTCTCTGTCCCCCACTCTCTGCCCCCCCCTCTCTCTGTCCCCCACTCTATCACCCCTCTCTCTCACCCCCTCTACCTGCGACTTTTTCTGTACCCCTCTCTGTGATCCCCTCTACCTCCCCCTCTCTCTGTCCCCCCTCTCTGTCACCCTGTCTCTGTCCCCTCTCTCTCTCTATTCCCCTCTCACTCTCTGTCCCCCTCTCTCTACCCCTCTCTCTCTGTCCCCCGTATCTCCCCACTCCCTGTCCCCCTCTCTCTGTTGCCCTCTCTCTGACCCGCTCTCTCTGTCCCCCTCTCCCTACCCCCTCTCTCTCTGTCCCCTCCTCTCTGCCCCCTCTCTCTCTGCCCCCCTCTCTCTGTCCCCCTCTCTCTGTCCCTCTCTCACTGTCCCCCTCTCTCTCGCCACCTCTATCTCCCCCACTCTCTGTCCTCTCTCTCTGTCACCCTCTCTCTGCCCTCCTCTCTCTTTCCCCCCCTCTGTCATGCCTCTATCTATCCACCCTCTCTGCCCCCTCTCTCTGACACCCCTTCCTCTCTCTGTCCTCCTCTCTCTATCACCCCTCTCTCTCTCCCCCACTCTCTGTCCCCCTCTCTCTGCCCCCTTTCCCTGTCCCCTCTCTCTCTCTTCCCCTCTCTTTATCCCCCTCTCTCTGTCCCCCCTCTCTCTCTGTCACCCCCTTTCTATGTCTCCCATCTCTCTCTGCCCCCCCTCTGTCCTCCCACTCTCTGTCCGACTCACTCTGTCCCCCTCTCTCTGCCCCCTCTCTCTCTGTCCTCCAACTCTCTGTACCCATCTCTTTGTCCCCCCTCTCTTTCCTCCCCTCTCTCTGTCCCTCTCTCTCTGTCCGCCTCTCTCTGCCCACCTCTCTCTGCCTCCTCTCTCTGTCCCTTTCTTTCTGTCCCCCTCTCTCTCTGTCCCCCACCCTCACTGTCCCCCTCTCTCTGTCCCCCACTTTCTCTGTCCCCTCTCTCTCTGTCCCCCCATCCCCCCACTATATGACCCCCTCTCTCACCTCCACTCTGTATCCCTTTCTCTGACGCCCATTCTCTGTCCCCCACTCTCTGTCCCCCTCTATCCCCCCTCTCTCTGACCCCCTCTACCTCCGCCTTTTCTGTCCCCCTCTCTCTGATCCCCTCTATCTCCCCGTCTCTCTGTCCCCCCTCTCTCTGTCCCCCTCTCTCTGTCCCCCCTCTCTCTGTCCCCCCCTCTCTCTGCCCCCCCCTCTCTCTGTCCCCGTCTCTCTGTCCCCCCTCTCTCTGTCCCCCCCCTCTCTCTGTCCCCCCCTCTCTCTGTCCCCCCTCTCTCTGTTCCCCTCTCTCTGTCCCCCCTATCTCTGTCCCCCCTCTCTCTGTCCCCCCTCTCTCTGTCCCCCCACTCTCTGTCACCCCACTCTCTGTCCCCCCTCTCTCTGTCCCCCCACTCTCTGTCCCCCTCTCTCTCTGTCCCCCCTCTCTCTGTCCGCCCTCTCTCTGTCCCCCCTCTCTCTGTCCCCCCTCTCTCTGTCCCCCCACTCTCTGTCCCTCCACTCTCTGTCCCCCTCTCTCTACACCTCTCTCTCTGTCCCCCGTATCTCCCCACTCCCTGTCCCCCTCTCTCTGTTGCCCTCTCTCTGACCCGCTCTCTCTGTCCCCCTCTCCCTACCCCCTCTCTCTCTGTCCCCTCCTCTCTGCCCCCTCTCTCTGTCCCCCTCTCTCTGTACCCCCTCTCTCTGTCCCCCCTCTCTCTGACCCCCCTCTCTCTCTGTCCCCCTCTCTCTGTCCCCCCTCTCTCTGCTCCCCCTCTCTCTGTCTCCCTCTCTCTGTCCCCCCTCTCTCTGTCCCCCCCTCTCTCTGTCCCCCCTCTCTCTGTCCCCCCTCTCTCTGTCCCCCCTCTCTCTGACCCCCCACTCTCTGTCCCCCTCTATCCCCCCTCTCTCTGACCCCCTCTACCTCCGCCTTTTCGGTCCCCCTCTCTCTGACCCCCTCTATCTCCCCTTCTCTCTGCCCCCCTTTCTCTGTGCCCCTCTCTCTGTCCCCCTCTCTCTGTCCCCCCTCTCTCTGTCCCCCCCTCTCTCTGTACCCCCCTCTCTCTGTCCCCCTCTCTCTCTCTGACCCCTCACTCTGTCCCACTCTCTGTGCCCCGATCTCTCTCTGCCTATGTCTCTCTGTCCCCCTCTATCTTCCCCACTCTCTGTGCCCCTCTCTCTGTGCCCATCTCTCTGACCCCATCTACCTCCCACTTTTTCTGTCCCCATCTCTGACCCCCTCTATCTCCCCCATTCCCTGTGCCCCTCTCTCTCTTCCCCCTCTCTCTCACCCCCTCTACTTCCCCATCTCTCTATCCCCCCTCTCTCTGTCCCCCTCTCTCTGTCCCCCCTCTCTCTGTCCCCCCTCTCTCAGTCCCCCTCTCTCTCTGTCCCCCTCTCTCTCTTCCCCCTCTCTCTATGTCCCCCCCACTCTGTCCCCCCTCTCTCTGTCCCCCCTCTCTCTGTCCCCCCCTCTCTGTCCCCCCTCTCTCTGTCCCCCCTCTCTCTGTCCCCCTCTCTCTCTGTCCCCCTCTCTCTCTGTCCCCCATCTCTCTGTCCCCCTCTCTCTCTGTCCCCCCTCTCTCTGTCCCCCCTCTCTCTCTGTCCCCCTCTCTCTCTGTCCCCCTCTCTCTCTGTCCCCCTCTCTCTGTCCCCCTCTCTCTCTGTGCCCCTCTCTCCCTCTGTCCCCCCCTCTCTCTGTCCCCCCTCTCTCTGTCCCCCTCTCTCTCTGTCCCCCTCTCTCTCTCTGTCCCCCCTCTCTCTGTCCCCCCTCTCTCTGTCCCCCTCTCTCTGTCCCCCTCTCTCTCTGTCCCCCTCTCTCTGTCCCCCTCTCTCTCTGTCCCCCTCTCTCTCTGTCCCCCCTCTCTCTCTGTCCCCCCTCTCTCTCTGTCCCCCTCTCTCTGTCCCTCCTCTCTCTGTCCCCCTCTCTCTCTGTCCCCCCTCTCTCTGTCCCCCTCTCTCTGTTCCCCTCTCTCTGTCCACCCTCTCTCTGTCCCCCCTCTCTCTCTGTTCTCCTCTCTCTGTCCCCCCCTCTCTCTGTCCCCCTCTCTCTCTGTCCCCCTCTCTCTGTCCCCCCTCTCTCTGTCCCCCCTCTCTCTGTCCCCCCTCTCTCTCTGTTCCCCTCTCTCTGTCCCCCTCTCTCTGTCCCCCCTCTCTCTGTCCCCCCTCTCTCTGTCCCCCCTCTCTCTCTGTTCCCCTCTCTCTGTCCCCCCTCTCTCTGTCCCCCTCTCTCTGTCCCCCCTCTCTGTGTCCCCCCTCTCTCTGTCCCCCTCTCTCTCTGTCCCCCTCTCTCTCTCTTCCCCCTCTCTCTGTCCCCCTCTCTCTGTCCCCCTCTCTCTCTGTGCCCCTCTCTCGGTCCCCCCCTCTCTCTCTTCCCCCTCTCTCTTTCCCCCTCTCTCTCTTCCCCTTCTCTCTGTCCCCCTCTCTCTGTCCCCCTCTCTCTCTGTGCCCCTCTCTCTGTCCCCCTCTCTCTCTTCCCCCTCTCTCTGTCCCCCTCTCTCTGTCCCCCCTCTCTCTGTCCACCCCTCTCTCTGTCCCCCCTCTCTCTGTCCCCCTCTCTCACTGTCCCCCTCTCTCTGTCCCCCTCTCTCTCTGTCCCCCCTCTCTCTCTGTCCCCCTCTCTCTGTCCCCCCTCTCTCTGTCCCCCCTCTCTCTGTCCCCCTCTCTCTCTGTCCCCCTCTCTCTCTTCCCCCTCTCTCTCTGTCCCCCCCTCTCTGCCCCCCCTCTCTCTGACCCCCTCTCTCTGTCCCCCCTCTCTCTGTCCCCCTCTCTCTCTGTCCCCCTCTCTCTCTGTCCCCCCCTCTCTCTGTCCCCCCTCACTCTGTCCCCCTCCCTCTCTCTGTCCCCCCTCTCTCTGTCCCCCTCTCTCTCTGTCCCCCTCTCTCTCTGTCCCCCCCTCTCTCTGTCCCCCCTCACTCTGTCCCCCTCCCTCTCTCTGTCCCCCTCTCTCTCTGTTCCCCTCTCTCTGTCCCCCCTCTCTCTGTCCCCCCTCTCTCTCTGTTCTCCTCTCTCTGTCCCCCCCTCTCTCTGTCCCCCTCTCTCTCTGTCCCCCTCTCTCTGTCCCCCCTCTCTGTCCCCCCTCTCTCTGTCCCCCCTCTCTCTCTGTTCCCCTCTCTCTGTCCCCCTCTCTCTGTCCCCCCTCTCTCTGTCCCCCCTCTCTCTGTCCCCCCTCTCTCTCTGTTCCCCTCTCTCTGTCCCCCCTCTCTCTGTCCCCCTCTCTCTGTCCCCCCTCTCTGTGTCCCCCCTCTCTCTGTCCCCCCTCTCTCTCTGTCCCCCTCTCTCTCTCTTCCCCCTCTCTCTGTCCCCCTCTCTCTGTCCCCCTCTCTCTCTGTGCCCCTCTCTCGGTCCCCCCCTCTCTCTCTTCCCCCTCTCTCTGTCCCCCTCTCTCTCTTCCCCCTCTCTCTGTCCCCCTCTCTCTGTGCCCCTCTCTCTGTCCCCCTCTCTCTCTTCCCCCTCTCTCTGTCCCCCTCTCTCTGTCCCCCCTCTCTCTGTCCACCCCTCTCTCTGTCCCCCCTCTCTCTGTCCCCCTCTCTCACTGTCCCCCTCTCTCTGTCCCCCTCTCTCTCTGTCCCCCCTCTCTCTCTGTCCCCCTCTCTCTGTCCCCCCTCTCTCTGTCCCTCCTCTCTCTGTCCCCCTCTCTCTCTGTCCCCCTCTCTCTCTGTCCCCCTCTCTCTCTTCCCCCTCTCTCTCTGTCCCCCCCTCTCTGCCCCCCCTCTCTCTGACCCCCTCTCTCTGTCCCCCCTCTCTCTGTCCCCCTCTCTCTCTGTCCCCCTCTCTCTCTGTCCCCCCCTCTCTCTGTCCCCCTCTCTCTCTGTCCCCCTCTCTCTCTGTCACCCTCTCTCTGTCCCCCTCTCTCTGTCCACCTCTCTCTGTCCCCCTCTCTCTGACCCCCTCTCTCTGCTCCTCTCTCTCTCACCCACCTCCCTCTATCACCCCTCTTTGTCCCCCTCTCTCTCTCCCCCTCTATCTCTGTCCTGCACTCCCTCCCACCCGCCTCTCTCTGACCCCCTCTCTCTCGCACACGCCTCTCTCTCTGTCCCCCTCTCTCTGTCCCCCCCCTCTGTCCCGCGCTCTATCCCACCCGCCTCTCTCTGTCCCCCTCTCTCTGTCCCCCTCTCTCTGTCGCCCTCCCTCTGCACCCTCTCTCTGACCCCCTCTCTCTGACCCCCTCTGTCTGACCCACTCTCTGTCCCCCACCCGCCTCTCTCTGTCCCCCTCTCTCTGTCCCCCTCTCTCTGTCCCCCTCTCTCTGTCGCCCTCCCTCTGCACCCTCTCTCTGACCCCCTCTCTCTGACCCCCTCTGTCTGACCCTCTCTCTGTCCCCCTCCCTCTGCCCCCTCTCTCTGTCCCCCTCTCTCTCTGTCCCCCTCCCTCTATCCCCCCTGTCTGTCCCCCTCTCTCTCTGTCCCCCTCTCTCTCTGTCCCCCTTCTCTCTGTCCCCCTCTCTCTCTGTCCCCCTCTCTCTCTGGCCCCCCCTCTCTCTGTCCCCCCTCACTCTGTCCCCCTCCCTCTCTCTGTCCCCCTCTCTCTCTGTCACCTCTCTCTCTGTCCCCCACTCTCTCCATCCCCCCACTCTCTGACCTCCTCTCTCACCCCCACTCTGTACCCCTCTCTCTGTCCCCCACTCTCTGCCCCCCCTCTCTCTGTCCCCCACTCTATCACCCCTCTCTCTCACCCCCTCTACCTGCGACTTTTTCTGTACCCCTCTCTGTGATCCCCTCTACCTCCCCCTCTCTCTGTCCCCCCTCTCTGTCACCCTGTCTCTGTCCCCTCTCTCTCTCTATTCCCCTCTCACTCTCTGTCCCCCTCTCTCTACCCCTCTCTCTCTGTCCCCCGTATCTCCCCACTCCCTGTCCCCCTCTCTCTGTTGCCCTCTCTCTGACCCGCTCTCTCTGTCCCCCTCTCCCTACCCCCTCTCTCTCTGTCCCCTCCTCTCTGCCCCCTCTCTCTCTGCCCCCCTCTCTCTGTCCCCCTCTCTCTGTCCCTCTCTCACTGTCCCCCTCTCTCTCGCCACCTCTATCTCCCCCACTCTCTGTCCTCTCTCTCTGTCACCCTCTCTCTGCCCTCCTCTCTCTGTCCCCCCCTCTGTCATGCCTCTATCTATCCACCCTCTCTGCCCCCTCTCTCTGACACCCCTTCATCTCTCTGTCCTCCTCTCTCTATCACCCCTCTCTCTCTCCCCCACTCTCTGTCCCCCTCTCTCTGCCCCCTTTCCCTGTCCCCTCTCTCTCTCTTCCCCTCTCTTTATCCCCCTCTCTCTGTCCCCCCTCTCTCTCTGTCACCCCCTTTCTATGTCTCCCATCTCTCTCTGCCCCCCCTCTGTCCTCCCACTCTCTGTCCGACTCACTCTGTCCCCCTCTCTCTGCCCCCTCTCTCTCTGTCCTCCAACTCTCTGTCCCCCTCTCTTTGTCCCCCCTCTCTTTCCTCCCCTCTCTCTGTCCCTCTCTCTCTGCCCACCTCTCTCTGCCTCCTCTCTCTGTCCCTCTCTTTCTGTCCCCCTCTCTTTCTGTCCCCCTCTCTCTCTGTCCCCCACCCTCACTGTCCCCCTCTCTCTGTCCCCCACTTTCTTTGTCCCCTCTCTCTCTGTCCCCCCATCCCCCCACTATATGACCCCCTCTCTCACCTCCACTCTGTATCCCTTTCTCTGACGCCCATTCTCTGTCCCCCACTCTCTGTCCCCCTCTAACCCCCCTCTCTCTGACCCCCTCTACCTCCGCCTTTTCTGTCCCCCTCTCTCTGATCCCCTCTATCTCCCCGTCTCTCTGTCCCCCTCTCTCTGTCCCCCTCTCTCTGTCCCCCCTCTCTCTGTCCCCCCCCTCTCTCTGCCCCCCCCTCTCTCTGTCCCCGTCTCTCTGTCCCCCCTCTCTCTGTCCCCCCCTCTCTCTGTCCCCCCCCTCTCTCTGTCCCCCCTCTCTCTGTTCCCCTCTCTCTGTCCCCCCTCTCTCTGTCCCCCCTCTCTCTGTCCCCCTCTCTCTGTCCCCCCACTCTCTGTCACCCCCACTCTCTGTCCCCCCTCTCTCTGTCCCCCCACTCTCTGTCCCCCTCTCTCTCTGTCCCCCCTCTCTCTGTCCCCCCTCTCTCTGTCCCCCCTCTCTCTGTCCCCCCTCTCTCTGTCCCCCCTCTCTCTGTCCCCCCTCTCTCTGTCCCCCCACTCTCTGTCCCCCCACTCTCTGTCCCCCCTCTCTCTGTCCCCCCTCTCTCTGTCCCCCTCTCTCTCTGTCCCCCCTCTCTCTGTCCCCCCTCTCTCTGTCCCCCCTCTCTCTGTCCCCCTCTCTCTGTCCCCCCTCTCTCTGTCCCCCCACTCTCTGTCCCCCTCTATCCCCCCTCTCTCTGACCCCCTCTACCTCCGCCTTTTCTGTCCCCCTCTCTCTGACCCCTCTATCTCCCTTCTCTCTGCCCCCCTTTCTCTGTGCCCTCTCTCTGTACCCCCTCTCTCTGTCCCCCCCTCTCTCTGTCCCCCCTCTCTCTGTCCCGCTCTCTCTCTCTGACCCCCTCTGTCTGACCCACTCTCTGTCCCCCACCCGCCTCTCTCTGTCCCCCTCTCTCTGTCCCCCTCTCTCTGTCCCCCTCTCTCTGTCGCCCTCCCTCTGCACCCTCTCTCTGACCCCCTCTCTCTGACCCCCTCTGTCTGACCCTCTCTCTGTCCCCCTCCCTCTGCCCCTCTCTCTGTCCCCCTCTCTCTCTGTCCCCCTCCCTCTATCCCCCCTGTCTGTCCCCCTCTCTCTCTGTCCCCCTCTCTCTCTGTCCCCCTTCTCTCTGTCCCCCTCTCTCTCTGTCCCCCTCTCTCTCTGGCCCCCCCTCTCTCTGTCCCCCTCACTCTGTCCCCCTCCCTCTCTCTGTCCCCCTCTCTCTCTGTCACCTCTCTCTCTGTCCCCCACTCTCTCCATCCCCCACTCTCTGACCTCCTCTCTCACCCCCACTCTGTACCCCTCTCTCTGTCCCCCACTCTCTGCCCCCCCCTCTCTCTGTCCCCCACTCTATCACCCCTCTCTCTCACCCCCTCTACCTGCGACTTTTTCTGTACCCCTCTCTGTGATCCCCTCTACCTCCCCCTCTCTCTGTCCCCCCTCTCTGTCACCCTGTCTCTGTCCCCTCTCTCTCTCTATTCCCCTCTCACTCTCTGTCCCCCTCTCTCTACCCCTCTCTCTCTGTCCCCCGTATCTCCCCACTCCCTGTCCCCCTCTCTCTGTTGCCCTCTCTCTGACCCGCTCTCTCTGTCCCCCTCTCCCTACCCCCTCTCTCTCTGTCCCCTCCTCTCTGCCCCCTCTCTCTCTGCCCCCCTCTCTCTGTCCCCCTCTCTCTGTCCCTCTCTCACTGTCCCCCTCTCTCTCGCCACCTCTATCTCCCCACTCTCTGTCCTCTCTCTCTGTCACCCTCTCTCTGCCCTCCTCTCTCTGTCCCCCCTCTGTCATGCCTCTATCTATCCACCCTCTCTGCCCCCTCTCTCTGACACCCCTTCCTCTCTCTGTCCTCCTCTCTCTATCACCCCTCTCTCTCTCCCCAACTCTCTGTCCCCTCTCTCTCTGCCCCCTTTCCCTGTCCCCTCTCTCTCTTCCCCTCTCTTTATCCCCCTCTCTCTGTCCCCCCTCTCTCTCTGTCACCCCCTTTCTATGTCTCCCATCTCTCTCTGCCCCCCCTCTGTCCTCCCACTCTCTGTCCGACTCACTCTGTCCCCCTCTCTCTGCCCCTCTCTCTCTGTCCTCCAACTCTCTGTCCCCCTCTCTTTGTCCCCCCTCTCTTTCCTCCCCTCTCTCTGTCCCTCTCTCTCTGTCCGCCTCTCTCTGCCCACCTCTCTCTGCCTCCTCTCTCTGTCCCTCTCTTTCTGTCCCCCTCTCTCTCTGTCCCCCACCCTCACTGTCCCCCTCTCTCTGTCCCCCACTTTCTCTGTCCCCTCTCTCTCTGTCCCCCCATCCCCCCACTATATGACCCCCTCTCTCACCTCCACTCTGTATCCCTTTCTCTGACGCCCATTCTCTGTCCCCCACTCTCTGTCCCCCTCTATCCCCCCTCTCTCTGACCCCCTCTACCTCCGCCTTTTCTGTCCCCCTCTCTCTGATCCCCTCTATCTCCCCGTCTCTCTGTCCCCCCTCTCTCTGTCCCCCTCTCTCTGTCCCCCCTCTCTCTGTCCCCCACTCTCTCTGCCCCCCCCTCTCTCTGTCCCCGTCTCTCTGTCCCCCCTCTCTCTGTCCCCCCCCTCTCTCTGTCCCCCCCTCTCTCTGTCCCCCCTCTCTCTGTTCCCCTCTCTCTGTCCCCCTCTCTCTGTCACCCCTCTCTCTGTCCCCCCACTCTCTGTCACCCACTCTCTGTCCCCCCTCTCTCTGTCCCCCCACTCTCTGTCCCCTCTCTCTCTGTCCCCCCTCTCTCTGTCCCCCCTCTCTCTGTCCCCCCTCTCTCTGTCCCCCCTCTCTCTGTCCCCCCACTCTCTGTCCCTCCACTCTCTGTCCCCCTCTCTCTACCCCTCTCTCTCTGTCCCCCGTATCTCCCCACTCCCTGTCCCCCTCTCTCTGTTGCCCTCTCTCTGACCCGCTCTCTCTGTCCCCCTCTCCTACCCCCTCTCTCTCTGTCCCCTCCTCTCTGCCCCCCCTCTCTCTGTCCCCCTCTCTCTGTACCCCCTCTCTCTGTCCCCCCCTCTCTCTGACCCCCCTCTCTCTCTGTCCCCCTCTCTCTGTCCCCCTCTCTCTGCTCCCCCTCTCTCTGTCTCCCTCTCTCTGTCCCCCCTCTCTCTGTCCCCCCCTCTCTCTGTCCCCCCTCTCTCTGTCCCCCCTCTCTCTGTCCCCCCTCTCTCTGACCCCCCACTCTCTGTCCCCCTCTATCCCCCCTCTCTCTGACCCCCTCTACCTCCGCCTTTTCTGTCCCCCTCTCTCTGACCCCCTCTATCTCCCCTTCTCTCTGCCCCCCTTTCTCTGTGCCCCTCTCTCTGTCCCCCTCTCTCTGTCCCCCCTCTCTCTGTCCCCCCCTCTCTCTGTACCCCCCCTCTCTCTGTCCCCCTCTCTCTCTCTGACCCCTCACTCTGTCCCACTCTCTGTGCCCCGATCTCTCTCTGCCTATGTCTCTCTGTCCCCCTCTATCTCCCCCACTGTCTGTGCCCCTCTCTCTGTGCCCATCTCTCTGACCCCATCTACCTCCCACTTTTTCTGTCCCCATCTCTGACCCCCTCTATCTCCCCCATTCCCTGTGCCCCTCTCTCTCTTCCCCCTCTCCTCACCCCCTCTACTTCCCCATCTCTCTATCCCCCTCTCTCTGTCCCCCTCTCTCTGTCCCCCCTCTCTCTGTCCCCCCTCTCTCAGTCCCCCTCTCTCTCTGTCCCCTCTCTCTCTTCCCCCTCTCTCTATGTCCCCCCCACTCTGTCCCCCCTCTCTCTGTCCCCCCTCTCTCTGTCCCCCCCTCTCTGTCCCCCCTCTCTCTGTCCCCCTCTCTCTGTCCCCCTCTCTCTCTGTCCCCCTCTCTCTCTGTCCCCCCTCTCTCTGTCCCCCTCTCTCTCTGTCCCCCCTCTCTCTGTCCCCCCTCTCTCTCTGTCCCCCTCTCTCTCTGTCCCCCTCTCTCTCTGTCCCCCTCTCTCTGTCCCCCTCTCTCTCTGTGCCCCTCTCTCCCTCTGTCCCCCCCTCTCTCTGTCCCCCATCTCTCTGTCCCCCTCTCTCTCTGTCCCCCTCTCTCTCTCTGTCCCCCCTCTCTCTGTCCCCCCTCTCTCTGTCCCCCTCTCTCTGTCCCCCTCTCTCTCTGTCCCCCTCTCTCTGTCCCCCTCTCTCTCTGTCCCCCTCTCTCTCTGTCCCCCCTCTCTCTCTGTCCCCCCTCTCTCTCTGTCCCCCTCTCTCTGTCCCCCTCTCTCTGTCCCCCTCTCTCTCTGTCGCCCCTCTCTCTGTCCCCCTCTCTCTGTCCCCCCTCTCTCTGTCCCCCTCTCTCTCTGTTCCCCTCTCTCTGTCCCCCCTCTCTCTGTCCCCCTCTCTCTCTGTCCCCCTCTCTCTGTCCCCCCTCTCTCTGTCCCCCCTCTCTCTGTCCCCCCTCTCTCTCTGTCCCCTCTCTCTGTCCCCCTCTCTCTGTCCCCCTCTCTCTGTCCCCCTCTCTCTGTCCCCCCTCTCTCTCTGTTCCCCTCTCTCTGTCCCCCCTCTCTCTGTCCCCCTCTCTCTGTCCCCCTCTCTGTGTCCCCCCTCTCTCTGTCCCCCTCTCTCTCTGTCCCCTCTCTCTCTCTTCCCCTCTCTCTGTCCCCTCTCTCTGTCCCCCTCTCTCTCTGTGCCCCTCTCTCGGTCCCCCCTCTCTCTCTTCCCCCTCTCTCTGTCCCCCTCTCTCTCTTCCCCTCTCTCTGTCCCCCTCTCTCTGTCCCCCTCTCTCTCTGTGCCCTCTCTCTGTCCCCCTCTCTCTCTTCCCCCTCTCTCTGTCCCCCTCTCTCTGTCCCCCTCTCTCTGTCCACCCTCTCTCTGTCCCCCCTCTCTCTGTCCCCCTCTCTCACTGTCCCCCTCTCTCTGTCCCCCTCTCTCTCTGTCCCCCTCTCTCTCTGTCCCCCTCTCTCTGTCCCCCCTCTCTCTGTCCCCCCTCTCTCTGTCCCCCTCTCTCTCTGTCCCCCTCTCTCTCTGTCCCCCTCTCTCTCTTCCCCCTCTCTCTCTGTCCCCCCCTCTCTGCCCCCCTCTCTCTGACCCCCTCTCTCTGTCCCCCCTCTCTCTGTCCCCCTCTCTCTCTGTCCCCCTCTCTCTCTGTCCCCCCCTCTCTCTGTCCCCCTCTCTCTCTGTCCCCTCTCTCTCTGTCACCCTCTCTCTGTCCCCCTCTCTCTGTCCACCTCTCTCTGTCCCCCTCTCTCTGACCCCCTCTCTCTGCTCCTCTCTCTCTCACCCACCTCCCTCTATCACCCCTCTTTGTCCCCCTCTCTCTCTCCCCCTCTATCTCTGTCCTGCACTCCCTCCCACCCGCCTCTCTCTGACCCCCTCTCTCTCGCACACGCCTCTCTCTCTCTGTCCCCCTCTCTCTGTCCCCCCCCTCTGTCCCGCGCTCTATCCCACCCGCCTCTCTCTGTCCCCCTCTCTCTGTCGCCCTCCCTCTGCACCCTCTCTCTGACCCCCTCTCTCTGACCCCTCTGTCTGACCCACTCTCTGTCCCCCACCCGCCTCTCTCTGTCCCCTCTCTCTGTCCCCCTCTCTCTGTCCCCTCTCTCTGTCGCCCTCCCTCTGCACCCTCTCTCTGACCCCCTCTCTCTGACCCCCTCTGTCTGACCCTCTCTCTGTCCCCCTCCCTCTGCCCCCTCTCTCTGTCCCCCTCTCTCTCTGTCCCCCTCCCTCTATCCCCCCTGTCTGTCCCCTCTCTCTCTGTCCCCCTCTCTCTCTGTCCCCCTCTCTCTCTGGCCCCCCCTCTCTCTGTCCCCCCTCACTCTGTCCCCCTCCCTCTCTCTGTCCCCCTCTCTCTCTGTCACCTCTCTCTCTGTCCCCCACTCTCTCCATCCCCCCACTCTCTGACCTCCTCTCTCACCCCCACTCTGTACCCCTCTCTCTGTCCCCACTCTCTGCCCCCCCTCTCTCTGTCCCCCACTCTATCACCCCTCTCTCTCACCCCCTCTACCTGCGACTTTTCTGTACCCCTCTCTGTATCCCCTCTACCTCCCCCTCTCTCTGTCCCCCCTCTCTGTCACCCTGTCTCTGTCCCCTCTCTCTCTCTATTCCCCTCTCACTCTCTGTCCCCCTCTCTCTACCCTCTCTCTCTGTCCCCCGTATCTCCCCACTCCCTGTCCCCCTCTCTCTGTTGCCCTCTCTCTGACCCGCTCTCTCTGTCCCCCTCTCCCTACCCCCTCTCTCTCTGTCCCCTCCTCTCTGCCCCCTCTCTCTCTGCCCCCCTCTCTCTGTCCCCCTCTCTCTGTCCCTCTCTCACTGTCCCCCTCTCTCTCGCCCACCTCTATCTCCCCCACTCTCTGTCCTCTCTCTCTGTCACCCTCTCTCTGCCCTCCTCTCTCTGTCCCCCCTCAGTCCTGCCTCTATCTATCCACCCTCTCTGCCCCCTCTCTCTGACACCCCTTCATCTCTCTGTCCTCCTCTCTCTATCACCCCTCTCTCTCTCCCCCACTCTCTGTCCCCCTCTCTCTGCCCCTTCTGCCCTCCCTGTCCCCTCTCTCTCTCTTCCCTCTCTTTATCCCCTCTCTCTGTCCCCCCTCTCTCTCTGTCACCCCCTTCTATGTCTCCATCTCTCTCTGCCCCCCCTCTGTCCTCCACTCTCTGTCCGACTCACTCTGTCCCCCTCTCTCTGCCCCCTCTCTCTCTGTCCTCCAACTCTCTGTCCCCCTCTCTTTGTCCCCCCTCTCTTTCCTCCCCTCTCTCTGTCCCTCTCTCTCTGTCGCCTCTCTCTGCCCACCTCTCTCTGCCCCCTCTCTCTGTCCCTCTCTTTCTGTCCCCTCTCTCTCTGTCCCCACCCTCACTGTCCCCCTCTCTCTGTCCCCCACTTTCTCTGTCCCCTCTCTCTCTGTCCCCCCATCCCCCCACTATATGACCCCCTCTCTCACCTCCACCTGTATCCCTTTCTCTGACGCCCATTCTCTGTCCCCCACTCTCTGTCCCCCATCTATCCCCCCTCTCTCTGACCCCTCTACCTCCGCCTTTTCTGTCCCCCTCTCTCTGATCCCCTCTATCTCCCCGTCTCTCTGTCCCCCCCTCTCTGTCCCCCTCTCTCTGTCCCCCCTCTCTCTGTCCCCCCCTCTCTCTGCCCCCCCCTCTCTCTGTCCCCGTCTCTCTGGTCCCCCTCTCTCTGTCCCCCCCCCTCTCCCCCTCTCTGTCCCCCCCCTCTGTCCCTCTGTCCCCCCTCTCTCCCCCTCTCTCTGTCCCCTCCCCCTCCTGTCCCCTCTCTGTCCC